>NC_034606.1:42157059-42210511 GCF_900095145.1 Mus pahari | reverse complement strand
TCAGTTGAGAATTCTTTATTTAGCTCTGTACCCCATTTTTTAATGGGTTTTTTTGTGTACTCTCCAGTCTTAACTGCGCTTGCCTAGGCTGTGGGAGCTCTCACAGGACTGTGTGCTGTGTGACTGGACCTCCAGACCTCCCTTAGAACTGTTGTTTGGTCATCAATCAGTCCTGTCTTCTTACTAAATCAGTTTACCCAGTTTAAGGAGTGCCTGCAGTGAGTGGAACTGGTCAAAGATGTCTTGCGCCTTAAAGAGTGCACATACTGTGTGGAAAGTGTTAGAACAGTGGGGATTGTTGCATGATGTTATTCAATTAAGAAAGTCGTTCTATGTACTATATGTTGTATGTTCCTCTTACAACACGGCTAACATTACTGCTCAGGTGAGAAAAGAAAAGAGATCAAGAGAGAGTTCATGATACTTAGCAATTGGTGTGCTTGGAGACTCACCATTATCTCTTAAAGAATGGCTTTATTTCTTTTCACAGAATCTTTTGGAAAGAGGTTGCTCTCTCTCTCTGTGTGTGTGTGTGTGTGTGTGTGTGTGTGTGTGTGTGTGTGTGTTTTAAATAGCCTATTGAATGCTGACATGTCTGTCAGGGTATATATATATATATATATATATATATATATATATATACACACACACACACACACATACATACATACATACATACATACATACATACATACACACACACACACACACACACACCTTCACAGTCCTCAAGAACCCTGGACATCCTCCATTCCCTTTTTACAGAGTAGCAAACAGAAAGTTGTGAGTCAGCAGTTGGGATTGTGACCTAAAGCACGGTGCTCCACTCCTAACCGCTCCTCTTTGCGCACTGTTTCCTGTCGGCCACCTAGGATGACCCAGGCATGGGGGCTGGGGGTTGAAGAGGCATGGATTCTGTTCTCACCACACTGCTTCCTTGAGCCTGTGCAGGTTGTGGAAGGAAGGCATGGTGCTTGGGAACATTCTGGAATTGTCCATGGAGCTCTTAGAAGAACATCCCTGTCAGCCATCTTAGCCCGCGCCTTCCCCATGAAGCCTGGGTGTCTTAGAATGAACCTTGGCCTTACTTGTGCTGTGCATCAGTGTGTGGCATTTCTGAGTAGTGGTGTCCACATTTCCAAAACAGAATGGATAGCCAATTGGTATAATTTCTGTGAAAGTTTTCTCAAAGTTAGTTTGTGCTAAACAAATATAAGGCAACAAATAATAGCATCTTTTAAATTGAAGTTATGTGCTTTTTTTTTTTTTTTTTTTTTTTAAAGTTCCCACTTTCCAGAAATCACTTACCATTCTAATTGGTCTTCAGGACTAGAGAATGGGACACTACTAAGTTGTGTTAATATAAATGTAGAAACCATTCACTCAGATAACATAAGGCTAGATACTACAAATGGATACCTGGCAATGAAGAAATGTTAAGAGACTTTAAATGGGTTACTAGTATATGAAATAGAATACATAGTAGTTGTAGTTTTATTTTTTAAAGTTATCTATACAGATTAAGGCAGAGTAACAACACAGAGAAATAAAGTGACTCATGAAGCGGCCTCAGAGACAGGGCTGGTGTAAGTGGGACCCTGGGAGAGCCCAGAGGTAACATAGGCAAGGTGAAGGGGATCATAGATAGGATTTTGGATTTGATATTTTGGGCTAACTTTGCTCAGAAAGAAAATACTGTGTAAATAGCTATCTACCCAGGTCCAGGAAATATGGAAAGATAGAGGTTTAATTTGTGAGAAATTACATAAAATGTCATACAACCTACATGCTTAAAATGAAATGGCCTGAAGATAAATTGCAGGCAAGAAAGGACGTTAACTCCTGTTGGAGTGGAATTAGCCTGGCAGGAAATAGGAAGCCTGTTCTTCAGGAGTAAGCCCAGGGTGTGGAAACCAAGGTAAGAGATTTGGAATTAGCAACATAACAGCTTAAACAAATGCCCAGAAAACTGGACTTGAGTGATAGCTCAGTCTATTTGATGATTATATGAAAATGCTAGGTGTGGTAATGGAGAGTTTTCCCACTAGGGAGTCAAGACAGACAGGAGGGTCCTTGGGACTCTCTGGCCTCCCAGTCATCTAATTGGTGATCTCTAGGCCATTGAGAGACCCTATTTAAAACGAAGGGGCAACAACAGCTCTGGGGTTTGTCTCCTCACCCCACCTCCATTTCCCTTGCCCTCTCTTTTTCTCATACACCTGCACACATTAAAAGTAAAATTCAGAAAACTCAGCCTGTTATGTTAATAACACTTAAGCCTTAATGTATATTAGCTGAAATTATTGTGTTGTGGGTAGTAGAAGAGCACCAAGCAAGGGTGACTCTCCATAGGTGGTTGTGTTTCCTTGTTTTAAAATGGTGAGAGAAAGCAGTTGAATACATAAGGAGAGGAGCTCTGGGAACTCTTAGATACTTGAGGAAACAAGAATGCATGACCCTGGATGGTTGCACTGCAGTAAACAAGACCTGAGTGAAGAGAGCTCCTCTTGGGGCCTACAGGAAGACAGACCATAAGCCCAGGTCAGGGAGGAACAAGCTGAGACTCACTGGAGTAGAGAGAACAGAAAGGTGATGGTCTGGAGTGAAGTAAATATATGTGTGTGTGTGTGTGTGTGTGTGTGTGTGTGTGTGTGTGTGTGTGTGTGTATGTATGAAAAAAAAAAGAGAAAATGGTCAAAATATACTTATAAATCTGTCAAAGAAAATTAAATTTCTGTGAAGGTTATCATGAAGGTGTTTAAAAAAAAAAAAACCCTCAAAACCAACCGAACAAACAAGAAAAAAAGAAATGGTCTAGAGAGCTTTCGAAAGCCACCTCATTCACTGCCTGTGAGAGACATCTGAACTTTGTTCAGGTTTAGAATGGCCAGTGCTGTCAGATCTTAAGAGTGTGGCTTTCTTAGGACGAGAAGTGGGAGAACAAGTGGAGGCTCTTGCCAGAGTCTTAGGCAATCATCTGGAGTCTGAAGGGCAGCTTGCTAGGACCCGACAAGCAGACTTGGATATGTGCTGAAATGAAGGAGAAACCTGGATACTCAGCTGCTGGCTTAAGAAATTAGAATGGAAAGGACTATTTCTTAGAATAGAAAAGAGAAACATATACTACACACACCACAGTCATTTTTTATGGCTTGACTTTTTTGTTGTTGGTTTTATGTTGGTTTTTGTTGTTGTTGTTGTTGTTGTTGTTGTTGTTGTTGTTGTTTTGGGGTGTGTGTGTGTGTGGTGTGTTTAAGATATCTGAGTGGATCTAGAGCTCAAAAGAGACATGAGTTGCAGGTAGACTAAGTTCATTAGGTATAGTGGTGAATATTTAAAGCCTGCGAATTAAATGTAATAGAACAGTGGTTGAGATCAAAGCCCTGAGTCATTTCTAAAAGTTACTGAAAAGAATGGGGTTGGGTGGGAAGAAAACTGGACAGATCTGCCTGGAGAAGAAAGTGCTGCTGGGTCTGGGTAATAAGATCAAATACTTGTCGTTGGTGCCTCAGAAAGGCTGTTTTGGAGAATACATGAGTGAACTGCATTGTTAATTGCCTGGTGCCAGTGTTGAGACAAGGAACACTGTTGTGGAGCAGAAAACAAAATTGGGAAGTGTAGGATGAAGGACTTTTACAAAGTGTTAGGCATATTTTCACGCCACTTGGAAAGATCCAAGTAAAGATGAAGAAACAGAATATGGAAAAAAAAAGGCCATTGTAGGAGCAGGGTGTGCTCTGTCCAGCCCAGCACAGAGGGCTGATGGGAAGTGGGGCAGAGTGTGTGCATGTACAGCCAGGTGGGGTGGGAACACTGGTTCTGAGGAGGGCTGGTTCTGCATTCTTTCTCTTTGTGATGTCTGGTGAACCCTGCTGAACCATGAGTGTGAAGAGTGTGAAGTGTGTACTGCGGCTTAGGCCTGAGGAAAGGTGTCAGACTTCTGGGAAGCAGGATGAGGAGCATAGGACCTGCCACATCTGGACTGCTCAAGAAAGGACATGATGAGGAGCTGGGGCAGTAAGATGGGGTGGGGTCATGTTGTAGACCAGAGAGCATAAGAAGGTTGGAGAATTGCTAGAGTGGGAAACCAGCACACATAAACTCTTTCTGTTATGAAAATAAACCTTTAGGTGTTTCACAATTTAGAGGTGATGGTCGTGTTAGCCTATGAGTCTAGGTAGGTGGTTGAGGAAATATATCTGATGGTAAAAACATTGAAAACAAATCCTGGGAGGCCAAATGATGGTTCTGTTTGGATGCTGAAGTCTTCAGAAGAAAACTAACAATAGTGATTGAGATGGGGCTAAGACTAGGAAGTCAGCAAATGGGACCTCTTTTTTTCACATCTGCCCTTTGGATGGAGAGCAGGGTAGGGTTTGGAAGGTGTGCTGGGAGCAAGGAGGATGTTTGCCTCTGCCAAAGCAGGTAAACAACTTTTGCAGCAGAAACAGCTGTATTCTCAGGGGCTGTCAGGGTTTCTTTGAAGCAAAGGGGTAGATAGAACACATTGTAGAGCAGAAAGTAGATTTATAGACCAGTGTGCTGAGGATACTGTTAGCATTCAGTCCTTGGGAGTAGAAGGTGGGATTGGGAACAGACATGTAGACAAGTACAGGTGAGCTGTTCTTAAAGCTTGGGTTTACTTGGCTGACAGAGACAAAGAGATGGGCCACATAGGAGGCTTAACACGGAACATTAATGACCCTATCGGGCAGCCATCTTAGATGTAGTCATGCATCAAGAGAGGCAGATGGCTGAGCTCTGCCTCCAGCTCTAGAGTGTTTGGATCTGGGTGGGTCTGAAACTTTACATTTCTAGTTAGTTTCCCCTCAGTGTTGATGCTGCAGGTAGAAAAGACACCTTGAAAACCACTGGTATAGAGAGATGGCTGTGGTTAGCTGTGAACTGTAGCTCATGGTGGTGAGCATCTTGGCAATAGGCAGAAGAATTGACAGAGTTGGAGGTAGGGTTTATTTGCAGTTGAAGGAACTGAGTGCAGATCTTCATGGATGTTAAGGAAAGCACTGTATCACTGATCTATAGTCTCAGCCCCAGAGTAACCTTTAGACATCATGTATCGTTGCGGTTCTCACTTATCTTACACTGGGCTGTGTAAATGTGGGCTTCATTTCTTAGAAGCTTTTCTGTGCTCTCCAGTGTCATACTGACCGGCATCTATTATTTGAACATATCAAGGCCACTGTTAGCTCTGGGCCTTAGCACTTAGCTATTTCATTGCCCTTACCTCAGACATCTGCATGGCTCTCTTTCTTGTTACATGGGACTCAAATGTCATCTGTAAAGGAGTCACCTATGTACGTGCCGATTTCTTCTTGTCCATCTCTAGTCTCAGTTTTTATTTTCTCTACTGTGCCTATTACCAATTGACATTCTTCTGTCATGAAGCTACTGGTTATTGTATGTCCCTAGAAAAGTACCTGCCATATAATGCACATTTGATTTTGATTTTGATTTTTGTTTTGTTTTGTTTTGTTTTTTTTCCAAGACAGGGTTTCTCTGTGAGGCTCTGGCTGTCCTGGAACTCACTTTATAGACCAGGCTGGCCTCAAACTCAGAAATTCACCTCCCTCTGCCTCCCAAGGGCTGGGATTAAAGGCGTGCGCCACCACTGCCCAGTCATAATGCACATTTGAAAAGAGGCAAGAAAGCAAAGTTTGGGGTTGGGGGGACTTGAGACCAGTTACCATTGGAAGTGACAGGCAGATTATTGGAAGGGAAGGGGAATAGAAATTGCCAGATGCTTCCTAGAGATGAAGTATCGGGTCACCCATTTGCACAACTGTTACCGTCTTCTCTGCACATGAGGAAGCAAGATTCAGATCTAAGCTAAGCATGCGCCTGTACTTCAGCACTCAGGAGGCAAGCCGAAGGCCAAGATATGCCTTGTGACAGCACTTGTCTTTTAAAAAGATTCAAACCTATTCCTAGTGCTTCAGAATTGATGGATCATGTCTAGAATGTTGCTGGTGATTATACTTGCTTACCTTCAGGCCCTTGTGCGGACTACACCTAGTAGCTTTGCAGGAGTAGGTATAGCAGGCAATGGGAGTGTGGAGACCAGCGTTGCTCTCTAGAGCTTGTCCTTCCTAGTGTTCTCTCTTTGGGTGTGTTCTTTAGGGGAACAACATGCTGTCTTGTAAGTAGTCCCATGGAATAGCCCAAGTGGTAAGGAGCTGATGTTCAGGGCCAACAGCCAGGTGGGTAAGCTTCAATTAAGCCTTGGTGACTGTCAACACATGGATGGCAGCCCTGGGAAGACCTGAACAGAAGCACCCCGCTAACCCAGTTGGATTTCCTGTTCACATCAAGTGTGAGATGATGCTGTTGCTATAAGCCACTGGTATGAGAGGGATTTGTTACACGGAAATGTGGAACTATGGATTTTGGTATCAAAAAGGGGGTACTTTACAGCACAAGTCTAAAATGCAGGCGTGATTCCGAGACAGGGTGGTGAACTTTTTTTCTTTCTTTTTTATTTTTAGGATTTTTTTTTTAATTTAATGTATATGAGTACACTGTCACTGTCTTCAGACACACCAGAAGAGGGCATCAGATCCCATTACAGATGTTGTGAGCCACAATGTGGTTGCTGGGAATTGACCTCTGGAAGAGCAGTCACTGCTCTTAACCACTGAGCCATTTTTCCAATCCAGGCCAGTGAACTTTAGGTTATTGTAACTTGAAAAGATTTCTGAAATTTAAGACTTTGAGGAGGTTGTCACAAGGGCTATCAGGAAGGAAGTTGGAGGACCTTGCTATGCAGTGGCAGAGTTTAGCAGTACTGTTGTTTGTGGGTCTGTGCTTGGTGAGTTGGGAGTTCTAGCTAAGGAGGCAGCCAAAGCCAAGCACTGAAGATGCCTGCTCTTGTTTTTCCTGTTTAAAGATGGTGGGGATCAGGGTGAGATGAGGGGAGGACTGCTTAACACACAGGAGAGCAGAGCATGATGCTTTTGAAACTTCTGTGCCTTTCCAGATGGTAAATGGTAATAATTTTTAGTCACATGTTCTAGCCAATGGCAGTTAAAAGGAGAAGATGGTCTAAAGCCTACAACTGTGAACCCTTTCAGCAAGCCTCTCATAGACCAAAGGTATTAGCAAGGGCTGACGGCCATTTTCGCAGGAGCTGCCTTTTCTCTCATACTGAGTAGTTTGCTGGACACCAGCACGTCTGAGACAGGAAAGAAGAAACTGTTTACACGAGAAGCTGTTGGATACTCCTATATTTCTGGCAGGAAGCAAGCTGAGAAAATACCTTAGCTGTTAACACATGCCACTTTTCACAAGGATGGAATAACTCAGAGGTTGGAACTGAGTGTTCAGACAATGGAGGTGAGAGTTGTGGAGAGCTTTTCCCTGCTGTGAGATGAGCCAAGGGCCGGGAAGTTCTGCCCTGCTGTATTTTGGGATCACTAGGGAAAAGATGCTCTTTGTACCTGTCATTCCCTGTCCCTTTCTCAAAACATTCTGCCCATTGATTTCAGAGAAAGTGCTGCAGTCTGTTCAGAACACCACACTTGCTAGTAAATCACCCCAGGTGTGGGCTGAGAGAGAACGTCCTATGGTGTGAAGAGCACGTGTGAGAAACGGAGACAGCGTGAGGAGGATCTCCTGCTCCCGCTAAGGCCTGGCTGTGCGTCGACTTGGAGCCAGCAGCACCGCCTTTCTGCAGGATCCTGAGTTTTCGGTCTGCGTACCGTGGGCTGGTCTCTCACCTGTGACCGCACACGCCTCCCACCCTCTCATTTCTACCAGCAGCTGTGGATTTGCTTTGCCTTTGAGTCAAATGCAGTAGGCTGGTTTCATGCCCTTAAACTACACAGTCAGGTTTCTCTTACCATTGTATTACTGAAATGGCTCCTGTCAAGACTGCCAGCTAATGAATCTGTTGGTCCTCTCGTTTTTGTGCCTCAATCTCCATCTTCACTTCCTTGATAAGCTTTTCTGGATATATATGTTCCCGGATATTTGTGAAGTTTATCATTCTCAGTTTGAGGCTTATAATATCTTAGACCAAGCCCTTGCTTTTCTCTCAGTCATTAGTTTCTCCATTTGTGGCTTTAGCACACAGTTAAAAGGAAAATATATATTTTTTAATGATTAACACCTGAATCTAATGAGCCCCCCCTTTTAAAATTTTTTTCATCCTTATGGCTGATGGCTGATTTAGAAGTAAAAATAAAAGGAATAATGAAATAATAGAACATGATTGTGCACACTTGTAGTTGTGGCACTAGGCAGGCTAGGATGGGGGTATCACGAGATTAGAGTCTGTACTGCATAGCAAGACCCTATACATACCTCTCTCTTTCTCTCTCCCCCTCACCCCCTCCCTCTCCTCCTTTCTCTCTTTCCCTCCCTCTCCCTCTCCTTCCCCCTCCTCTCCCCTCTGATACACACACACACACACACACACACGTACTTTTTTCTTATATATTTTATGTATGTTGCCTGTACAATGTCTAAAAATCACATTTGGGCCCCTTTCCCTTATATTTCTATCTGGGGTGGTAGATGGAAATCAAGATTTCATGTTCTCACCAACTATATCTCCCGTCTTTATTCTGTATTTTTAACTCCACTTTGCAGTCTTTTGTGTTTTCCTTCTCTTTTCAATTTTTTATTTTCTGAGAGCTGCTGCTGCTGTTTTGTTGCTTATGGGCCCGTTTCTCTTGTTCGGGAGATGGTCTTGTTTGTGATACTCTACTCATAGAAGCATTCTCTGCATTACTACAGTCTTACTGTAGAATATTGCATGAGCTGCCCTCCGGCCATCCTTTTACAGCTGTGACTCTTGCTACCTTACCCATTTTTCTGTCCCTTTAGTTTTGTGACAGTATCAGGTCACTTTAGTTTGTTTTGTTTTATGTTTATTTATGATGTGTATATGTGTGTATTAAAGTCAGGGTCTCACATAGACTAGGTCAGCCTCGAATTCCTGATCCTCCTGTCTCAATATCTTCAGTATTGGGTTTATAGGTGTGCTCTGCCAGGAATAGAGTATTCAGTGCTGGGGAGATCATCATTGGTTTTCCTTAGGCCAGGTTACCCAGTCTCTTTGAAATGTACACAGTGTGCCTCTTTTTCATCTGTGAAGATGTATTAAAGCTGTAGCCCAGGGCTGGAAAGAAGACAAGTTAGCAAGCTACTTGTTGCTCTTTCAGGAGAGGACACCCAGATTAAATTCCATCAATCCCCTGGTGGCTTACAACCACCTCTAACTCCAGTTTCACAGGATCCCATGCTCTCTTCTGACTTTCATCAACACTAATAATCACATATGTGATGCACATACATACATGTTGGCAAAACACTCACAAATAAAATGAATAAATCTAATTTTAAAAACAAAAGCTGCATCCTGTTGTAGCAGTGCCACCTGAGGCAGGGTTTCTGTTAAGCGCAGCTAAAGCCAGTTCCCAGTTCTGGAACAGCCATAGGCTGTTCCTTGTGTACATGTCTCACCGCACCAGTTACTTCTATCTTCACAGGATGGGGACAGCTCACAGGAGGAACATTATTTTAGTTCACACTCTCACTGGGCTCAGACTGTATTTCTTGGGCCAGTACCACATCGTAGCAGCAGGCATATATGTATGGTAATGAGAACTTTACCTCTTTGTTGATAGGAAGAAGAAAGAAGTCTGAGCTCTCAAGTTTATAGAGACTCCCATAATTGCACACCATGAGCCTGGGGGACATTTCATGCTCAAACCATAACCCTATATCTATCACACTGGACTGCATGGGGAAGTTTTATCCTAAGAACATGATAAGATGATAAAAGAAGAATGTTGGATGTGGCCTTAGAGATACTGAACTAAGTGTGTTTCATCCAGGTCCCAAAGAGACACTGCTCACTTGCTGATTCTTAACTTTAGAAAATTCACCTGTTAAGATGTTATCCTCTAAAGACCATCAGTTTGAGTGGGACATGGTGGCTCATGCCTTTAATCTCAGTACTTGGGAGCTGAGGCAGAAAGATTACTGTGAGTTTGAGGCTATGTTGGGCTACATAGTAAGTGCCTGGCCATCCTGAGCTGGAGTGTGATTCTTAGCACAGAACAGTTCTTCACAGCCTTGAGATTTCGCTCATAATCTAGCATATCCATTGCCATTGAGTTTACAATGTTGCTTTGCATTTTATGAGTTATTCAGTAGGATTTGTGAAATGTGTACTTTGTTAATTTTATTCTCTTCACTGTTGTGGTGAAAAGCCTCAAAAACATTAAATTTGTCAGTGTTAAAACAAAACAAAACAAAAAACTATGCAACCCATAAAGACAGTCTTCAGTCTTTATGCTCTCTTGAATGATGCCACAAAGCTTTGCAATGCAGTGAGAAAGCAGCAGCATCTCTTGGGAGGGGCGTGCTCACCTTGCAAAGGTCTTCAGAGTCAGTGGGTGCTGTTGATCTGTTGTTGTAGCCTTCCCTTCAACACAAACGAGAGTGGTTAAGAAGTACAGGATAACAGAAAATCAGTGTCTCGGTGATGCAGGAAGAAGATTCTTAAAATCTCAGAATAATAAGATGATCCAAAGAGTAGTATAGTAATCAAAGTAGTCAGGTGTCTTAAAATAATTATTTTAGTTTTTGCGATCGTAATATAATTGCATCATTTCCTCCTTCCCTTGTCCCCCTCTAACCTTCCTATGTGCCCTCTTTGCTCTCTTTCAAATTCATGGCCTCTTTTTATTTAATTGTTACATATATACTCACAAGTGCATTCATCCTAATATAGGAATATCACGCACTCAGTGAGTTGTATAGTGCTGCTTGTGTGTGTGTGTGTGTGTGTGTGTGTGTGTGTGTGTGTGTGTGTGTGTTCAGGGCTGACCATTTGGTATTGATGTGCTCTTCCCTGGGGAAGACTGTTTTCCCATTCTTGATAATCCCTAATTGCATGTAGTTCTTTGTCTAGAGTAAAATAGAATCGGATTTAAGAAGTACCTTTTCAGGTTATTTTTGGAATAGTTTTATTTTTTTAATGATATAAAATATCACAAATTTTTTTAATGATATAAAATCCTCACAAATAGAACCCTCATTCCCCCAGAGAATAAAAGAAAACCCTGTAGACTGATGGAATACCAATAGAGAGAGCTGAATCCTGTCTGAGTGCTGATGCTCTCAATGTGCACCCCTTGGCCACAATGCTCACATAGCATTTCTATTTGTAATAGCTACTTTAAGCTTATTTCTAAAACTGAACTTCTGACCTATTTTTAAATTTTGTGTGTGTGTGTGTGTGTGTGTGTGTGTGTGTGCATGCGTGTGTGTGTGTGTGTGTGTGTGTGTGTGTGTGTACTGAAGGAGGTCAGAGGATAACTTGCAGGAGTCAGTTCTCTGATTCCNGTGTGTGTGTGTGTGTGTGTGTGTGTGTGTGTGTACTGAAGGAGGTCAGAGGATAACTTGCAGGAGTCAGTTCTCTGATTCCACCATTGGATTCTAGGGATAGCATTTGTCAGGCTTGCTTGGCAAGTGCTTTAAGCCATGTCCTAGTCCTGTGACTTCTGGTCTTCACTTGGACAACACAGCACTCCAGTGACTGTGGTCTTATCTTCCCCCCTGGTGCTACTCCTGTTCCTTAGCAACTCTGTAGGCTTTACCTTTCAAAAGTAACATGGGTCTGAGCCTCTCACTACAGCCACTATTTCTGTCCTGACTCAGGGAACCAGCCTCCTTTGCTTGGGTTATTGTTCCTGCCTCTTTGCTTGGTTTCCTCACCTCCAGCACTGAATAATTCATCCCAATCACAGCATATGAAGTAGTCCTTTTAAAATGTAAATGTGATTATGCCCAAGATTCTCTGATGTGTGTCACTCAGAGCAAAAGCCATAATGGTCTGGAGTGGCTGAGCCCTGGCTCCCTCTGCCTTTGTGTCCTTGTCTCTCCCCACTTCTCACTCTCCAGATGCTTTGGCCTTGCTGCTCTTTCTCTAGGCCTTGCCCTTTGTGCTATTTCTTCTGCTTGCAGTGTGCCTTACTTCCTCAGTGTTCGCAGACTTCTGCTCACATGCGGTCCTTTCAATACGTCGTCCCTTTACAACTTCCAAATTCACACAATTGTCTTCTAAATATAGTAAAATGTCTTGAAAGAGAAAGAAAGACAAGACAAAAAGAAATTCCTGCTCATCATGTCGTATAGATGTTTGTGTGTTTGTTTTGTTGGTGGTGGTGTTTTGTTTTTCAAGACAGGGTTTTCTCCGTGTAGCCCTGGCTATCCTGAAACTCACTCTGTAGACCAGGCTAGCCTAGAACTCAGAGATCTCCCTGCTTCTCCTGAGATTAAAGGTGTGCACCACCACAGCCTTTCTTTGTCCCATAGACTTGTGTGTGTGTGTGTGTGTGTGTGTGTGTGTGTGTGTGTCTGTCTGTCTGTCTGTCTGTGTCTGTCTTGTTTACTGATTGCTAAATTCCTGACATTTCTTACTTGTGACCCTTTCTTTTACAAAGAGATGCTAAGTAGTGGTGGAACGTTCTTTGCTCTGTGACTGGCGGCTCAGCCTGTAGAACTCGTGTGTTTTGAATGGTGTTTCACAAACCATTGTACTTTCTTGACTATAAAGTCATAGCAACAGCATAGAAGACAGGCATTTGTAGGAACAGAAAGCTCTCAAAGGATGTCTGGTGTGTAGGAGACATCAATACTGTGCTGGTTACCACAGTTACTTCTGTTGTAACCCCAACCAGCTGTGAGTTGCCAGCTGTATTCTTGAGTAGGAGGACTGAGCAGGCTCTCTCCACCACCCATCTTCTTCCCTGTTTAGGGATACTGTAGTGTGTTGGGTCCCCTTCCTCTGCCCGCCTCCCCACCTCTCTCATGCCCCAGCATCTTACTGTTTCTTCCCTCCACTCCATCCAGCAGCACTTTAGTAAGGTTTTCTTTTCCCTTTCCGTTGTTTGGAATCTTGGTATTTTGGTTTTCTTGCCTCCATTCTTTTTGCTTCATGTGTAAAATAAAGTAAATTCCCATTTTAAGTTGATTACCTGGAATTGCATTTGTATATTTTAAAAAGGAAATGTTATAGGTATCCAAACAAAGGTAAAATTGATTTTTTTTTTCTAATAGAGTAGGAAAGCCATAAACAAACATAACCTAAAGACTGTGCCAGGCACTAGAGCCCTTGTGAGCACCCTGCTCCTTTCTCTGGTCTCTACACTTCGACTTACATAGCAAGTGATTAGTTTAGTCTGCTACCACCTGAATGATTGTGCAATAATTTCCTATATATCATATCAGCATCGTCTGAAGCTTCCTGCGCTCTCTCTCTCTCTCTCTCTCTCTCTCTCTCTCTTTCTGTTATTTGAGACAGAGTTTCTGAGTCTTATTTTCTGCTGATATAGTTCACCGGTCTCAAAGTTCCTCTCTCCCCCACTTTATTATGTCTGTAGTTCTTATGGGCCAGTCTCTAGATGTATATGGGGCGTGCTTTTTTTCTCCAAGTGATTGAATGTGATCAGTATTCTAAGCAACTGAAGTAAAAAACATGTTTTTAGACCATGATCAATTTTGTGAATTTTAGATATTATATAACAGGGCAAGTAAACTCCTTTCAACATGTACTTGAGAGCTTTATTTTGAAGGCTTAATGGTAATGGTCTTTTATCTATAAGGTGAGCCACACTGTTGCCTATTGTTATAGTATTTGCTCCTTGACATTTTAAAAATTATTTTTATGTGTATGAGTACTTCATCTCAAAGTATATTTGCATACCATGTGTGTGCCCATTGCCCTAGGAGGCCAGAAGAGGGCATCCGATGCCTGGAACTGGAGTTTTCAGGTCGTTGTGAGTCGTGTAGGTGCTGGGAACTGACCCAGGGCCTCTAGAAGAGCAGCTTGTTAAATTAAGCGCTCTCTTGACTGCTGAGTCATCTCCCCAGCACTCTGCTCCATTTCTTGATGGATTATGTGTGTGTGTGTGTGTGTGTGTGTGTATGTGACCATATACTTTGATTTAATGGTAGTTGGTAATTTTTCAATAACATTCATTTTCCTTTGAAATGCTAAGATTAGTTTCTTTCATATAAGAAGCTAAATTTTAATTTACAGTACCTTTTAAAAATTATATTTTAATTGAGCAATAAAACTCTATTTATCTCTTGTCTGGGAAAAAATACCTGACCAATGAAGGAAGGGTTTCTTTTGGCTCACTGTTCAAGGGTAAAGGCCATCATGAAGGGAGTATGGGAGAGCGAGCATGAGGCAGTGGTCACATTGAGGCCCCAGTGGAGGAACCGACAACAATCAGTGCTGGATGTCAGCCCATGGGGTGGAGCTGCCTGCAGTAAAGTGGATACTTCCACCTCACTTCACCCAGTCGGGCAGCTTGTTCACTGATGTGCCCAGAGGGTTGTCTCCTAGGTAATTCCAGGTCCTGCCCACTGGAAGTACCAGCATTTTACTTGTATGTCTACTATCTCTTTAAACAAAAGATGTTAGGAAGATTTCTGAAGCTAGTGAAAACCTCACCTTTGCTTTGCCAATGAAATGTAAAATTTAAAATATGAAGAGACAGGAAGGGGTCAGGAAAGTAGACTGGTCAGAAAAGTAAAGACTTTTCCAGCTTAGTAAAATTGCATTCTGAATGGCATGAATGTACGTGCAAGCATGTGCACGAGCACTCGAGTGCGCTCGTGCTCTCTCTCTCTCTCTCTCTCTCTCTCTCTCTCTCACACACACACACACACACACACACACACACACACACACTATACATACAACCAGAGGGAGAAGAAGAGAGGCAACGTCTCATCCCATCCACTCACACCCTACTTATGAGCAGTTGGTATGTTTGGGAACTAAGTAAAAGATACATTACTTTTAAAGCTAGCTACATCTATTTTAACAATTCATTAGTTGAGTGAAGGTTTACTGAGTTTCTGCTGTGCCATTAAAGAATTTATGTAAAATCCTCCCACATGCATACCTGTGATCCCAGCACTTAGAAGGCAGGGTGACACAGGAAGACACAGATTTGAAGCAAGCCTTGCCAGTTTTTCTCAAGTTCAAGACTATTCTGGGTTATAAAGTAAACCCCTGTCACAGATAGACATAGGTACATTGTCTAGATTTTTGCTAAAAATCAGTGTGGCTAGTGACCCTCTGGTAACATTTTCATTCTCATAAACAAAAAGAAAGGAGAAGGAAAAAGAGAGTAAGGCATTTGTTTGTATTTAAGTTAAAACTTGACCTTTTTAAGTGCTTCAGAGCTTACTGACAGCTTACCAGGACTAATGTTAAAAAATAAAAATAAAAAAAATACCACAGACTGGTAACCCAACAGAAACTCATCCTAGGGAGAGCTGGCATGCATGGTCCGCTTTATTCCAAGATTTTTCTCATGGTTCATAGGCTTTTGCCGTTTACCTTTTGGGCCCATTTCTTAATTAGGATTTTAGTGCTGTGAAGAGGCAATTCTTATAAAGGAGAACATTTAATTGGAGCTGGCTTAACAGTTTCAGAAGTTTAGTCCATTATCATCATGGTGGGAAGCATGGCAGCATGCAGGCAGACATGGTGCTGGAGGAGCTGAGTTCTACAGTTTGATCAGCAGGCAGCAGAAGGGACTGTGTGCCACACTGGGTGTAGCTTGAGCACATATGACTGTAAAGCCCACCCCCACAATGACACACTTCCTCCAACAAGACCACATTGTGAATAGTGCCACTCCAAATGGGCCAAGCATTCAAACACAGAAGTCTATAGGAGCCATTTCTATTCAGGTCACCTCTTCTTCTTGTGAATGTGGGGGCAAGGAAAACACAAACAGTTCATAACACTTTAGTTAACAAAGAAATGGACTTTGTTGCTTGGTATGGTGGTACATGGCTATAATATAATCCCAGCACCTGGGACGCTAAAGTAATCTACTCCTGTTATGAATTAGAGTTTCTAAGAACTTAACTCTACGTATTAGCTCTTTTAACAGATTAAACAGTATTAGAATATTTCATATAGCTTTCTGATAACATACCGAAAGCCCATAAACTTACTTTAAATGAGTTTGATTTTAGTTGTTATAACACAAACTTAGTTTTCTTGTTACTTGCTGACTGTCCTTGCCTAAGTGTATTTTCTCACAGCATTGTTCCCAGTCATTGTTCAGAGGTTGCTGGAGATGCTGGTATTTACACACACTTTAATTGAGGAATTTCCTCTTTTTTCTCCTCTTCTTCCTTCTTCTTCCTTCCTCCTCCTCCTTCCTGTTTGTGAGAATTACATCATTTCCCCCTTTTTTCTCTCCAGGCCTTCCCATATGCCCTTCCTTGCTCTCTTTCAAATTCATGGCCTCTTATTTTCCTTACTTGTACATACATATATGAGTGTATATCTATAGTCTTAAATGCATAAATATATATTCCTAAACACATAACTCATGCTCGTTTGTAGAATGGTGTGTGTGTGTGTGTGTGTGTGTGTGTTCGTTCGTGTGTTCAGGGCTGACCACTTGGTATTGGATAAGCAGTGGGTGTGCTCTTCCCTGGGGAAGGCCGTTTCTCCTGCTCTTGGCTTTCCTCAGTGGCCTGCAGTTCTCTGTGTAGGACTGAGGCCTCATGGGCACCACACATTGAACTTTTTAAAGAAGGAACAGCCCAGATGAAGCTAGCTTGATCTGTAAGGCTTACACATTTGGATCTTTGCTTCTCTCTGTGGAAGAGCAGTTTGTCTTCGGTTTCTTCTTTGACTAGCCTTTATTTCACTGTCACAGCTCTTGCTCCCACAGTTTTCATTTTCCTGTATTCCATTGTCACAGTCAGAAGCTACACTTGGTGGGAAGAATGCTCCCCCCCCCCCCCGCCTGGACGTGCACAGTTGCCTACTTTTCCCATCTCTGGTTCTCACATCTTTGGTTTTTTCTGGCCTGGCTACCTACACAGTACACAGTATTTGGAGAAACCCAGTTATATTTTGGAGTGTAGCCTTGGAAACTGTTCTCCCTTCTTCATCCATGCCTCCAGGTAATTAGCACAATTGAATATAGTGACCTTTTCAAGGGCGGCAGCCACTGTGCCAGCTCCCCCAGGAGACTTTGGAGGGAAGCCAGCTACATGAAGTAAGAATGGGAAGTGTGAGCCTTTAACAGGAGCAATTTCAAAAGTATTGAAGCAATAAAGGATACCTAGAAGTGTTGTTGTTCCTTAGCCTTAAAAGGGTTAAAAGCATTGCATGAACTGTTTTCCTTAAATTTTATGTTCTGTATAGTTGTGTCAAAGTATTGGTAAGTGCACTAGATTTGTATTGTAAAGCTCATTTTTACCCATAAAGTTAAACAAGTACAGTTTAACTCTTGCATGCTATCACTAAACAGACCCTAGAACTTAAATCACTAGATGTCAGAATCTAAATATACCCCAGTTTTTGAAGGAGGGGATGGGAAAAGTTTTTTTTTTTTTCAACCTTAATAGAAGAAGACTACTGGCAGGCTATGATTATTCACTTAAATAATATCCTGCTAACAAAAACTTGTTTATCACCCAATGGGTTATGACTGACCTCTCCCAGGTGGTGGATTCTCATGTAGCCCAGCAGTGCTGTTTTCTGATAGCCTGACTCGTCATATGGGTTCTGCACCTTGCCAGATCAGTCTACACTGACATTTTTGTATGTTTAGAGCCAAGGTCCCAGGAAGGAATGAGAGGGTCATGTAGACCAGAATCTTAGAGGCATCATACACAGTCTATGGTTCAGAAACAAAGAGGAAATGGTGGCATATTCTTTTTATTTGTTTGTTTGTTTGTGTTTTCAAGACAGGGTGTCTCTGTGTAGCCTTGGCTGTCCTGGAACTAACTCTATAGACCAGGCTGGCCTCGAACTTAGAAATCCGCCTGCTTCTGCCTCTGCCTCCCAAGTGCTGGGATTAAAGGCGTGCACCACCACTGCCTGGCGGCACATTCTTTTAACGTAGATGCTGAGGCAGGCAGATCTCTGTGAATCCAAAATCAGCCAAACTCTCCCTATGGAAAGAAGAGGTTTAACCTCGCAGGTCATAGTCAGAAAAGAGCTGGTACGTGCTGTTGTAGGCTGCAGGAAGCTTCAGAAGGTAAAGTGGGTATTATGAAGCAGCCTTTCAATTTGGTTAAGAAACGCTGGTTTAGAGGCTTTCATTTTCTCAGACTAAAAGAATTTCAATTTTGGTAAGTCTGCAGTAGAAGCATGTCATTAGAACTTGTTCTGACTCCAAGATGTGGTATAATGCGGTAAAATATAGGCACGGCCCAGGGGTGATGGAGCCCTGACCCACATTTTCACATGCAGATCTCAAGCCAGATCAGTTTATGCTGTTAACTACCCAGCTCCAGGAAGGAGGGGCTTCTTGGTGGAGGCGCTCCTGAGGAGATACTGGCAGCATAGGAGCTGGAATATATCTCCCCAGTTAGTCCCTGCCTTGAAAGAATCATGACTTGATAGGCTAGGGTTTAGATCTTGGGCCTATCCATTAATAATTGATGTGAACAGAGGCAACTGTCATAAATGTGGCAAGCTTTTTTTTTTTTTTTTAAGATTTATTTATTTATTATATATAAGTACACTGTAGCTGTCTTCAGACACACCAGAAGAGGGCATCGGATCATATTATAGATGGTTGTGAGTCACCATGTGGTTGCTGTGGTTGCTGGGAATTGAACTCAGAGCCTTCGGAAGAGCAGTTAGTATTCTTAACCTCTGAGCCATCTCTCCAGCCCAAGAAGCTTTTTTTTTTTTTTTTTCTATCAATGGTTATCAGGAGAGGTAGGGCTGGAAAGTAGACTTGGAAGAATTACCCAAACTTGAATTACTACTCAGTGTATGGTAAATTAAAAATATAGTGTTTGCTCACCTTTAATCTCTGCACTCGGGAGGTATAACAAGATGGATTCTGTGACTAAGTAGTGTGTTCTAGGACAGCCATGGCTGTCTCAGAAAAATAAAATAAAAAGAATATTTGGACAGAATATGTCATTGAATAAGGAATTACAAGCTTGTTTATTTCCTGGTGTATTGTTTGTTTGTTATTAAGCTATATTTGTGGTCTTGACATCCAGTGAAAGCTCTGGATGGAAAGGTCCTCAGAATGTGCTCCACATTTCAGTGTCTTACCTGGTTTTAGGGATCACCTATAGAGCCCCCCAATCCTTTTAAAGACATAAATTCTTAAGTTACTTTGCCTAGATTTAGTGAAAATACAGCAACCCTGGTATCTCAGGAAGTATTTGCAAGATACAAGATGATTAGTATTGCTTGACATACAGATACATTTGAACAGAAGTGTCTGTGTCCATGGGAACCGTACTCCTCGGAAGAAGGGTTTGAGGAATTTACCTCCTTTTCAAATCTCTTTAGTCAGAACTCTTTTTTTTTTTTTTTTTTTTTTTTTAATTGAAGATGATTGAGTATATATGTTCTCTAATGGATAGACTAAGGAGCTTCGAGGACCATCAGTGATGCAGATTTCACCATGGTCCTCCACAGAGCTTCCTTATGACTTAACCTGTTGTAGAAAGGGAGAGAAAAGTACAGACGATGAGACAGGAAATAGCAAATAAAATGGCTCCAACTCTAAGGACACCGACATGGGTGTGACCCAGAGCTCTAGGGACGTCGCTCAGTGCAGTGTAGCTTCCCATTGCAGGAACACCCTGCTTGGCTTGAGTTCTGTCATTTAAAAAACTTTTTTTGGTAGTGTAGATGTAAGATGAGATTGCAGAGGTCGTTACGAGGTTGGACACTTTGGTGCACACCAGACTTGTGAGCTTGAACACTAGGGATTCACAGCTTCTCCAACCAGTGGCTTTCAAATACCATTCATTTTCATTTACTTAGTGCACACACTGTGCAGACCTACTATGAGACACTACTGAAAGTACTGGATGTGTTGAAGTGTTCGGATACTGAATTCCTCTATCCTTCATCACAGAACTGCTTTTGTATTTTTCTGGTGAAGACAGGATGTGTCCCTACCCTGCTGAATAAGACAAATAGGCTGGAATGAAAGGAACTACACTGGACAGTTACATCTGTTTATAGTCAAATGAATAAATAATAGGCTAGTTCCTGAAGAGCAAATGAAAAGTGTTCCCTGCTGCTCCCACAAATATTTCAAAATTAAAGGATGGGTTTCCATGCATTGTTTAGTTTGGAATACTGAATAACAGGATTGAGGGAGTTGTTTGTTGTTTTAGTTATTGTTGGTTTTTGAGACATGGTCTCACCATCTATGTCTGGCTGTCCTGGAACTCACTATGTAGCCCAGGCATGCCTCTAGCGCACTGAGATCTGTCTGCCTCTACCTCTGCCTCTGCCTCCTGAGTGATGAGATTAAAGGTGTTTGCTATCATACCCTGGAATAGCATACATACATACATATATACATACATACATACATACATACATACATACACACACACGTGTGTGTGTTGTCTACACTTTATTTTTATTTTATATGCATTGATGTTTTGCCTGCGTGTATGCTTATGTCAGATTTTAGAGTTCCATATAGTTGTGAACTGCTGTGTGGGTGCTGGAAATTGAACCCAGGTCTTTTGGAAGAGCAGTCAGTGCTCTTAAGCACTGAACCATCTCTCCAGCCCTGTAACAGTTCATGAGGCTCAAAAAAGAAAGGTGATTTGAAGGTCAGTGGTAGATATTTTCCCAGCAATGTCTCAAATGAGAATAGCAAGCACTGTGGGATTAACGCAGTTCTAGGAAAACGCAGCATCTTACTCTTGGTCCTTAATTTTTATTTTATTTATTTTATTTTTTATTTATTTATTTGGGTTTTTCGAGACAGGGTTTCTCTGTATAGCCCTGGTTGTCCTGGAACTCACTTTGTAGACCAGGCTGGCCTCGAACTCAGAAATCTGCCTGCCTCTGCCTCCCAAGTGCCACGCCCGGCCCAAAAGTTTTAAAAACATGTGTCACACATAATTTGGGTAATTGTGAGCTACCTGGAATCGGTCTGAGATTTCAACTCAGGTCCTCAAAAGTTATACAATCAGTAAATGCTCTTAACCACTAATATATCTCCAACTGCCAGAGACATATTTTTAAATCTCTGAAATTTTGGTGATTATTTGGCAACATACTTGTATTTTTTCCTTCAGAATAGTTTTCAGAGACTTTTAATTAAAAATATAATGAGACATACCAATGGAGCAAGTCACCTGAGTTCTAGGTGCCCTTAGGAAGGCAATAAAAGGTCCTGTTTGACAAGCTGTTTAAGCAGGCTCTGAACCAGAAGGCTTGAGATTTGCAGCTCCTGTGACTCTGGGTGTTTGTTGCTTCAGCCTCCATAATCTGAAGACTTTAAGAATCTAAAAATTCTCAACACACACTTGAAAGTTGGCTTATTTTCAGTTTTTGGATTACCAATATTTGACATATATTAAAAACATGAGCAGTAAACCCAAAGGTTGTTATGGGATCTGCATACTGATATGATTCGCACAATTGTATAGCCAGTGAACACAAAGAATGGAATTTAGATTTCATAGAATGTTTTGTTAGCTCCATAGAAACAGATCATAAAGACCATTTGTGAAGTTTGGGGAGACATAAAACATAAAAGTACAGACAGGTGTACTCAACTTATTCTTGATCTCAGTGCTAATTATTAAATGTTTTGTACTTAGATAATCTGTTGACCATGCTTGAAGTATCATGTTGATGGAAGTTTGATAAGGGTAAATACTTATGACACATTGTATTCAAGATTATGAATATATCCATTGACCATAAAAGGGTTTTATCTTTTGTCTTGTTTGTTTTAACATCTTTTAATAATTACCTGAAACTGAACTTTAAATTGTGTCTGTGCAAAGTGTCTTGAAGGTTCCCAGTAATTCCATATCTAAAACAAAGGCATCCTGTTCCTAAATTTTAATAACATGTGAATCAGACTATTAACTGTCATCACACTGGCAGACTATAATCTAATTAGAGCTGGGTGGTTTTTTAATGTTTTTTTTTTTTTTTAATAGACATAAAGTGGCAGATATATGGTTTGCAAATACTTTCTTCCAACAGTATTCTTGACAGTGGCAGACTCTTCCTGTAATTGAACTTTGTGTGCATTTGTGGTGTGCGTGTGTGCACAGGTTGTGTAAGTGTTTGTAGAAGCCATAGACAGACATTTGGGAGCCTTCCTTGATCACTCTCTCATGTTTTTGAGCCAGGGTCTTGCAATGAGGGTGGGACTTGTTGTTTGAGACAGGCTGGCTGAGCAGTGAGCTCCAAGGACCTCCGCCTTTGTCTGTCAGTGCAGTATTACAGACAGGAGCCACAGTCCCAGATGACTCTTGGGTACTGTCACCCAAGTCTTCATGCTTACTGGCTAGCCATTTCTCCCACCTCTTGGTGAACCTTTTATTTTCAAATAATTATAAATTCATGTACAGTTACCCAAAGTAAGAGAGTTCCTGTGGGCCCCACTTCTCCAATGGCCATATGCAAAACTAGAGAGTACTATCTCCCCAGGCGACGCTTTTGAGACAGACATTCTCATCATGGCATGGTACCTCTTGTTGCTCATCTGCAGCCACTCCCTCTGCTCCCCAATCTGTTCTTCATCTCAGCAGTCTTCTCCTGTTAGCCATGCTCTATAAATGAGGGATAGTAGGATTCTTTCTGGGACTGGATTTTTAAACTCAGCGGAAACTCTCTGGAGAGTTTCAGGGTGTGGCAGGTATCAATCATTTATTTGTCATTACCGCTCATTGGCCCTTCCGTGGCATAGATGTACCAGTTACTTTGGGTAACTGCACATGAATTTATAAGTATTTGAAAATAAAAGGTGCGGGGGGGGGGGGGGGTGGGAGAAATGGCTTAGCTAGTACCATAGTAGTAGACATCTTTGTTTCTCTTCTCTCTGTCTCCTGTTTCTTCCCCATTCCCTTTCCTTACCTCTTGTGAGTAAAGGTATTACGAACATTTGTACAGAGGTTTTTGTGTGAGTATAAACTTTCATTTCTCTAGGTAGGTGCTAAAGAGTGAATGAAGTTGCTGGATCATGTGGTATTTCTTTTAATTAGATATTTTATTTACATTTTAAATGTTATCCCCTTTCCTAGTTTCCCCATGTTTTTTTGTTTGTTTGTTTTTTAAAGAGGAAATGTCTAAGGTGTTTCCAGAGCTCAAGTTCTCATTCAGCAGTAGTATACCAGTGTTTCCATTTACCCAGTTTCCACATTTGATATCATTACTCTTTTTAATCCTTCCTGGTCATGTGTAGTCATCTTGCTATAGTTTTAATGTACATTTCCCTGTTGGCTAAAGATGATGAGCCTATCTCCATTTCTGTTTAACAGATTGTCTCTTTGGTGAGATGTCAGTGTCTGACCATATTCCAACTGGATGATATCCAGTGTTGAATTTTGACAGTTCTTATAGTTACATGTTTCAGATATATGGTCTACAAATACTTTCTTCCATTTTATCAATTTTCTTGTTTCATGTTGCGAACAAAACAAAAATTTAGTTGTGATACAGGACAGTTTATTCTTCACCTATGGATCATGTTTCTGGTGTCCAAGAACTCTGCCTTGTCTTTGTCCTGAATATTTTCTGCTCCACCCCCAACCTTCTTCTCAATAACTTCTCTGGGATAAATGTCTGTAACAACACCTCAGCAGGCACACTTAGATGTTTGGTGAGTAAGAGGCCGAGGCACAGCACCCAGTATTTGCTTGTTAGGTGGTGCAGTTTGGCAGGATTTCAGAAGTCTCAGTGCTTTGTGTATTGTCCTTCTTTTGGTTAGAAAGGCAACACTCTGCCTATGCCCACTGGTCTTTCTGAGTGCTTGAGCGGCCAGGTCTGGTTCCAAGACAAGGAAAGTCAGAGGACTCACCACACTGTCCAGAGGAACACTGCTTGGTTTGCATTCTCATCTCCACCTTGAAGAGTCTGTGGCTGGAGATGTAGCTTAATGGTAGGCTTTGTATTATTTTACACACACACACACACACACACACACACACACACACACACAGTAAAAACTGGATGCACCTTCTTCCTGGAAACAGAAATCAGTAGTTTTCTTTGCTAATTGAATACTGCCAAACAGAAATACACACAAGTTAACATGCAGATATTCCAAGAGAAATAAATGGTGTTTGAAATTAACTCATAATAGATGAATACAGAAGCCAACTTATTGACACAAATGTTCTAAGAGAAATAAAGGGAATGCACAGTATCTTTCAGTAACCTTTCTGTGCTAATTTTTTTTAACTAAAACTTTGAAAAATTACACCTAAACATAACCAGCAAATACCTATTTATCTGCTTATGCATCATCAAACCAGTCATATTACCTTTCCTGGTATATTCTATAAAAGCTTTTGTTGTTCGATTTTGATTGCAACAAGTTTCAAAAACTTAAGTCTCCATCCAAACTTGAGTGTTTTTTCTTAACCCTTACTGCTTTTCATCTGGAGTGACCTGGAAAGAGCAGAGAAGCCCTGGTTTCAGCTGGATGTGTCACCACACTCATATTGAAAGCCATTATCCAGAATGTTGTTGGTTATGAATATGCCATCACATGAGCCATTGCTACATCTGTAAGATAGAGAACACCGTCCTTGCAGAGCCTCACAGCTCCTCCAGCTACCAGGGCGTGGAAGTACCAAAATCCTTTGAGTCCACCAAGAGTTAGGGTTAGCCCTAGCAAGACAGAGCTTGCCTCTTAAAAGCAAGGAGCCTGTCCTCAGTACTTGAGAGGCAGAGGTAAGCAGATGGATCTTTGTGAGTTCAAGGACAGCCTAGTCTACATACAGGGAGCCTGCCTCAAAACAAACAAACAACAAAACCAGCCAAACAACAGTAAAAACAGTAGTACATTTAGAAGCCGAATACTTTACTTAAAA
This sequence comes from Mus pahari, assembly GCF_900095145.1. Taxonomy (NCBI): domain Eukaryota; kingdom Metazoa; phylum Chordata; class Mammalia; order Rodentia; family Muridae; genus Mus; species Mus pahari. The sequence continues at coordinate 42,185,650 of NC_034606.1, read as the reverse complement.
CACCCAGGGCGATTGCCTAGAACCTGGCATTAGGAGGGTAACCTGCTAGGGTGCCATTTGTTTAGTTGTTATGTTAGATAGTCACACAATGTCTGAGTTGGTTCATCTCACATTTGTTGTTGAATGAATTGCTCCCCTACCACCTCACAAAAGTGGAAGAGAAGAATGAAAAAGAAACCTTTTTTCTAGACTTTTGGTCTTTGGAAATAAGAAGAAGGGGTTTTGGACCCTGAAGTATACTCATTAGCAGGACTCGTCACAGCAGTAGCCTTCAGTCCTCCTAGTTAACACAGGAGGAGATGCAATAGGCCTGAATTTGCCAACTGTGATTGTTTCCATTGTAAAAACAAAAGTAGCTATTGATTTAATCCTGTTACATGGTGTTGATCTTAGAAATCACTGGATTCATGCTAGGATTTGGGGTTTAATCCTGTAAGGATCAGACTTTCTCATCTTATTTATCCTAAGTCCTCTTTAATCTTGTTAATTATGTCAGGCTATTTTCCCAAAGGGCTAGTGCATGCGGGGGTGTGTCTGTGTGCTTATAATGTGTGCATGTGTGTGTGTAGGGGGGGGGGGATATACAACTTTTCCAAGACAGCCACGTCTCTCTTTCTGTCTTTGAAAGAGAACTTGAGCTTTCTCATGAAGAGCTACAGAACCACATTGGCATTGCTATTGTAAGCATGACGTCAGTTCTATTTTTGTATACCTAGGATTAAAGTAGGTCTTGTCTGGAGAGAAACTCTAGTCTTAATCTTGGATTTCCTGAGAAGGCATGTGGTACTTTGCTGAAGGGCGTGTGTGAGTCTATGAGTGTGTGTGTGTTTGTGTGTACACGAGTGTGTATTTGTGTGTACATGCATGTGTGTGTGTGTGTATGTGTGTAAATTTTAGAGGCTTTTAGAAATACTAGTTGAATTAATTATAAGTGTGATACTATTCTCCTGTGGTGGAAGAGAAAATCAGTTCTTGACTTTTGAGCTTCATGCTGAAATTGTACTGAGTATGTTAGGAAGCAAATATACACATTTAATTTTGGGGCTTTTGTACTCACGTTGCAGACTGTGACTGAACAGAACCTTATGCTCTCTAGTTCACTTTTTTTTTCTTTTCCAAAGGATATCATTATTGTCCACTCCAGCGATCAAAATGGCAAATTTTAAGCGGCCACAAATAATTATTATTATTTGGGAGGTAGGAACTTTCATAATTGGATTAGCAGTGTTATGACTGACTCAAGAACTACTGAGTGTGCTAAATGGTGTGTGCTCCACAGGCCCTCTGGTAGCTTGCACTCTAGTTACTACAGAGTAGCACCAGTGTCTGTGTTGAACTAGCTTGTCCCCATTATGCAGGGTTTTTTGTTTTTTGTTTTTTGTTTTGTTTTTTTTAACTGGGAAGAGGCTGCCACAGTACCTGTGTGGAGGTCAGAGAACAATGTGCAGGAGATGGCTTCCACTTTTGGACCTTGGGATCCACCTCAGGGCAGGCTTGGTGGTGGTTGCCTTCGCCCACAGAACCTTCTTGCTACTCCAGTGTGCAGGAATGTCTACTGCAGAATCTTTGAATTGTTGTAAGATGTTGTAGGTAGAAAAACCCTAGGAGATATTCTTAGTTCTTACATGACTTAAGGGTTAAGAATATCTTACAATAATCTTATGACTTAAGATTTCCATATATACAAAGTATGCCATAGCAAACTGGCTAAGTTGGGGCAAGGGAGCCTTTATTTATTCTTCAATGTATTGAGTCATTTCCCCTGACCCCTTTTAAGGACAACTTCTCACTAGGTAGCTCACCTTTATCTTGTGTTCTTCCCAAGAGTTAGAGTTAGAGGATCAGCCACTTACCTGCCTACAGTGTCGTTTAGGTATGTGTATATGAATGTTTACTTTGCTTATTTATTTAAAAGGAACTTAAGGCAATTTTTTTACCAAAAATAGAGCTGAATCTTTAGTGGATTCTCTAATGCTGACATCATGATCTTGAAAAGTAGAAAGAAGACTCTAATTATATAAATGAGAAAAACTTAGGGTTAAGGATCTACTTTAGGTGTAGGGTAATTGTACAGGAGGGAGGGTGTTAGTTTCTAATCCTCTTTGGGGATGCTCCATATCAGGCCTGCACAGGAACATTCAGTGAAGCAGCTCCTTTATCATAAAGGGAATTTTAATTTAAAAATGTTCTTGCATCATGAGCGGAGTAAGCGACAGACAGCTACACTGGGCATTTATCTCCTTCAAACCACATTACCAGTAATTGCTGCATTAAATCAAAGTCAGAAGAGATTACAGGTCTGAATAGAGCAAGGGGCTGGTGCCAACCCGAGGGTTCCCACACCACCCCACTGCTGCTGTCAGCCCTGCCCCTCTCTCAGTAGGAATGAGAGCTTCCCTGATGGCTGACTGTTCCTATGCACTGTAGGGTGCAGAGTGATAAATGCAGTCTGGGAAGAGGCAGCCACACTTCCAACACCCTACAGTCCCCTTTTCCATTAACTCTTTATATTGGACTTGGGGAGGGGGTTGCTTCTAGTTTATTTGGTACTACAAGGTGAATGAGAGGCATAAAAAAAAAATCGTGTTTTCCTCTAAACTGACATATAGGTAATATTCCCTCCTTCCTAAATTATCAGAGGTGATGCTGAGGATCATCAGTGCGTAGTGGACTTGCTTGTGCACTAACTTAGAGAACACAGCAACTGTGAGTTTCTATTGTTACCTTCTTCCAAAGAAAGAATTCCAGGCAGAGAGACAGTGCCTCCCAAAACATAAGGCTGAGAGCCTACCTTCAGTATTTGACTCCATCTAGTCTGGCCTCATAGCCCCAGTCTCCAGCACACACGCTGGTTTAGAACATTCAGGAATTCTGCTGAGTGTGGGGGATGCTGGAGGAAGAAAGATAGACTATATACCCCTCTCTTCGCAAGATTGGAGTAACAGAGTGAAAAGGTCATGTGCAAGTGCAAAGGGAGGGTCTGCCAGTGACACAGCCTTGGTGATTAGTAACTGACAGAGCACCGTGTCATTTCTCCTCTGCTTACTTTTGACATTTTCCACCATATCCTTTACCTCCTTCCAAGAGGACAAGTTGATGATTTCCCATCTCCCTTTGCCACTCCTCCTTCCCCTCAAAGCAGATAACTGACCTTCTAAGACCTCAGCACTGAAGAAGGTGGGAATTAAGTCTTCTGTTGACAGTTTACTGAGGTGTAATTAATACACAATAAGTGATATACAGCAAAGTCACAGTTTGTTAAGTTTGACATGTACATACCCCTGAAGTCACTATTACAAGTGAGATAACTGACAGATTACAGATCTTCAGAGGAGTCTTCATGTCCTGATGGACTTCCCTGCCAAGCACACTAGCAAGTAGCCAGTGATTTGCTTTCCACCATCATAGATCGGTTTGTACTTTTAGAATTTAACAAAAATGTAACCATTACAGTGAAAAGCCCTATGGCTGGGCTTGTTGTACCTGGCACCATGATGTTACACTGAAAGCTCATCCATTTTTGCTGATGACTCACGGTGCTCACTTGTGACTGTGGCAGTATGGTAAGTGTTGTCTCGGTAGGTGTGTGGGTTGTTTGTATCCTAGGGTTCTTGTACAGGTGTATATATGAATATAGGTTCTCATTTCTCCGGGTAAATAGTAATACTAGCAAGTGGACTGGGCAGGCTGTATGAAAGGTTTATGTGATGTTTTAAGACGTTACTAAGCACTGATTCTAGGTCAGTTGTACAGTTTCTTATGTAGTCTGTCTTAAAACCTGTGGTGGTTTGAATATGCTTGGCCCAGGGAATGGCACTATTGGGAGGTATAGCCTTGTTGGAGGAAGTATGTCACTGCGGGCGTGGGCTTTAAGACCCTTCCTTGTCCTAGCTGCTTGGAAGCCAGTCTTCTCCTGTTTGCCTTCAGAACAAGATGTAGAACTCTCAGTTCTTCTTTTTGTTTTTGTTTTTGTTTTTTTTCAAGACAGGTTTTCTCTGTGTAGTCCTGGCTGTCCTGGAACTCAATCTGTAGACCAGGCTGGCCTCAAACTCAGAAATTTGCCTGCCTCTGCCTCCCAAGTGCTGGGATTAAAGGTGTGCACCACCATGCCCGGCTTGAAAAGTTTTTAGTGTAGTCTGATTTGTTGGTTTATTCTTTTATGGCTTGTTTTTATTCTATTTGGTGCTAGGGATAAGACCAAGGGCCTGGACCATGGTAAGCATGCACCTTCCCACCAAGCAACACTCATAGGTCATGTCATAACTATGAAATCTTGCTCAATTCAAGGAATTTTACTCCTGAAGTTTGTACTTTCATGTTTTGTGTTTTAGGCCTGTGGTCTAATTTTCTATATGGTACAAGTGTATATATCAGTTCATTGTTGCCACATGTGGCTGATGTCTAGTTGCAGTTATTCTGAAACTGTTCTATCGCCAAATTGTTTTATACCTCTGGATGTGTTTCTGGATCTCTTTTTCTCACCCTCACCCCACATCAGCATATTTATTCTTACAGGGATCCGAGTATTATGTAGTCTAGTAGACTTGAGAAAAGTGATCAGTATCACACTGTCTAGAGGGAAGTTAATAACAATCCCTGCCTGGACAGAACATAGATAGCTCGAGGCACTGGAAGAATAAGCTGTGCATGGACTCTCTTCTAGGATAGGAAGCCAGTTCAAACTGGTCTGTACATTGGGTGTGATCTCAATCAGAATACCAGCCACATTTTTATAGAAATTGACAAACCTATTGTAAAATTACTATGGAAATGCCAAGGATTTGGAATCTTCACAATCAAAATAGCAATGGCCCTGATAAGAGTCTTTAATCTTCCCTCTGAAGTTTCACAAGCTAGGCCTCCATCTTCTACACTGTTCTCAACAGGGAAGGAGGGCTTATTTTAGCTTACAGTGTCAGAGATTTCAAATCACAGCCATTGCCTCCATTGCTTCAAGCCTGTGATAGGTAGAATGCTATGATAGAGAGCTAGTACAGGAACAAAGCAGCCCACCTTGTAGGGGAATGGGAGGAAGGAAGGGTGCAGGGATAAGATACAGTTACAAGGATACACTCCACTGGCCTGTTTCCTCCAAACTGCACTGGTACACAGTACCATCCTCTTCCAAAAGGGAGGGATAAGTCAGTAACAAGAAAAGATCAGACAGAACCATGCTTACTATGCAACTCTCGGTAGGAAGCCAGAAGACAAGGATACCACAGAAATATGGCCAGAAAAGACTGTGTCCATGTGGTTTCAGATGGCACACCAACTCTCTGGGAACGGAACTAGAGATCGCTCTTGTTACTTTATCAAAGAGAAACTCTACATTTTCTCTATGTCCTGAGACTTTGTGTGGAAGGTGTGTTTAAAGAGTACAGACTAATTTGGTAGAACAAATTCCAAAGTAGTCCAATATGTAGAGTATTGCATGATTATTGCTAACAGCTTTTAGCTGGGGTCAAATTAAGAATCGGGGACAAAACGCAGAGCACAAGGATTTTCAAAGCTTGTAGTTTAGCCAACACAAGAGTCTGCATAAAGTTAAGGCCTCAAAAAGTATGTCTGCTGAAGAGATAGAAAATAAACCTGGCACCAGAGCATCAGGAAAGATGCCTCAAAGGCATCTCAAAAATTGGCCAGACCCCACCCATATCAAGAGTATAAACATGTGTACATATGTGAAAGACTGGCCTCCTTGAGAGAGCCATGGAGGTCTCCTGTTTACAAAGGACCACTTAAGAAATGTTTCCCAAACTCAGACATCTAAGCATTTAGAAATCTTAGTACCCTGGTCCCTAACTACTACTCAAGCCGGTGGGAGTTTTGCTGTCGTGTGTGTGTGTGTGTGTGTGTGTGTGTGTTATTGGTTTTGCAAGTGTGTAGAAAGAGTTCTGAGATCATAAAGCCCTTTACCAAGATTACAAAAGAAAGCCTAGGGGGCCGCTAAATATGTGACAGGGTTGGAGTTCCCATAGGACTCCAGCCCCTAAGAGGATGGTATATGAAGCTATGAGAGTGAAGGAGTGAGTAGATGTAATGGAGACCCAGAAGATTAAAGATGACTAGGAATATGAAATCTTTCCCAAAGGAAAAAAGTAGACAGTTAGGAACTGCCAGCCCAAGAGAAGAGCCTTGAGGTAGCAATGCTGTAGGGACAGCGTTGCCTGCCTCTGATTTTGCATAACAAAAGCTCACGCCCAAGATGCCAAAGGATTCACTATTTATACATTTTACTGTTTTTTTCTTTTGAGACAGGGACTCACCATGTAACTCTGGCTGTCCTGGAACTCACTGTGTAGAACAGGCTGGGCTCAAGTTCCCAGAACTCCAGCTGCCTCTGCCTCTCCAGTGCTGCTATTGCAGACTTACTATGTATTAGCAGTAAGACTGAATACCCCTTATCGAAAATACGTTGGCCCAGAAGAGTTTTAGATTTCAGAAGGCTTTGGGGGCCTTGGAATACTTTAATAGACTGCACTGGTTATGCATTCCTAATTCAAAAATTTGAGATCCAAAAATGCTAAATCAGAAACTTTTTGAGTCTGTATCAATGACCAAAGGTTTTCAGTTTCCTAGTTTTGGATCAGGGATTCTCAGACTACACCAACTTAGAAAGACAACACCAAGAAAAGCACGGTCAACTTGGCAACAGTCGGCTGTCAACTTGGCAACAGCCGGCTGGCCACGCCTTTCATTCCATCCTCAGGTTTTGTTACTACCCCCCTTTTTAAATCCTATTTGTCATGTGAAGGTGTGTTTCTACCCTTTACTGTCATGTATTCTGGTAAACATGATTTGAAGCCTTTCTCTTGGTGCAGAAAGCTCAACCATCTCGTGCTGGAACCAACAGAGCTCTTCTGGCAGATAGTCGTGCAAGCTTTTGGCTCTGTGCTGTTTATCTTCCCTTCTGTGGGCTTTACTCACAGAGTGTGTTTATTCACTTAGAATGCTGCTCCACTCTCAATCCCTTCCTCTTCCTCTTTTATCTGCCAAACTTGCTAAGCCATCCGAATTTAGTTAATCATTGTCTATGGATTATTACTAGTCTTCCTCACACCAGAAAATGAGGGGGTGACAGTAGAAACCAGTAGGTTGCTGCTGTATTTAACTTTATCCCAGCCATCTTCAACTAGATGTGGCATTTATCACATGTGATCCAGTGTCACTTACTTTCTCTCCCCTGCATTGTCAGCTCTTTGGGAGCCTTCATACTTACACCAAGTTGGATGCTGTGTTGCTGTGAATGGATATTGACTGAGGAACATAAGTGTGGGTGAGCTGAAGGTCTTACACTTTTCTTTTCACTCTGATCAAAATGCCTGGCAGAGCAAGTGAACAAAGAAGGGTTTATCTGGTCTCTTGATTTGAAAGGGATTGCAGTTTGTCTTGGCTGGAGGGGGCTGGGGTGGGAATGGCTCAGCCTTGATGGCAGAAACTTGTAGCAATGACTTATACCAACTACTTTTATCAGCAATTTTGAGAATGGTGCAAGACAAATGGATAGGTCCTTAAGCGAAGGATCTAATACAAGTATTCCAAGGTTCACATAAGAAGTGCCATTATACTCAGCAGATGACCCTTACTGGACATGGGGAGAAGAACCTGTTGTGTGACAAGTTTTCCTGGAAAAGAAAAGGATTGACCACTGATTGTGCCAGTGACTGTCCTGTGCTTTCCTCCTGAGCCCAAGGCAGAAAGTTTTGGTGAGATTTAAATGCAAGTGTGGTTTCTACTTTTTATTTTGATCCACATAGTACCAGTGTCACAGACCAGCACTGGGAAGTAGCTCCTGTCTGGTAAGTGCAGTCACCTTTTCTAAATTTCATTCTCTTCAGCCTTTGTGTGTTGCTAGTGGCATCGGTAAGGGATATGGAGTGCAGACAAATAGCAAATGCCTCGTGTGTGCGGGCTCTTGCAAGAACTCGGGGCCCACTTCATCTTGTGCTCTCTGTGCTCTAGAAGTCAGGATCACTGAAGACTCTGTTTACAGTCCTTTGCCTTCTCTTTGAGTGTCGCTCTACCCACTTCCACCCTTCTGTTATATGTTTTATTTTGGGGGACTGATTTGTTGGGAGTTTATTCTTTGTTTGGTTGTTTGTTTTGTTTTTTCTTCAAGGCAGGGTTTCTCTAGGTAGCCCTGGCTGTCCTGAAATTTGTCCTGTATAGACCAGGCTGGCCTCTGACTTAGAGATCCACCTGCCTCTGCCTCCCAAATGCTGTCATTAAAGGCGTGTGTCACCACTCCAGGCTTCTTCTGTTATCTTAAATACAGTATCACCCAAGCATTTCATCTTCTGTCAGTATCAAACTGGGCTCACTGGTGAAGCTTTGGGTTTGTCAGTTTATTGTGGTCACATTATCATTTTCAAGTCTTCACATCAAGAGGAATCTTAGGTTTAGTGAGCAGCTATGCTCATCATTGTACCACCAATCAGAGTCTCAGAAGATTTAATAGTGACTTAGGAGCTGATTGACAAGTACTCATGTGCCCAATGATGCAGTGCTGCTCTAAACAACATGTAGTGAAGTTAAGTCATGTAAAATTCTCTGATTTGAGAGGATTTTTTTTTTGTAAGATTTTTATTGCAGACCTGCCCCTGCCTTCCATACCTTCTCTTGCCACCTTAGGATAGAACCCAGGGCCTTCTGCATGCTAGGCAACTGCTTGCCACTGAGACCTACCTCCACCCCTTTTCTGTTAGTTATTAGCTTCAGAGGGGGCAACTAAAATGTACACCATAGGCTTTAAGATGGGGCCAGATGTTAGGAGCCTCTAGTGAGCTTCTTTCAGAGTTGGCAAATCAAGTGTTAGAAGCAAGACTTTGGTGACAGGAAGCACTGTACGAATGTCTGATGAGAGCACATGTTAACAAGGGTTGACCCAGGTATGGTAAATTGTTCACGGTGCTTCTTACATCTGCCCTATGGCAGTATTTCACCTCTGACTTCACCTGTACCTTTGAAATACTTCACAACCAGACTGTTTTTACTAGTTTTCTCTAGTACTTAGCATAGCACCTTGTGTTGAGTAGGTGTAAACAACTTCCTTTTGGTGTGGGATTGGGTGTTCTTGCTTTCTTATGCCATGCTGGCCTTGAACTCTGATCTTCTTGCCTTTGATTTTCAGTAGCTGGGGTTTATAAGCATAGTCCATCACATCCAACTGTTTTAATTATATTGGATTGGTTTATTTTTTGATCCTCATGGAGAATCAGTGCTGACAAGCTACAGATATTCTAGTATTTTGTATGGTCTTTGAGTCTGTTTGATTTAAGGTACATATTGTACCCAGAAGACCATCTCTAGATATGTCGGTGCCAATTTCAACCTTAAAGAAAAGTTTCTCCTGAATACCGGTGCACTTAGCTTCAATGGCTGTGGTAAGAAAGGGGTGCACTTGGTATGGTTGGGAGCAGCCATCCAGCACAGGCCCTCACTCACCTACTCACCCAGGAAAGCATGTCCTAGCAGTGCTGGCTCTGCCACAGGATATTAGGAGGCCTAACACTGAGACAAACTTAGAATTAGCATTTTGAATCTTTGAATGTTTGTCCCAAGTAGAGGATTTTAAAGAGGAATGGCTTTGCCTGGTGTGTCTTCCCAGCTGTTTATTTTCACCTTTTGTGCATTGTGTGTTATTTTCTAAGGACTACTTAGTTCTGATTGTAGATGAAAGCCAACTTCTGTGGGCTGTCAGCTAACCTCACACCTGTCTCTGTTTGTTACTCCTTTTAATATCAGTTACAGAAATATGTATGCACATGTGTGTGCAAACAATGGTGGGGTGGGGAAAGCCACTTCCTAAAAGGAGAAAAGCAACTGCTTCTCTGTAGTGACCTCTCCACCCCCACCTCTTCACAGGCAGCCACAGTTAATCCCTCCAAGTTTGACTGGAACAGCTGAGAGCACGCCCTGCATATTTGCAGGCCTCCAATGTACTCATGTTGCTTAGAGTTGGGGCCACCTTCCTCTTTTCTAGCTGATCCTGCCAGCTGTCCTCGCTCCTGTTAAAGCAGGAGGGAGCCGTGTGTTAAATGATACAGAAACATACAGTGTCATGAAAGGGACCCTTTTCTGCATGTATCAGTGTGACTTTTTTTTTTTTTTTTTTTTTTTTTTTGGCCAGTTCTTTCTATGGCTGGGTTTTATGCTGTTAATCCTAACACCTGTCTCCACCGGAGACAGTAAGAAGGAAGGGTGTGTGTGTGTGTGTGTGTGTGTGTGTGTGTGTGTGTGTGTGTGTGCGCGCGCGCGCACGCTCATGCGCATTCTTGCCCAAGGGAGGGCTAGAAAATAATACAGTCCCATTTGCCCGTTTGCCTCCAGTGTCCTAGGTTGGGAGCATTCCCTTTGACACACAGCCTGGAACATTATATTACCAGATACCTTGCGTTTCTGCCCTTGTTTGTTGCTTTAAGGAGCCAGAGGTCTCTTCCCTGGCTATCATCTTCTGCCTCTTGCCTTTCTGGTGGAGCTGTCAGTTAAAAACCAATCCCTAACGCTGTCTTTAGCATGTACAGCTAACTTAGTTGGAATATTTTGCTTTTTTTTTTTTTTTAAACTTCTCTTGTATGTACTACTGAATCTCTTGCTCTGAACTAACCTCTGATTTCCCCAGCTGAGCCAACACACCTGTCTGTGTAGACAGGGAAAGTGGGGGAATTTTTTTATTTTATTTTTTTGAAGGTGCTTCTAGTTCCCTTGGACAGGACACATCAGACTAGACAAAAACTTGAGGTACTTTCTGTGCTGTCCAGATCTGGAGTCTCTCCCTCTGCTATGTATGGTGTATATTGCATGGATTATCAGTATCCTCTTGTCCAGGTAAGCTGGGTTAGAATACAGGTTTCCTCTCATGTGACATGGTACATTTGGGCCGGGCTTCTCATGATTTTTTTTTCTAATTTGCTGTAGCAAAAGATTTTATTTTAATAGTGTTGAATAGCTAGACAGAAGTGGTTAGCTTTTCAGTATTAGAAATTCTGACGCTTCAGAGAATGTGGGTGCAGGATAGGCTGGGCAGTATAGATGTATTTATCATGCCTCCATGATATAATAAACTTGAGGATCTCTGGAGGCAACTGAGAGGTTCAGGTGGCAGTGCCCAAATGCAGCTGTATTTTTCAGAAAGGTAATACATAATCAGGCCATGCCTAGACTATTTTAATCTGGTTTTAGCCTACCATTTCCAATTATTTATTTTAGCCTACCATTTCCAATTATTCCATGGTAGAATTAGTGACATTTTCATTGTTAACTTGTTAAAATCCAGAACCAGAAAAGGTTAAGCTGTATAAAGCATATTGCATTGTATAAATGTCTTTCAATTGGCAACAGTATAGGGAATAAGTGGAGAAGCGTCCTGGATTCTGGCTCCAGCTAGGGTAGTTATTCTACACAGCTATGCTCACATAACTTCACTTTTATTGATTTTTTTGAATTCTGAATTACAGATGTTCCATGATCCTTAATTATTGTCCTTTCTGACCCCATTCTAGTACCTAGCACCTAAGTTGCGGGTTGAGCAGATCTGTACAGGGTTAACAGAGCTGGCTAGGATCTTAACCCATTGTGGGTAAACTCCCTTTTGTTCAAGCCTTGAGACCCCAGTCCTGGAACCCTGTGGAGATTGTCCTCTCTCCTTAGCTGTGTCCTGACATGTTGGTCTCTGTGTTTTATGGGCACTATATAACCTTCTATGGGTTTTGATTTCTCAGCTGAAGTGCAGTGCACACCACACTTGCCATGCCGAGGTTTGCATCATGTATGGATTTTGTTTATCTGGGGACTGTTTCTCTACTGACATCAGGGGTATTTCTTACAGCCGAAGGCTGGACGTGTCAGGAAACTAGACTAGAAGCCAATCTTCTTACAAGTAAATACTGGTGTGTCTTGATAAGTCCCAGCTGTGACCAGCTAGCAGTAACCACAAGCATTAAATCACTCTGTGGAAAAGTTCTCTTCAGACTATGACACAATTGAATAAAATCGTTGGCAGTGAAACTTTGATTCATTGGTGATAAGATGAATTGATGTGCTCTCAGTCTTTTTATTCGCTCGGATTTATTATTGGTGAGTTTAGTGTTACGTATTTTAAACCATGCTTTCCTGTCTTGCTGTGTTTAGTGTTTTATTCCATCTAAAATTAAGGCAGCTCTGAGACTCAGGGCCTGAGATGTTACAGTTAAAGGTGCTTTCTCCATTCTGCCACACCAGTAGTAAATTAATGGATTGAAAGAACAGTTTTACACGGAAAGATTAAAAACTATTTTATGAACTTATTTACTACTTTTTGATGGAACAGTTTTCATTGTGTTTGTAAATGAGCAATAGTTGTTTTCTATGCTCTTACACTATGAATGCTTTTTAAGAAGTTTCTATTGTGTCATAATACTTGTTTTATTCAGAACTCATTGCATAATACCTATAGTTGTGTACCAATGCATTGTACAATGAACATGCTTAGGGACAAGACTGAATAGCATTTTTTTAATGAGAAGATTTGTATCTATTTTTTAATTGAGTATTTCTAGGATTGCTAATGTTGAGATAATGAGACAAAGTGAGTTCTTTTTAATGGAAGGTAATAAAGTGTCTGACCTGTCATTGCTCTTAATGTTAATAAAATAATGCCTGCTGGAGAGCGTGCAATTGAAATTTATTATTTTATTACTTATAATTCATGCAGAACCCAATTTCGACCAGATCAGATTAAGAATACAGGCAGGTTAAAAAGATAGAGGATTGCTAGAAAAAGGTTTAAGAGATGCTTTCGGTTTTTTTCCCACAAAAAAAAATAATAAGAGAAAATTTACCTAAAATAATTCTTTGTCCTTCATTTATTTAATTATTTTATTCTTTTAGACAGTATTGCACTATGAAACTTGCTGGCCTGGAGCTCAGGTTCCATGTGAATCTCCCTCCCTAACACTGAGATTGACCAGGCCAGGCCCTGAAATTCTTGTGGGTGGTCTAATATTAAACACCTGTCATCTCTGACTGAATAGTTAAAATGTAGCTATTGTTGCAAATTAGGGGTGTTGTTTATTGCCACAATTGGTACTTAGTGAAGAACTATTATAGACTACCCTGTCACCCACTCCTAGTGAGGCAGTTACAGGAAGTTGGAAGCAGGATCTTCAGTCATTAGAGATAGCTAAATGTACTGATTGAGGGTTTAGGACAGCCAAGGGCAGCCCAAGGATGCTTGGCTTATGGGGGAGTTAGACTTACCTATGCAAATGAAATTAAAGATACTGAGATACACTTGGGTTTGCAAAGTACTGCAGCATGAATTAGTGTCTCTGCTTTGTAGTTCTCCAAGAAATGATGATTCTGACCTACAGTGATACACACACATACACTCAGGCTTTGATTTCTCAATCTGAATTAGTTTACTAAAGTTTTTTAAGCACCTACCATGTGCCAAGTACTTTGCCAGATGAGAGAAACAGTGACAACCAAGCTAGCATAGTCCCTAGTAATTTAGTAATAGATCCAGGGCATATTTTAGTATTAGAGAAAGCATACATTTTGATTTTCAGTGTAACCGTGTATTTTCTTGGTAATTTAGTTATTGACACATTTGTTTACATTGTATCACTTTTAGTATTGATCTGAGAAATTTCTCAGAATACCAAGAGAGTAGACATCATGTCAATTATATAAATGACTCAGGTTGTTTAAGGCTGAAATATTACATGGTATGAATAAGTTACCTAATCCAAAATTATAACTAATGAAGTAATGTGTTTTAATTTGTCTGGTCTTACCATGATGTTAGTACATGTTTTCATCTTTCTAAAGGTTGGATTTGGAGGTACAAGAAATAAGTGTGAGGATTTTGTATGTATATAAATGCACAAGGTTTAAAACCGTTTTCAGATTCTATTTTCACCCTTTATTCTGAAATGAGCTGTCTGAATTGCACCCTGCAGTATGGGGGAGAGAGGGAGAAGCAGCTGGTGATTATAGAATTAAATCTCATCTATGTCACTAATATTGAAAGGAATGTTGGAGCAAAGGAGGCTATTGAAGTCATATCTTAAGATGCTTATGGAAAGGTATCGAGAATTAGGAGTAAATTGACACTGAGAGTTATCGCAGGGGTGTGCTGTGAAGGCTTTTGTATGGCCAAGGTTTCTCTGTTGGAGGAAGTACTCACTCTTTAATGTTGCTCTTCACTTAGGTGTTGAAAGCAGCCTGGGAAAATGTGAGCGAGCCCTGCCTCTAGTCAGGGACTTTGGATCCACCTTTATAGCATAAATGGTATATGGGTTGAAGGTAGGGAAGTTGAGCCACAACCATAAAATTATAAAGAGCAAAAGTGTGTGAGGTGGGTTTTTAGTTAGCAGGTATTCTGTCTACAATCCCAGGTACTCTAATAAAGGTTAAAAAAAAATCTTTATCTCACCTTATCTTTTTACCTAACTCTTCAGTTCAGTGTTCTGAAAGATATTGAAATAAACTTATAAATTTGAAAATATTGCCAGATATATTCTTAGAAGAATGCTTTCATAGTACTGTACTAACTACCAAAGTACTTTACATTTTATTTGCAAAGTATGCCTAAAAAATGGCTAAAGACAGATTATATTATTATTTTAAGTTCAACAAGCATATCATCATCACCACCACCACTACCACCACAGTTCATCCAAGCATTTGTAAGAGCTGAGGTGTGATAGAAAACCCTCAGACTGCTCACAGTGCAATCAGAATCATGCAGACTTGGGTCCATGAGACAGATGCCAAGGTAAAGCGTGCCCACAGGAACAGGGCAGCTAACTGGGATATGGAAAGTAGATAGGGCTGGGAAAGTTTTCAAGGGTGAGGATATCTAAAGTAAGCCATGGAGAATAGAAGGCTACTTCAGGGCTCCAGGAAGAGAAACCAAGTTGTACTAACTGTGGTCACGCCATGTAGCAGGGCATGGTGCGTACTGGAGGATGGGGAGCTGGGACTCTTACAGGTCTGCTAAAGCAAGCAAGTAGTGTTTCCACTTCCCACTACAGAGTTGGGAAAATGACCTCATTTACATTAGCCTTGTAAGGAAGAAAAATAAGGAGGCACTAATAAACCCAACCAACAAAAATATAAGATGCCGCCGGGCGTGGTGGCGCACGCCTTTAATCCCAGCACTTGGGAGGCAGAGGCAGGTGGATTTCTGAGTTCGAGGCCAGCCTGGTCTACAGAGTGAGTTCCAGGACAGCCAGGGCTATACAGAGAAACCCTGTCTCAAAAAATCGAAAATACTCTGAAACTACTAGAAAGGACTGTTAGGGAAATCATTTCATATACAGGCACAGCCATGGGCTTCCTGAGTGGGACCTGGTAACTCAGGGATGAAGGTAAGGATCAAGGTAAGGAGCCTCACATAGCAGAGAAACACTTACCACGGTGAAGAGAGAGCTGCAGAGTGGGAGGTCTTTCCAGCTGTTCATCTGGCAAGGGGAGTGATACCAGAATATATGAGCAACTCAAACTTTAAGCCTTTCAAGAATAGATCTTATAAAGAAAGAAATAGAGTGAAGAAATGAACGAGCTAATGAGTGAAATACAGTTGTCAAAAGAAGTACAAATGGCTAACAAATACACAAGAAAAAATTTCAATATTCTCAGCCATCAAAGAAATGTAAATCAAACATAGAGATTTTTAGCTGGGAGGTACACATGTGGAAGCTCATTACTGTGTACAGTTAACACTAATTTTGACAAAACCAAAGAGTACTTTTCCTCCTGTTGAAACATGGCAGGATGAGATTCATGTTTAGACAGATTACTGGCAACTGTGAGATGCTTGGAGGACAGACCAGGGATGCCAGTAGAGGACCAGCTATTAAGACATCTGTGAGCGTGGGGACGCGCAGGTGGAAAACACAACAGGATTTACCCTGGCTTACTGCAGCCTGGAGTAAGGAGGAGCCCTCCACCTGCAGGCTTGAATTTGACCCTAATTTCTTCAAATTCCTTGCCTATCAACAAGATGCTTACTCTCACCTAGCTGAGCTTCCGTCATCTCTACAGAGGAGATTTCAGTTCCTCAGTATTGTCCTGAGGGTGTAGAGAGCCTGCTCAGAAGCCATCTTGGCGTAAGTTCTTCAAAAGAAGCTGTGTTGCCTGCTGTGAAATCTACCCTTCACCAATAAGACAGGCATGCTAGAATGCAAGCCACGGGAAGATTCTCCTCTGCCTTGTCCACTGCTGGGAAAAAATAGACACACACATATCCTTTCTGAAAATACCTGACTCCCCTCTGCACAGAAAAAACATTTTCACTGGGGTACTGCTGTGAGGAGCTATGAACTTTGGGTGAATAAATAAAATTAGGAAAGACTGGAATATTGCCTCCCCCCCTCCTTTGAGGCGGGTAAACAGCTGAAGGAGCCTCATTGCCTGGAGTGCTGCCAAGGGACAGCTGTAGTCTGAGGACCAGCAACAACAGTCCCCAGGCTCCTGTGTGACTGGCTGGGAGTGTGGCAGTAGATGAAGCATCATTTGAAGCTAAGGGTGAGTTTCCCAAAGTCAGGAAAGACATGACATGTCTGTTGAATGTGGTCATCACCTGGAGATCCTAACTGACTGAGATGAATTTCAGTTGAGCAGCAGAAAAGAAAGGAAGCTGGAGTTCTGAGGAATGAAATGCCAAAGAAACCATCAAGAAACTGAGACAAAGTATCCTGTCCTTTGTTTATTCAGCAAACCTTTCTTGAGTACCTCCCATGTCCAGGCAGACTGCTGAAAACCAGAGGTTATTGCATCAGGGTAGACATGATCTTCTTTAACTGACTATTGTGCTCTGTTCATATGCCCACCTCCCCAACCCTCCAACCCCATCTGTCTTTCCATTCCAGGAGAAAGACAAAAACAAATTGTCAAGTGAGATTTTCCTTGGTACATTCAGCCACCGGGGACTTGAGTTGTTTTGCTGGGTCAGACTTGTGCTGTTGAGTTGCTCTTGTATCTCTTGGGCACCAAAGAGCAAGTTGTCCTCTACGGCAGCCTTTAAAGTCAGGGACACACGTTAGAATACCACTGGCCAGTGCTCACATTGATCCTGTTGTTCAGAGACTTTATACAAATCATTTCTGCATATTTTATTTTTAGCTTTTATTGTCCCTAGTGGAAGTGAATTTTTAAGCCTATTATTTGCAGTATAAAATATTAATCCTGTGTATTAAAATGCAGTTTAAGTTCCTGGACCTATAGAAACCTTTATCAGTTACCCACACTTTTGCTTATGGGAACCTCTCATTTTCCTTTTTATTAAAAAAATGTCCCCTTAGCCGGGTGTGGTGGCGCACACCTTTAATCCCAGCACTCGGGAGGCAGAGGCAGGCAGATTTCTGAGTTCNAGGNCAGCCAGGACTATACAGAGAAACCCTGTCTCGAAAAACCAAAATAATAATAATAATAATAATAATAATGTCCCCTTGTCTTTATAGGAGGGGACTGAAGTTACACACAAGCATCCAGTTAGCTTCTCTGGTGCTTGCAGCTTTTTGTTTGATTCAAAAACGTGTGCTATACAAGGACCTTAAGATTTATTTTATATATCCAAGCTGAAAACACAATTATTTCACAAATATGACTTTTTTTCTTAAAGTACAGGAAGGACTGGAAGCACTGCCTTGCCCTGCTTTTGTCTGCCCTTTCTTCTTTCTTACTTTGCCTTTTATATTTTTTGATGTCTGGATTTTCAGACTTTGGCATGTTTATAAAGGTGTTAATTTTATGCTCTTCTACTCCTCTCCCATTTTTGTTTGCTTACTGTTGTGCTTGAAAACCCCACCCCTTAAAAAACGTGTGTGTGTTTGTGTGTGTGTGTGTAAGTGCATGTGTGTCTGTGCAAATGTGTGTGGGTGCCAACAGAATGGATAAGAGGGTGTCAGATCACCCAGTGGTGCCCAGAATAGGTGCTGGGACCTGAACTCAGGTCTTCTGCAAGCACAGTGCAAACTCTTAACCATAGAGCCATCTCTCTAGCCCAAAAGTATCCTTTTGCACATTTTCTTCATATCTGTAAAATACGAGGACAGCTTCTGCCCTATTACACAGACCTGACTGTGGGCTCCAGAGTTTGTTCATGGTTCCATAGTCTTTGCTTTCTTTTTGGAATTATTAAAATAACTGGTAACTGAGAGAACATGGTGGTGTTGTGTTGGCAAAGTGCTAACCAATGGTATTACTTGTTACATATTAAAAGCCTGGCTCAACATTGGGCCAGACAGTCCTGGTGGAGACAGCAAGAAACTCTACTACTGGGATTACTGACTCACAGTTTGAGGGTTGTTTGTTTGTTTGTTTGTTTTAAACCTAAGTTTGCAATTGGTCCTTTCTACCTCTCAATGAGTATAGAAGAATTAATATATGTAATCTTTAGGATAGGATCTTGTCAGAATACATTTTTAAATCTTAACTTTTATGAAAAAGTGACAAAAGGCTTAAATTTATCAAATATTTGCATAATTGAGTCTTTATATAGAGATGATGAAATTATGTTCAGAATTCAGTATTTTTTTTTCCTGAGGTCATTAGTACAGAACAGAATGGGACCAGCATCCCAGCCCAGTTCACCTGTGAGCATTTTAATGTGAGGACTTAAAAGAATGCTTGTGGTGCGTCAACAGTGTCGTGAGCCACTGTGTTCTCTGAGCTCTGTGGTAACTGTTACTGTGCAGGAATGACGCAGGTACCTGTGTGGGTGGATAGCCAGGGTGGCTATATAAGACAGGCATCCTTTCTCACTGTAAGCTGACACACAGCGAAAGCAGGGGAAACAGTTCCCATTAGCCTGAGCTTTGTGAAGTGAGGAGCTTCAGCAGCCAGATGTGCACACCTTGTGTCCCTCAAGCAGGCAGATTTATGGTGACACCTTTTTCAGAATCTCTAGGGTTTTTAGAAGAGAGAAAAATAGGCACATAACTGACCTCCCTTCTCTCCCAGTCCTGTGCCCTCATTACATCGCCTCTGGCTTCTAGCACCATTCCCTTGCTGTCCTTGAAAACCTTTCTGTCACCATGCAGCTTTTTGCTCCACACCTTTCATTAGACCCACTCTTATCTATAAATGTCCATCAGTGGGGGGGGAACCTTAATTTTCACTTCTTCTTTATTATCAGATATTCATGCCATAATCTGGTAAATCTGTATTAACTGTAATAAGTTGTGGTAAGTGCTTCTAGAGCAATATAATTAATACCACCATCACAGCCTTTTAATGTGCCAGCACATGGCGCCTACCCCTCCTCAGTCTCCCCTCCTGCCCTATGCACGCGCGCGCGCAGACACACACACACACACACACACACACTCACACTCACACACGCGTGCGCACAGTAAAGCACAGGCCAAACTGCCATTCTCCAGCAGGCCTGCTTCTGGAGTTGGGAGCTGTCAGCCTGGCGGGAGGGGTGGGAGGAGGAGGAAGAGGTGGGGCTCTACTCTGATTAATTACCTTAGGCATTCAGGGGTGGGGCTTCCTTCAGCCATCTGCCTGAGATATGGGAGGGAGCTGGAGAAAGAAGGAGGGGGAGAGACTGCCAGAGAGGAAGAGAAAAGAAAGGAAGAAACACTAGAAAGAGAAAGGCAGGAAAACGTTTAAGGGAGGCCCGTCGCCCGCCCTTCACCAGCTAGCTGGGGACGGGGTGGCAGAGAGCCACAGAGGTGTGTCCCGCTACGGCGGCTTCCAACTGGTTATCATCTGCTTCTTCTGGTTTATGGAGAAAAAGAAAATGGTAACTCAGGTAAGACTTGTATGTCCTCCACACATTTCTGTCTCAGGGATCTACAGAAAGGTCTGGGGTTGCTGTGTAGTAAGCCAAGTTTTAATGAGGGTTGTCTTCTTAAAAAGGCAGATTTATTGTTATCAGCTGAAGTGTCGGTCCTTTGAGCATGTGTACTATATCGTGCCCTTTTCTCCCCCTCCCTCGGCTCCATAGCCGATCCCAGTTTCCTGTAGTGTGCAGCTGTAGCTCAGGAAAGAGCCTGTGGGGATTTGTCTACCTCTTTGTCTTGGTTCTGAGAAGAGGGAGGGAGAGAGACTGCAGAGGTAGGAAGAGATTCTTGTGGACTGCCAGGAAGGGGAGAGGGAGTGACTTCCTTTTGAGGATTGCAGAAGAGTCTGTGACTGGGAAAGCCGACTGACGGACGGACTGACGGACGGACTGACGGACGGATGGGTCTCAGGCTTGCCTGGAGAATGTGCTTTGCTGCCTTCTTTCTGAACGGATTATCAAAATGAAGGCTGGGGAGGAATGTTTCCTCTCCGTGGCTTTGTTGTTGCCAAAGGATGTGTTCCATGGGCACCCACGGACCATCTTGGTGTAGCAGAGGCAGGCACTGCTTCCCCAATAGAATAAATGTGGACGTGGAAGTGGCAAGTGATTGCCTGAGTTAGAAGGAGATGGAGTAGGAAAAGGAAGGTCTTCATCTGTCTTCTCTCCCCACCCCCTCGCTCTGCCTCTCTGGTTGTGTCAAGCAGACTGCACTGCATTTTAGCAAGTCATTCCCGGCAGATGGAAAGGTGAATGTTCTTCCCATCCCAGCAGGGCTATTTAGTTGCCACCCTCCTGTATGCGCCTTTACCCACCCACCCCCACCCCCTTTAAAAAAAAATCTGTGCCTTGGAAGAAAGTGGTGAAGCTGTGACTTATCAGAACGTCTTTTTCCAAGATAGATTTTTCAAACCCTTTGGTCTCGGACTTGGGATCAGGTTGCCCTAGGCTTCTCTCCCTGGACAGTGCTTTCCTTTTAAGGAGGTTGCCCCCCCCCCCTTTTTTTGTGTGTTCTCTCCGCTTTTTCTCAACTAGCCACCACCGGAGGGCGAGAGGCAGCAAGCTATCAGATAGAGGCATCGCCTTTGGTGCTGGAGCACTGTTTAGTTAAATGTTATATAATGCCCTGCAGTGCTGTTTGGAAGGAGGGAAACCTGTAGACATGAATCAGTCCGTCCTGACCCAGAGAAGAGGGAAATTTCAAAAGATAAATCCTGCCAAGGAGGGTTTTCTCCTAATCTGAGTTAAGGAATTGTCAAGAAATTCCTCCTTTGGAAAGTAGAGAAACTCTTAAATTGTTTTTAATACTTCTTACTCCTTTGTAGAATCTAATTAATGGTTTTTGATGTACCATTTTATTTCTTCAGGATCTCGGGGGAGGGGGGGTTTGTGGAGGGCCCAGGTCTCAATTCTGACGCCTGTGAGATGCTGCTGCTTCACCTTGAGTCCACACATCTCCACCAAGAGGCAGTGTTAGAGGGCAGCCCCCAGCTCTCACATGGATTTTAAAATCAGTGAAGGACTTATCTAAACAGGAACTGTTAAAATCAGACTGATGTGGCCTCCTGGAGCATCGCCCCTTGGTTTGGGGAATGCTGAAGTGTGACAAGTAAACCCTGCTTGCTCGTTTATACTTCGTACTGTGTCCTAATCAACAGGGGTACAGAGGAGGTCAGAGAAAAAAGTGGAACCTGGAAAGAGACTTTTTAGTGGTTAAAGATTCTAGTAAATAAATTCAATCTTTGTGCTTTTTCAGATGTTCTACGTGCTGAAGGAAAGACTTCTCATTTTCTCATGTTGAATCCATAGAATTGAAAAGACAGTCAGATCTGTGGTCTTCAGAATTGTGATGTTTGTTTCAGTGTCTACACCATATTCCTGAAAGTAATAGGATAGTTGTTTGCGATCTAGAAGACAAACTCAAAGGGCATAGTTAACTAGGATCAAGTCTTTGGTCTGTCCTGGGGTTTGTTTTTCCGCTTTGTTATATAGGTTTGTACATTTTGAGCCAGACATCAAATCCAAACATTTGATAGTGCCCTAATATCTAAGCATTTTCAGTGTAGGCTGTCTGCACTGGTCAGGGCTAGCTGTTGGCGTGACAATGGCTTGTTACTGGCTAGGATATGAAAAAGTGACTCAAATGGCGTTGCTCACATCGCATCATGGCTCACTGTCTCTTTGCCTTGGACCCTCCTCCCTGTCCCTTGGCCTCATCACTGGATGGAAGGAGTCATCTTCATCATTTGTTATTAGATTGGTTTGTGCACATCAGAGCTTTGTTATTACATGTACTCTAATTTTACACAGCCTTTTCGTTGTATTAGCAAACTGCATAATTATTGACAACAAAGCTCAGCTTTTTAATAAAAACAGAGTTTTAATAGCAAAATTTTCATATATTAGTACCCAGACATGCTCATGTGGTACTTTAAATTATACCCTTATCTCCTATTCATTTTCATGTTACAGAAGTTTTTTGCTGAAGTCTCTCTAACTTGATTCACATACTCAAAGACAGTATTTGTCCTGTCTATAGATAAGCACAGTGGATTAAAAGAAAAGGAAAATCATTCTCCTAATTGTGTAAACTAGAAGAACAAAGTTGAAAACAGCTTTTACCTAATTAATTTCAAAACCACTTAGCAAGACACAAACTCTGTTACACTAAAGCTTACATTACAACCTGAAAGCAGATGTGTGCTTGACTCTGCAGCGGGGTGAGGCTGCCAGGTCCTGGAACACAGGCCCTCCCTTTCTTGGACAGTTCAGTGCTTTGCTGGCATTTTCTTCAAAATCTGTTTTCCATCAGAACCAGGAGAGAAGGTGTTAGGAATAGGGGAGGCTGGGAAGAAGGTTGCTGTTCCTTTAAATAGTGCTGTGAGCCCGAGTGGCAGCAGGCTGCAGGCCTCTGGAGTGTATTCTTTTGTAATGAATCACCAGCTCCATTGTCTGCTATCTCCCTTTGTAGCTGGAGACTGAAGTCTTTCACCTGAGCTGTGCCCGCTCAGTTCCCTGGTAGTTGGGGAGCTAGTGGGAGCAGGCTGTTTTATGCTTTAATTAGAGGCAGATATGATAACAGGTAGGTTTGCTTTGTCTCGGTTCCCCTCCCCTTTCGGTTTGTGCTTTCTGATCACTGGTGTTGGGATCTGGTCTATGAATTTTCAGAGCACATCCTGTGTCTATGACTCTGGGAGTCCTGCCCTTCATTGAGTCTCCATTTTGTGGCCTTCATCTGAAGTGATTCCATTCTCTTTTTGCTCCTTTCCACACAGGCTCCCCCTCCCCCGCACCCCCTCTCCCTACACACACAGTGGAGCCCACACTATTTGTTTTGGCACAGTTTCCGTTTTCTATGGGCTGCACAGGATTCTGGGGAAGTTTGGGGATAGGCGGGGGTGTGGGTTGGAGGCTAAATTTATGTTCCTTTACAATGAACCAAAAAGAAAAAGGCCAGTGACTTCCTTTTTGAATTCTTCTACATTGGTCCATATCTTCAGTTTTAACCATTTCCTTACTAAGACCAAGACTGACTATTAAACAGTATCACTATTCTCAAAATTCTTTATCTTTCCTGGAAGCTACTCAAAATTCCATAAATGGGGATGTTAGAACTCTGAATGTCTGTAATGCTGTAAATGTGTTCGTCTCCATCCCATACCTCCTAGCTTGGGGTTTGACAGCTTCCTGTTGAAGCTTGCATTGCTAGAAGACAGCTTTGTGCTGAAAGGTAATGACAGCCCTCCTCCTTCTCAGTCGTTTTGTTCTTCCCTGAAGAAATTGCAAAGTCACATCTGTACAGATGGCTATCGGGAACAGTCTCATCTCTCTCTGACTTGTGGTTCAGCTTGTAACCTCTCATGATGTAATGCCTTTCTTTAGGTTGTCTCATGGGAAATCACCAAGGATGAGACCCATCCACTGACCTCAGTCTCAGGGATCTGCTGCACATGCTTGGGTGTAGAGCCACAAGTCCTCTCTCAGTGTCCCCTGACATTCTGAAACCACTGTCAGTTCTTGCCTTGCCCATTTCCACCACACAGGTTGTACATGGACTCTGCCTCTTGCAGTCACAGTGGCTTCCTAGGGAAAACTCTACTGTTTCCTGCGTTCTTGAGGGGGAGGGGGGACTCAGCTCTCTTCTAGGCAGTCAGATGCTGCAGCCTTACACTGAGGCCCATCATTCCATTTCTAGACTTGCATTCCTTTGTTACTTTTAGAGTGATTAAATTCAGAAAACCTTGGGAGTCACATAACTAATTCCTTAGAGGACCCTGCCAAGGGTTACTCACCTGATTTTTGTCCGTTTTGAGCTTAAACCTTTCAGACTCCCAAGTAAAATAACCCTACTAAGGCCCTACATGGTCAGGAACCTGTTCGTCCAGCCTCATCTCTGTCACCCAGATTCCACTCTGATTGCCCTGGTCCATGGCTGTTTCCTTGAAGCACCTCACCCCCATGCCAGGCCTTTCCTCATGCCTCCCTGCTGTGTCCTTCCCACCTAAGCCACCAGGCTTCCTCTGTACACTCCACCCAGCAAAGTTAGCACTCTGCCTGCCTATGCTCTCCACCCTTCCTTTCATCCTCTTGCTGCTGGTCCTAGTGCTTATCATTGTCTCTCTCATCTCCTAAGCTCCATGAGGTCAGGAACCTTGTAAGTAGTCTTCCCTTTGTCCAGAACAGTTGGTCATCCTGGCAGCAAATCCTTTATGCAAGTACGTGATACTGTTATCTAGCACCAGTCTCAGCACTTTACCTAAATCAAATCATTGAATTTGGCAACTCAGAAATTTGAGAAAATCCAAAGAGTTTATGTTTAGTATTCTTGTTCTTAAGTGCCACCAATAAACCGTCATTAAAATAACTACATTTTACAAACCTACTTTGTACTGATATATACAAACGACATTTACAGATGTGAATTGTGATTGTTTGTCAATCACCTTTTGAATAGTTATTCACACACACACACACACACACAATACCTGTTAAGGTAGTTGTGTATCTGTCTCTCACCCTTCCACTTCCTTTTTGCATGAAACATTGAGATTCTAGAGATCAGGCAACCTAGTAAGTCTTGAGTACAGAGAGATTTCAACCTGAGAGATATTCATTCCAGATTTCTATGCTGTTTAATAATATTGCTGGCTTCTAAGCTGCTGCTTCCACCTCCATGCTGGTGACTGAGAAGTAGACACACTTTCCTTAGCCGAGTCTGCTTCTGCTGTTGCCTTCTCCCTCTTTCTCCTCCTCTTCTTCCTCTTCCTCCTCCTCCCCCTCTTCCTCTTCTCCCTTTCCTTCTTCCTGCTCCTCTCCCTCTCCCCTCCCTTTCCCCTCCTCTCCCTTCTTCTCAAGGCACCTCAGTTAAGTTTTCATTGCTTTTTTTCACAAAACAGAAATCACTGAAGGTACTACTGCTTATTCCCTCTGTTGTCCTGGCTCATTTTACATTATTTTTCTGTTTCATTTTATAACATGCCACCACCTTACTGGCAACTATGCATTATTTAGCCTCTGAACCTTGCTTCAACTCCTGAGTGGGCAGTGAGATTATTGATTGGTTGATTGTATCTATGTGTGTACATATACCTGTCTGTGAGCACTCACATACCATGACACATGGGTGGAAGTGAGAGGAACACTTGGTTGTCTCCTTCCGCCATGTCATTGCGGTCAGCAGGCTTGGTGGCAAGCACCTTTACCTGCTCAGCCATCTTGATGACTTTCCTTGCAAGGCATTGCAGAGAGACAATCTGATACTTAAGCAAAGGAGATTAGCTTTTGAAAGTTGATTTTTCGAGACAGGGTTTCTCTGTGTAGCCCTGGCTGTCCTGGAACTCACTCTGTAGACCAGGCTGGCCTCGAACTCAGAAATCCACCTGCCTCTGNCCTGCCTCTGCCTCCCGAGTGCTGGGATTAAAGTCGCACGCCACCCAAAAGCTTTTCCTGGCATGTTTTGTAATAATCATTTTCTCTGTATTTACCTGTTTAGCTCAGTTGCTAAAGCACTGAGGAAACTATAGCCATACTTGAATGAATGTATATGTTCAATAATACTTGATGGACAATAAGATTGGAATTTCATGTCATTTTCATGTTGCAAAATGTTATTCCTTAGGACTGTTTTCAGCTATTTATAAAGATAGAAGTTTGTTTGTTTTCTTAGTTACTTTTCTAAGGCTGTGCTAACACACCATAACTAAGGCGACTTATAAAATCAGGGTCTGTCCATCATGCAGAAAGCAGCATGCAGCAGCTAAGCATGGCACTGGAGCAGTGCCTGAGGGCTCACATCTTGAGAGACAACCTCGAGGCAGAGAGTTAAATGGGAATACCCTAGGCTTTTGAAAACTGACAGCCCACCCTCAGTGACACACCTCATCCAATAAGGTCACATCTCCAAACAGTTCTATCAGCTGGGGACCAAGCATTCACATCTGTAAGCCATGGAGGTCCCTCTCATTCAAGGTACCACACATGTTTTGCTGTACGAGGCAGGTCAGGCATTGGACCACAGCCATAGTGTGATGACTTCTGAGAGGGATGAGCCCTTGCTGTATTTCTAAGCATTGGTTGGATTTTCCTGTGTCAGTTGACCATAGTGACATAGTTCTAAGCAGTTTGACAGTCCACTTTGACTCTCTCTTTAAAAGAAAGCCATTTAGAGTCTCACCAACATGAGTGCACAAATATGAGCTGAACAAGGATGCTACCAGTGCACATGTCAAAGTGGACAGGGAGAAACTCACGAGAGCTCAGCCTGACACAAAGAGGAAAGCTGGGAGCGGGAAAGGAGGTCTTCCCCAGGGAAGAACACACCAATTGGTTGTCCAGTGCCAACTGGTCAGCTCTAAAAACATACATACGAGTAACAGTATACAGACTGGGTAGGTTATGTCTAAGAATGTATATATGTATGAATATGTATGAAATAACAATTAGTGTGGGGGGGCGTGAATTCAAAGGAGAATGGATATATGGGAGGATTTGGAGGCAGAAAAGGAAAGGGAGAAATGTAATTATATTGTGATCTCTCCTTTTTATCATTACTAAAACATAATCTTTAACAGAAAGCAAATCCTTGACCTTTAATCCCCACATGTGAATATTTGTCACCTAGAATCAGCATGTTTATGACTTTTCATATGGCATTATTTTATCCAAAATGTCTCTTTCCCCTCAGTTTTACTTTTGTCTTTCAAGAATCACTGTAAAGTTCGCCTAACTTAGAAAGCTTGGCTAACAACAGTATGCCTTTTTCTGCTCCATTGGCCTCTGTGTATCCCTCCAGCAAGCCACTCTTCTGACATACTTGTATAGCTGGAATATACTGTCTGGTTCTTTTGTCACACTGGATTCTTTCAGGATGTTAGTCTCAGCTTGATTCGGGTACATGTTCTTGATGCTTTACTCAACTAGACAATAGATAGATGTGCTGCTATATATGTGCAGGCCATGGAGCTTGTAGATGTTCTAGTAAAAGGCTGAGCATGTCCAGGGTAGCCTGAGATTCAGTGGGATAGGCCCTTCAGCTCCCAGAAGTCAGCAAGGAAAGAGGAAGGGAAAGGCATGATAGAAGCCTGAGGGGTGACAGCTCAGGGTAAGGGTATGAATGTGACAGGCTGCACAGCCAGCTCCTTCCCACCATTCAAAGTGTCTTAGAGTTAGAGCCTTTTTGTCTAGTACTTTTAAGAAACTGCCAAGATATGTTTTGGGTCATTCCTCATCATTTTCTGGGCTCACCGTTCTTGGGGAGAGTGGTTGTGGTTGTGCGTTCTCCCCCCCCCCATGTTTTACAGTTCTTCCTATGATATCATGTACACTGATTAGTCGAATCAGTTTCCATATCTAGCATAGATGTGCCTCTCATCTCACTTGTAAGGTGCTGTGCTCCTCTTCACATCTCAAAGGTAGGGGTGTATAGGCCTTCGCTGCTAGCCTTGGGTGTGTGCTGACTCTAGATCTGGTCTCAGTGTGACGTGCTTGTGTTTGCCTGTTTCTTTGCATGCCTATGAACTTTTTCAAAGTTAGATTCCAGACATAGTGAATTTACCTTGTGGGTGCTGTTGTTTTTAATTTTATAAATACTCAAACTTTATTTTTGAGCTTCACACAGCTCCGTTTCTTACAAGTAACACAGTTCTCTTGGTCTTGTTTTGTTAGACATGACCAGAGCTATGTTTAGTCTCTGGCAAATTGTCTCTGCTACAGAGCAAAACAGAATTTCTAACTGATGCATTGGGTTTTCTGTTCCGGCCAAGAACAGGTCCTTTTCCTGGCACGTCAGTTCCCTAACCCTCTTCTGTGGGTTTCTTTCAGGTGTTCCTATCCCTAGTCGCATAATCCACTCATGCAGGTGACAGCCAATAGTTAGGACATGTGGTCTTTTGACTCTCTGAACAGCATTGGCTTCTCCAGGACACTGACAGTGACCTCTAATAGGCATGGCTCCCCAAACCTTGTCCTGTTCTCACTTCCTGGCAGCAAGCAAGGCAGCTGAGCAGCCCACCTTCCTGCTGTCCTGTCTGAGGGATCATTGTCCTTTTTGCCTACTGTATAGTCCTTTGAGTGTTGTTGTTTTTTATATTTGAATCTATTTGGGGGTTGAGGTAACAAGACTGGAAACAAAAAGAGAATATTTTTAAATAAAAATAAAGTAGTGTCTCATTTAATGTATTCTTAGCTGATGTATGAAAATCAGTTGAACAACAATTTCAAGGAGCAAGGAGCATTAAGAGAGAATACCTAGCAGGGCGTGGTGGTGCATGCCTTTAATCCCAGCACTCTGGAGGCAGAGGCAGGTGGATTTCTGAG
>NC_034606.1:42131881-42156944 GCF_900095145.1 Mus pahari | reverse complement strand
GAGAGAGAGAGAGAGAGAGAGAGAGAGAGAGAGAGAGAGAAAGAGAGAGAGGGGGGGAGAGAAGAAAGAGAAGAGAGAGAACGAGAACCCTAAGATGCAAGCACAGCAGTAATCCAAGGGAGCATTGATTAATTTCTGTAACTGCATTTTATGTCTTTAGTAAAGAAGAATAGGGTTCCCCTTTCCCTTAGGTTTCTATTAATGTCAGTGTTTATAGGGAAAAAACAGTCTTTAAGATTCCAGCTCAGTGACTTGTGTTTTGGACCTTGTGGTCTTATCTTAAATCACGGTGATAGTGACTAATGACTTGACTGCCTGTTTTGTTTTGTTTTTTGATGTTGTTGTTTTGTGTGTACACCTGATCTTGGTGCTTACATGTACATTGCCAGGCAGTGACCCCTCTTTCTATTTCACAGATGAAGAGCGAAGCATTGAGGGATCACATGATTTATCCAAGATCCCAGAGTCTGGGTTTGAACCTAGATCTGCCCCTCCAGTGTCTTGCCCCCTCCTCCTTTCACCATGGCCCCTCATTATGTCAAGTATAACATTCAGAATACAGATCATGGGCTGGCTGTGGCTCAGTCAGTAGAGTGCTTGCTTTGTGTCCTGAATTTGATCTCCAATGCACATAAAACGGTATGGTGTACATACCTGTAATCTTAGCACTTGGGAAATGGAGTTGGTTCCACCCCTGTGAGGTGTTTATGTAAAACCTATTCATGCCATCAAACTAACCCTGAGTTATAATCCCTGAAGCAGTGTGAATAGTTGCTATCCTCCAGTCTTTGGAGAATAAGGATAAGGGAAAGGTCTGTGCATCTTTAACTGGCTCACCTTTTTCTGCATATTGGCAATAGATGTGCCTGCGGGTATGGAAGACTGACTTTTATTGGCTCTCTGCAATAGCTTGTAGCTGTTTGAGCTGGGGTACAAATAAATTGTTTAATAACATTTTGCTGACTCTTACAAAAGAAAACGCTTACGTTTACATGATAATATACCAAACACGTTTCTTCTTTTTCTAGAAACTTGATTCTTTCCCTGAGTAAGACCCCTTATCACAGAACTACAGACTGTTAAATCCCAAGTGAAGTTCATTTAAAAATCAGAGTACATTCCAGAGAGGCCGTGGGTTGCTCAGGCACATGCTGAAGGCAGGACTGCGGCCAGAACTTATGTTCTCTTCTGTGTGCTCTGCTGGCTAACACGTGGCTGACCTGTAGCGGTCCGACTTTCAGGGAGGTATTCTTGCTCCTTTTTTCTGAAAAGAAGAAGTGAGTAAGTTAAACTTGTGTGTTAGGCTCGTGTGTGTGTGTGTGTGTGTGTGTGTGTTTCTTTTTTTCTTAGTTTCATTTATTTTTTTGTGTGTATGACTGTCTGAGTATTGTGTGTACAGTGTCTGATGGTCCCCTAGAACGAGAGTTATAACTAGATGGTTATAAGCCATTATGAGTTCTGGGAAATGAATCCCAGTCCTCTGGAAAGAATGCCAGAGCTCTAAACCGTTGAGCCATCACTCCTCCAGCCCTGGCAGTCAGTCTTTGCTAAAAAATAATTTATATACGTTTTTCCCCCTGCGGTACCAAGGTCACTCAAACCCAGAGCCTTGCACATGCTGGGCCAGTATTCCACTCAGTGACCTACATCTCCAACCTGAAGTTTTATTTTTGAGCAATAACTGTATAGTTTTGATGTGGATGGTGAAATTCAGGTAAGGGGAAGAAACAGATAGTGCACGCACCACCACCACCACCTTTTAAAATTGAGCATTGACTTGATTGTCACAGAAAATTTAGAGAAAAATCTGGGTGTGTTTTACATCTTAGATGCATTGAATCCATGGCTGGTTCCAGTGTACCTTCTTTCTGGTCCACGGCTTCCTTTCCTTGGACACAGGCTGCCCTGATCAAGGGAAGTGGCCTGCTGGTGGTTTCTTCTCTGATTTGTCTTGTGAACAAGGATTAAATCTTGCAATCACTGGTTTATATTTCCTGGCTGTTCCTGACTAAAGGATCAGAGTCCATGACATGCCTTATTGATCCATTTGTTAGATCAATGAGGTAACAAATAATTTTCTTCTTTGGACTCCATTCTTGTCTAGGCCACTATTGCATTCGTTAGGGAGGATACTTTCTAATCAGTAAATACTTGTTTTTCCCTTGTTTTTTGAGAGTGCTTAGATACTTGCAAATCTTTTATGTCTGTCAAAAGTTTAGAATAGCTGCTAGTGCATTATTTGGGACATTCGGACTGTAAAGCACACACATGCACTTGACTCTGCTCCTCCTTTCCACAGACTTCCCTTTCCTTTTCTTTCCACAGACTCATTGTACCTCGTTTCATCTTTAGAGTATTGGCTTTGGGGGTATGTGTTCACAACACACGCGTGTGCATGTTTGTCTGTGTGGGGGTCAGAAGGCAGCCTCACTGCTCACCTTCTCCCTTGTTTGAGGCAAGGTCTCTTTTGATGTTTGCCACTGAGCTGTGCATCTGTCCCAGGCCAGCTGGCTCACAGGCTTCCAGAGGACTCCTGTGTCTACTTCCATGTCACTTGTAGAAGCACTGAGGTCACAGATACACGTCACTAGGTCTGGAGTTTATATGGATCAGTTTAAACTGATCTGAACTCATTTACGCAGTGAGTGCTTTTCCCCACTAGCATCTCCCTGGCCCATTTGCCTGATTGCTTAACGCTTAAGTACAAAGGCTGTCTCAGGAATTGTAGCAAAAACCATTCCTTTTCCTTTGAAACCCCAATTTGTTTTTAGGGAGCCAGTTTTTCTCACAGAGGAGTCTAGATTTGAAAGTTTGCTTAAAATTGTTATTGATTGTCTTGAATAATGCAATCTTGACTTCTGGGTTAGAATGCTTTCTGTTACCTCTCATCTGTTGTGATCCACTAGTAATATAAAAGTATGGAAAAGTAAATCAGCAGAGGGGCGTGGGGAGTGGCATAGCTGATAACAGGGGCTAAACAGAGTTCTGGAAAAATTAATGCAGATTGGGGAAAAAAAAAAAAGATAGGTTAAAAAGGAGGAGGCACTAAAGCCTGGCAGCAGACTTGTGAGCCTGCCTTAGTGAAGACAGTGCAGCCAGCATAAAATGAAGGTGGAAAGCAGCCAAAGGTTCTGTGTGTGTGAAGGGCTAGCTGCTTGGCACTGCCCAGGCCTCTCCAAGCACTTCCCCGTACCACCCTCTTTCTTTGGTATAGAAGGTAAACAAACAATTGCTTCTCTCCAAAGAACCAGATCAACATGTTTAGGGAAATTTAACTATACTCTTATTTTATTGTTGTTCTTATTGTCTGTTGGTGTTTTTGTTTCATTTGGTTTTGAAACTGTGTCTTAGTACATAGACTGGATCTCCCTACGTAGTCCAAGATGGCCTGAAACCCATAAACATGTTTGCCTCTGCTTCCTGAATGCTGGGATTAAAGGCATGTTCCAACACATCCAACTGTATTTGTATGTGTGTGGAGAGAGGTTTTGCCTGCATGTATGTCTGTCTACCATTTGTACAGTGCCCACAAGGACCAGAGAGGGGCATTAGATCCCCTGGAACTGGACTTATAGATGGTTGTGAATAGCAATGTCGGTGTTGTGAATCAAACCCAGATCCTCTGGAAGAGCAATAAATACTCTTATCTGCTAAATGGTCTCCCAACTCCTTAATTCTTTTTTTTTTTTAATGTATTATTAATTGTGCATATGTATACCCCTCCCTCCCTTCCTCCCTCCCTTTCTCCGTCTTTCCTCCCTACCCCATCAAAGGCTGGCATAGCCCTACTTTGTTTACTCTCATTTGTTCTGTTTGCATGGAACAAACTCACTTGTCCCTTCCTTCCTCCAGGCCCCAGATATGGGGTGCACTGTAGCTTGTTGGGCTGCCTAAGCCTAGGAGCATCCTGAGCATCTGCAGCCCCTACCTAGGACCTCTGCCTCTTAAGAGATGCTAAGGGAGGGCCACTCCCCCTGAAGACTGAGGGAGTGATAGAGCTGCTGCTCATTGCAAGTCTCTGAACATGCTGTCACCTGCATGGGCACATTTAATAAAATAAAGGGCTGGAGGATTTTGTTTTTGTTTGTTTTGTCGTATTGCTTTTTATTTATGTGTATGTGCCTGTGTCTGGTGTTGTGCAGGAGCCAGATCCTAGATCTGGTATTAAAAACAATTGTGAGGAACTGGAGAGATGGCTCAGAAATTAAGAGCACTGAGGACCTGAGTTCAATTCCCAGCAACCACATGGTGGCTCACAACCATCTGTAATGAGATCAGATGCTCTCTGTTCTGGTGTGTCTGAAGACAGCAACAGTGTACTCACATATATTAAGTAAACAAATAATTGTGAGCTGCTCAGTGTGGATGGTAGCAACCACACTTGGGTCCTCTAGCAAGCAATAAATGCTTTTAAACCACTGAGCTATCTATTCAGCCCCCAAAATAAAACTTAAAAAGGGAAAAATGATTTACCAACTACCCCTTAGAAATAGCTATCAAGGATCTTTCTGCGTTAGAAGCCTTTAGTGCTTGAACTCTTTAAAAGACCACAGACGCCAGAATGCTGGTGGACTGGCTACAGCTTCCCCAGCTCCCTCCCAGCTCCCAGTCTGTTCCCACTGCCACCTTCCCCTCTTCATCACCTGTCACTGTGCCAGGCTGGTCATATGCCTCTGGATCTCTTATTCTGGACCCTCTGTACTGTGTTTCCTTGTCTGCAGTATCCTTCCATCCAAACAGACATTTGCTGCCTTGGTTTCCAAAGAGACCTGACCAGATGTCACTGTCCCTGGCCTCCTGCAGATGGTAGAAGTCCCCTGTCACCTGCCTTCCGGCAGTCCACCTGGTCTTTGCTTTGCTTGTTTTCAATTACTTTTCTGTGCCTACTAAAAAGTGAACTCAAGGGCAAGGACTGGGTGGCTAATTACTGGTGGTTGTCCACAGCAGAGATTGTGTCCCTCTCATGACAGAGGCACGGTCAGAATGAGCTGAGTGGACAGAGCATATACATTTATGTTTAAATTTTTGAGTGAGAGAGAGAGAGAGAGAGACCCATGGAGTCTAGATAGAAGAGGGCAATCTGGTCCCTAAGAGCTGAAGTTACAAGCAGCTATAACCTTCCCAGTATGTTAACTGGACACAGGTCCTCTGCAAGAGCAGTATGTACTCTTTTTGGTTTTTGGGTTTTGGGTTTGTTTTTTGTTTGTTTGTTTGTTTTTCCAAAACAGGGTTTCTCTGTGTAGCCCTGGTTGTCCTGGAACTCACTCTGTACACCAGGCTGGCCGAGAACTTAGAAATCTGCCTGCCTGCCTCTGCCTCCTGAGTGCTGGGATTAAAGGCATGTGCCACCAACACCCGGCGCAGTATGTGCTCTTAACCTCTCCTCACTTTAGTCCTCTGTTTTTGATACAGTCTCATGTAGCCCAGGCTAACCTCAAACTCTGTACACTCCTAGCTCTCACGCTTTTCTTTTCATTCTCTCGTGGTACCTAACACAACTTCCAGGGCTCTCAGCTTCCAGTGATCATGCCGACTCTAGTACAGCTGAGAACTCGCTCCCTCCTGAGCTGATGGGGAAGAGGCGTTGTCCATCTTTTTTACAGATGGCACTTCAGAGTAAGGGATCGATTTAGTAAACATTCACTAAAGAAATCCTACTGTGTGTCCATCGGCCTCTTATGCAAGAACTTAGAATGAAAAAGTCTGTAGCTAATTTCTAACCAATTTAGAAACTTCACTTGCAAAATAGAGAATGTCCAAACCAGAGTAGAATTGCGACTGTGGACGCATGCATCTTTTCCTAGGGCAGGAATAGGGAAGATTTTCCCACTTACTTTATATGTATCTTATAATTTTTTTCCTCGTCATAAGTAAGTTGGCTACAGGAGAGCACCACCCATAAAACATAGTTCTTTTATAATTCCAAAGACACTCTGAGGGCCTGCCACAGTGTTTTATTCTGAACCAGCGTTGTTACTATTCCTAATAATATTTCAGTTTTGACATATGAAGGATGTAAAGATAATTATCCATGAAAAAAATAGTAAGCTAAATTGAAGTGGGAATTTTGTTTGAAAAAGTGATAATCATATATAGATTGCTTAAACCATCAATCATGTTGACAAGACTAGACTTGTAACCCAAAGGAAGGAGTGAGGAGACGCTTGCGTTTCCAAGCAGCAGGTAACAGCAGAACCAAAGCTGATGGTCTTGTTGCTAATGGGAAGCATGATCCGTGATATTGAGTGCTGCTGAGAAGGGAGGTGGAAGAGAACTTTTGAGAGTTTGGAGACATTCAAACTGTGACAGCGTGTGCCACTTTAAATCTAAGAAATCATTGGTTCAGATAGCTTTATCCTGAAATATTTATTTTACTGTTTAAATATTCATTGGTGTGTGAGATAGAAGCTCAGCCTCGGGGTTGGGGGGAGAAGTTTGTATTGTCATTTCTGTCTGAGTAAGTCAAAAGGCGGGGGCGGGAGGATGCAATATGTTGCCTGTTTATCTTTATTGTAGTAACGGTGTACAAGTGTGTGAGACTGCTCTGGTGCCTTCAGCGCTGCACATGGAAGCACCACTTGACCTTAGTTAGGTCCAGGCCTTTGGTTCTCTAACACAGTTAGGCCTGCTGTTCAGTGCATTTGCACCTTTGGGAGAAGGTGGTGCCTCTTCCCTCTGTAGGCACCATTAAAAAGTTGGTCCTCTATTTGCAGGCGGTGTGCTTTGCAGGCACTACTGCCTTCCTCTTACAGCCACCTCTTCTAGAAGCACAAGGCTTGCAGGCGCTCTCTGGGGGAGATGCTGCTACTGTCCCCCTTCTTCCTCTGAAGCAGTGCTTCTGAATAACAGGAGACATTAGCCACCGCACCCCACCCGCGCTGCCTTACTGGGAAGGATGGCAACCTAGGTTTTTGAACAGAGTTCTGAGTAGGAACTATGGACATGCCTGATGTCAGGAAAGAGGTGCAAGTGGAGAGTTGTGTATGTGGCACTGGTTCCTGACCTCCGGGGTCAGTGTTCTAGCTAACTCTTAAAACCACAACAGGCAAAGATCCTTGGTTGAAATTAAATTATAATTTCGTTAAGTGGTAATAGGTTTCTCTGTTGGTAGACTTTTTATTATATAATCAGGCTAGCTATTTATTTACCAAGTAACAAAAGCATAAGAGTAAAAAAAAAAAATGGGTTTTTCGCCCAGGTGTAAAAATGAAGTTTCATGGAGACACCGTGTTTAGGTATGCCTCCAAAGCTCTTCAAGTTACCTAACATCTTACATCTTTAGGTAAGAATTACCCTTCTCTAAGCTTTACTAGAAATATTTTAGAATTAGACACCAGCACTTCCACTGTATGTATCAGGCTGTGGAATTTTGATATTGGCAAGGAAACCATGCTTACAGACTCTACCTCTAGATTTTTCAGTCAGTTATAAGAAAATAAATAAAATATGAAGAGTATATTAGGTAATTTGACTGATTTCAGATACTGAAGAGGTTTGAGGGTAACACAGTAGATTTGAATGTGTGGCTGAGGCCAGAGTTGATTTTCTGTGAGTCTGTCCTCCATGTTTAAGTAGCTGTTTTACCCCTCTGCAGTCCCCCCCCCTTTTTTTTTTTATGAGTACTCTGTAGCTGTACAGATGGTTGTGAGCCTTCATGTGGTTGTTGGAGATTGAATTTTTAGGATCTCTGCTCACTACAGTCAACCCTGCTTGTTCAGTCCCTGCTTGCTCTGACCCAAAGATACATTTATTATTATACATAAGTACACTGTAGCTGTCTTTAGACACACCAGAAGAGGGCGTCAGATGTCATTACAGGTGGTTTTGAGCCATCATGTGGTTGCTGGGATTTGAACTCAGGATCTTCAGAAGAACAGTCAGTGCTCTTACCTGCTGAGCCATCTTGCCAGCCCCTCAGCATTTTCTTTTCATCATTCTTCTATAAACTGCTTTTGAATTATTTTATATGTATGGGTGTCTTTCCTGTATATGTACCATGAGTGCTTAGTGCCTGTAGAAGGCAAGAAGAAGTGTTGGATCCCCTGGAACTGGATCAACAGACCTGTGTGACCTACTTGTGGGTGCTAGGAATTGAACTTGGGTGTTCTAGAAGAGCAGCCAGTACTTTTAAGTGCTGAGCTATTTCTTCAGCCTTACAAACTACTTTTTAAATTGTGTCTAGATTTTCTTTTTCATGTATAAATGTCTATGGTATGCATTTTGTGTGTGTGTGTGTGTGTGTTAATATGGGAGATGCACATGTCTGTGTGGATAAACATGTGTGTACTTGCATAGGAAGGTCGGAGGGTCATGTCAGGAGTCTTCTTCACATGCTTTTCCAATGTATCCTTTAAGGTAGGGCCACACTCAAGCCTGGCAAACAGTGTCAGTCTAGCTAGTCAGCGTGCTCAAGGGTCCATCCGTCTGTGCCTTCAACCCACCAGACAACTATAACTGTGTTCTGAGTTTCCAAATATGGACCCTCACACTTGCAAGCCGTCTCCCCAGCCCTGGGAACAGTTATTTATGTACGTGCTTTGTTCCTGTTGTCATAGACCTAGACAAAATGAGCAAAATTCACTTTGCCAGCAGATCTGACAGGCCTCATGACTCAGGCTTACAGCTGAGAGCTTTCATACATGTTTTTTGCTGTACATGTGTGCTCATGCGTGCATGTATGTATGTCTGTGGGCATATGCACACAGATGTTCTTCTGTATATGCGAATGCATGTGGAAGCTGTAAGTTGGCATTCAGTGTCTTCTTCAGTTGCTTTCCACCTTAGTTTTGAGACAGGATCTCTAATGGAACCTGAAACTCACCTTTTGGCAAGACTGGCTGGCCAGCAATCCCAGGGGTCCTCCTGCCTCTGCCTGCCCAACTCCAAGCACTTCAACAACTGAACCATCTTCCCAGTGACTGGTTGGTTTTAGAAAGGCAGGCCAAGTTTGAAATCTGAGCCTACCTAAGCTCCCAGGGAATAAAAATGACGTTTGTAAAATGCTTAAAAGCAGAAATTTTTGGCATCCTAGTTAAACTGGGGGATATTCTTTCAAGCACTTCTTTTTATGATTGAGAGACTGTCTGATTGGGGTGCCTTTAGGATTTGTAGCCTGCTGTTTAGGTTATTCCTGTAAGTTGAAGTCGAGATTATGAAATTGAAAAATTAGAATGAAGTTGAGAAAGCAATGGAAAGAAAACAATAAAAATACCTTCTCTTTTCTACACCGCATGGACTTCATCCTAGAAAGATGGTAATAATTCACCTTTCCAGGTGTCATGTGATTAGCTGCCTAGCCTAAAACAGGGACCAGAGGTGTGTAAAGAATACTTGTTGGTTGGTCTTTGTCAGCTTGACACAAACTAGAGTTACATGGGAAGAGGTATCAATTGAGGAATTGCCTCTATCAAGCTGACCTGGAAATATGAATGTAGGCCATTTTTTGATTAATCACTAGTGTAGGAAAGCCCAGTGCACTGTGTATGGTGACACCCCTGGGTAGGTGGCCCTGGGTTGTACAAGAAAGCAGGCCAATCAAGCAGTGAGGAGCAAGCCAGTGAGTAAAGCTCCTCCATCAATCCTGCCTCCAGGTCCTTACCTGATAAGCCGTTTCTTAAGCCCTACAAACTAAATTGCTTTTAGAGCTGTGTGCGTGTGCGTGTGTGTGCGAGCGCACCTGCCTGCCTCTGTCTGTTTGCTCATATGTAGTCACATTCATGTGGAAGTCCAAGGTTTATGTCAAGAGTATTCTTTACAACTTGATTAAGTCAAGTGCTCTGTCTTGCCTCCATGATATGAACTACAAAGTGAAATGAACTCTTTTCTCCCCTGAATTGGTTTTGGTCCCAGCAATAGAAGGAAAAGTAGGACATTGGTCTCCCAGAGAGTCTGAAGGGAGTTGAGGCAGCTCACAACCACCTGTAACTCCAGCTCCTGAATGTCTGGCACCCTCTTCTGGCTTCTGTAATGACATACACAGATATATACATACACATACATTTTAAAAATAATACAAATATTTTAAAAGCATTTCATGTATGTAGAAGTAATCATACCAACTATCATAAGTTGGATGAGAGCCATTGTATTTCCCTTTCAACTTAAAACTTTGAAATGTGAACTGAAAATTGATTAGAAAACATTCTTATATCATTTTTATTAAGAATGTTAAATGACTTCATATTTCTAATAAAAACAATAGCCATAATATATTTAGTTGTAATATAATATAATATAATATAATAGTTGTCTGGTGGGTTGAAGGCACAGACGGATGGACCCTTGAGCACGCTGACTAGCTAGAGTGATTGCTATGAAACATCAAGCATTACCCCAGGTCTGTTGTCTTAGCATATGGACAGCTGTGTAAGTGTTGCTCTCAGTCACATTTCTCTGAGTAAGCAGGAGTCCTGACCCCTGGTGGAGGATTGCACCCTCTTATGGGCGACGACAGTTCTACTGTGGTTGCATCTCACGGTGCTTAGACTATGGGTACACCCTAGAAGCATTGCCTGCTCCGATCCCCACCACTAGTTGATGTGTTTATTCAGTTGACTGAGCCAGCTGTGGCAGAAATGGCCCCATGGAATGATTGATGCTATATGCTTGTGGACCAC
This sequence comes from Mus pahari, assembly GCF_900095145.1. Taxonomy (NCBI): domain Eukaryota; kingdom Metazoa; phylum Chordata; class Mammalia; order Rodentia; family Muridae; genus Mus; species Mus pahari. The sequence continues at coordinate 42,146,328 of NC_034606.1, read as the reverse complement.
AGTCTCTCTCCCATCAGGGATGGGGTGGAAAATGGCGGTTAGAGTTCAAGAAGAGCAGTGTCAGAGACAGAGGCAAGTCCCTTGGTCCTAATCTAAACTTGGAAACTGTGTCTTTAAAACTTCATATGTTTCTTAATAGACCCTTTCTGAAGATTCTGAAAGGCACTCCTTAGACTCAGTTCATCTATTAGTCTACCTTAGTTTGAATTTTTGTCTGTTGCACGCCTGTCTAAATGCTAATCAGCCTTGGCCTTGGAAGCAGTATATTCTGCCACCAACTATGAGTACAGGCAGAGCACCAAATGATTTGGAAGAGATGATCAAATATTAAGCTTTTGGCTATCAAGATGGCTCATCAGGTAAAGAAAGGTGCTTATCACCAAATCTGAGTTTGATCCCAAGGGACTCATGTTGAAGGAGGATGTGGAATCAAGTTGTCCTAACTCCACACCATACCATAATGCTCACAGGCAAAGCACACCTAAAATTAAGTTTATCAGTTGATATTTTTTTAAGAATGAAGTTGTCTGATGATCCTAGCAGTTTCTTCCTGAGTGGGGAAGGTGAGAAAGCATGCCAAGAGTCCTGTGTACTTAGAAAGTCACTGTGTGATAAAGATTTATTCACTCACTCCTTTCTTTTCTGTTGCTTGCTCTAGGGTAACCAGGAGCCAACAACAACTCCTGACGCAATGGTTCAGCCTTTTACTACCATCCCGTTCCCACCACCTCCACAAAATGGAATTCCCACAGAATATGGAGTGCCACACACTCAGGACTATGCCGGCCAGACCAGTGAACATAACCTGACTCTCTACGGGAGTACACAGCCTCATGGAGAACAGAGTAGCAATTCACCCAGCAACCAGAATGGATCTCTCACGGTATGTGAAGTTGGAGATGCAAGGTAGAGGGATCGCCTTCTCAGAAGACAGAAAGAAAGTGCTTTGAGTTAGTTTAGCATTTCTATTCACTGCCCAGCGTGCATGAAATGACTGTTCTCTCCTAAGCCTTGTGGCTGGACAGGGGGGATTTGAACTAAACCTCGCTACTGCTGCCTGGAAGCAGCCTTCCTGCACCCTCCATTGTATGAATCCCCCACACCCAGCCTCATCTGCACAGTCTCACACAGGCTGTCTCACACAGCTTCCTCTTGTTCCTTGGAACTCTGGAGCATTTAAATGATTTGTCCCTCCCTCCTAGTTTCCTGCTCAGTGGTGGGTGCTGTGATGGTTCCTTCTCCTCTTGTTCGGATGTCAGATGTTGCAGTATTCTGGGTGCTTTCTCTGCAAACTTATACCACCAATTCACTGTCGTAAGCCAAAGCCAGGCATCACCAGTTCCCTACTCCTCATCTCTACCCTTAGTCATTAAGGAGTGTAGCAAGCACAATTTCACAGCAGTGTGCAGTAGTGTACGGCTCAGTTCTCATCTTCTCCCAGGCAGAGGAGAGCTTAGCTCTTCTGCCAGCTGTTCAGGGTTGATTCAGGTGACTAGAGATTAAATGACAGCCTGTCCTCAGAAGTTGAGGCAAGTTATTTATTTAATGTTCCTTTGCCTTGAAATTCAAGAAAATGAAGGTCATAATGCCCACTTCAAAAGCTGTCAAGAACATTACAAGAGTTTCTGACGGGCCTGATGGTACAGGCTTGTATCTTTGCAACCCAGGAATCTGAGGCAGGTGGACTGCCATAATTTAAGGTCTGTTGGAGCTACAAAGAGAATTCAAAGCCAGCCATGATTCATTAGCAAGATCCTGTCTCAAACTTAAAGTATAAAGGTGTCAGGGATAAACATGTGCCCTCCACCACTCAAACTACCCTCTGCCTCTTTTTTTTTTTTTTTTTTTTCCCAGCATAGTATTTTTACTGATTATTTGAGAATTTCACATAATGCGCCCTGGTTACACTCACTTCCCAGTCCTCTCGGGTCTGTACTGCTGCCAGAATCCATCAGTTATGGAGAGCTACACTTCAGCATCCTTATCACAACTTTTAAGAGTTTTCTTCATTTTCTGTCTAGTCTAGCTGCCAGAATGGTTCTTGTTTTTTGTTTGTTTGTTTAATCTCTTTTTCTTGTCTATGCTATGTGTGTTTCTGCCAACTCTTTAATAATTTCTTAGCACAGTTAGGAAAAACTGCAAACTCTGTACTTGGTTTTCTAGTCTCCAGCTCTGCCCACCTCTTTGACTTTACCCCTTACCACTGAATAAAGGAAAAGAAAGTGTCTCAAGATAACCAGATACACATCTCACACACAGCTACAGTCACCACAGCATAATTATCTGTGGAGTCTGATTCCAAATGAAATGCCCTGTTGTTCATATCAAGCTGTTTCTCGTGTTTAGATTCCATTTTCTCTTGGTATCAGAAGAGCAGAGGGCACCTTATTCAGACTTGAGGCATCAGGAAAAGATTCACTTCTAGAAACTAAAACTCTCCATTGTGTCACGTGCACAGAGCCTGCAAGGCTTTCCTTTTGTTCTCACAGACAATTAAGACACCTCCATGGGAAAAACAAAAACTTGACTTCCTTGAAAACATGCCATCTTTCCTATGATGGTTCCTTCTGTGTAGACACATAATTTTACACCCATAAGTAACGTGCAGTAATGGATGATTGGTTTGAAGGCAGAGTCTGGATCTGAGAATTAGCAAGAGGCTCTTGTAGCATTTGTTTGGATGAGGACTGTCCAGGCTGCTCTGTTGGCCATGTTCAATCACCTTTCAAAGGATGAACTCACGGGCTTCCTACAACTGTTTCTACCAAAGGAATAGAAAGGGGGAAATATAGTTCTGAGTCTTCTTATGATATTTTAACTTCAAACTATTTGTAGAATAGTTAATCAATGAGCTTTGTAATTGCTGTTTCTTCATTTCTGTTTTTGTTGTTGTTGTTTTGGTTTGGTTTTTTGAGTTTTGGTCTTTTGTATCTTTTTGAGAATTTCCTCTGAGTTGATAATTTCACTAATACAAAATTACTAGGCATATAAATCAGCCTATGAGTACTTACCTTACACACATGAAGCCATGGGTTTGATTCCTCAGAACTGGGTAAAACCAGGCATAATGGTGCATACCTATAACCACAGCTCAAAGGTGGAAGGCGGCTCAGAAGTGTAAGGTCGTTCCTGGGGGCCTAGAGAATTCCAGGCTACCCCAGTTCATATATGTGATCTCAAAACAATTTAATCATAACAATGTATGATTCCTTTTTATTTTCCAGAGTTCATAATAACACCTTATATTTTAAGACAAAGTTGTGCTATACATCCTATGAATGGGAACTTCTAATAGTGACTCTTGTCTCTTCCTCCCATGTGCGAGATTATAGGGTGTGCCATCCTCCCCTGGCTTTTTCACACACACACACACACACACACACACACACACACACACACACACACGCATACCTTTAAAAAAAAAAAAAAAAAGACAGGATTTCTCTGTGTAGCCTTAGCTTGCTTGGAACTTGCTATGTAAACCAAACTGGCCTTGAAGACTCTCAGAGATCCACCTGCCTCTGCCTCCCAAATGCAGGGATTAAAGGCATGTACCATCATGCCTGGCTATAATGGGATCTTTTGTACAATGTATGGAAGTTTCACCTGTCAATAAAAAAGCCTTTGGCCAAAGAGCTGAGGCAGAATTAGAAGGTAGGACATCCAACAGTAGAGAGGGATTGAATTTCTGGGATAGAGACGGGTGTGGGGAAGATTTTCCTCAAACTCTTGAGAAGACAGTTGCATGAAACTGAAGACCTGATAACCAGCCATGTGGCATGACTTAGAATAGAGTAACAGGTAATGAAGTTATGAGCAGGCTGGGGACAGAGCCAAGGCTGTTGGCCTATGCCCTTGTTCATATCTAAGAAGTCTCAGAGTCGTTATTTCAGGGAGCTCATGCCCAGGTGGAAAAGCTCTGTTACACCTGGCTCCCCTGAGTTTTAATAACTTATGTCTTCTCTGGCCAGTCTATAAATTAACATTTATATTTGTTTGTGTGTGAGTATGTGAGTGTATGTTCATGTAGAGGCACATAGGAACCATACACATGTGTATACCTGCACGTGGAAACCAGAAAACAAACTCAGCTGTGGTTCCACGGGAGCCACCTCTCTTGTTTGTTCCTTGGCCTGGAGCTCACTATGCAGGCAAGGCTGGCTGGCCAACAGGCTTCCCCAGAGCTAGGATTGCAGGCAGTTCTGGAGATTGAACTCAGGTCCTCTCTAGGAGGCAAGCACCTACCCAGCTGAGCTGTCTCCAAATCTCAAGGCTTGCTATCCCATTGTGACCTCCTCCTTCCTGTTCAGTTTGTGAGTCCTCCTCCTTTACATTTTATTTTATATGTCAGGTGTCTGCCTGCATGTCTGTGCACCACATGTATGCTGTGCCCTCAGAGACCAGACAGGGCATCAGATACCCTGGGACTGGAGTTACAGGTGGCTGTGAGCTACCATGTGAGTACTGGGAATCTAACCCAGGTCCTCTGAAAGAGCAGATAGTACTCCACACTGAGCTGTCTCTCCAGCCCATTTTTAGCTTTTCAGGTTGGAAGCTAAGGCAGTTGATTTTCAGGGTTTCTTCATTCTGTGTTTAAGCTATAAGTTTCCCTATAAAAGTCCTTATAAGTGGAACCCCAAAAGGAGGTAGATTGTTCTATTTTTTTCATTTCAAGACATTCTTAAAACTTCATTAATTTCAGGCTGGGCAATGGTGTTACACACCTTTAATCCCAGCACTCTATAGAGGCACAGGCAAGTTCCAGAATATCTAGTGCTACACAGAGAGACCTGTCTGGCACATGCACTCTCTGGGGAGGAGAGAGGAGGAATTAATGGACAGTGGACTCGATCTTGTTTCTTGGCCTAGTGAATTTACTTATATCACTTTTTAACTCTGGAATTGCTCCTGTCATCATTATTCATATATGTGAATATTATCCTTTAATTCCTTAGCTTTATTTGTATATGCTTATTGGCATCCTGTTCAATCCAGCATCCGGGCCTGGGTTCATTGCAAGTTACTGCTAATGTTTTGAATCTGGGCCATTCTTTGCACTTTCCTACTTTCTATATGTAGTAACTTTGTCTTGGTTTTTTTCTGAAAGGATACATGTGCACACTATGTACTTTGTCCACAGTAGAATGACATTGATAGGACACTGATGCTTCTGCCTGGTAATGTTCCTGACCTCTCTCTCTACCCTCCCCTGCTAGAAGGCAGATGCTGCCTGGCCATTAGGAGGGCATCCATAGTTGAGCCGGCTCATTCTCAAGTTTGCCCTGGGTTTCCTTTCCATTGTTTCTATCTTCCCTTCCTTACCCCTTTTGACCTGTGTTATTTTGCAGCCTCCTAGGAAAAGGAGAGGTTTTTCTAGCCTTTCTGTAGTCTCCTCACCACACCCCCACCCTGGGATCTCCCTTTTAGCTATCTGGCTAATCCACTCATCCTAGTCAGACCATAACCTCGAGCTCTAAATGTGTCCTGTTGGGTTCTTACTGACTTGCCACCTGTTGCTGTCAGTACCGTGAGTTTTCTCTCTCCTCCTTCCACGTTTGTAGGAGATGGGGATGCGTTGCTTAGAGATTAAGTAGAGTAGTAAAACTTAGATGTAACATTTATTCTACTAAATTTTTACCATCTGCTTATGTGTCTCATAAAACAGTCTAGCGGTTCATATGGCCAATTAAATCCAAGAGGCAGATAGGAAGCAAATTAATTAATCATAACCTTAAGTTTGCATAGCACCTTTCAGTTTAAAATGCTTCTTTGAATTGTTTGATTATGGCTTGTAAAACAGCCCAAGTGGGGAATTGTAGATCTACACCCTTCATCACTCAGACCCAGTGAAATAGATTATGTGCATATTTATTAATCTTCTCAGGCTGTGAGCATCATGTCACTCAGCCTATATAGGTATGCTTGTTACCAGAAAACCTTCCTGACTTTCTGAAGCCTCCAAAGAAAAAGTTTTCTTTGTTCATCTCTGCATCCCATGACGTCTCACAGTGTCCATCACTCAATGCTTCTTGGAAAAAAGATGCAACAAGATACAGATGTTCTCAGGAGGGAGAAGCTGGGGTTCCTGGTAAAGATTCTAATTGATCTGGGCCTTGTGTTTATATCAGCAGTAGAAATTCTGACCTGAGTAGATGGTGGTATGAAGGATTAAGAAATCGGTTCTTGGTTCAAGGTTGGAGAGAAGAAAACAAAATGTCTAGACCAAAGCACAGATTCCCATTTGAACAAAGTTCAGGGGGTTGATGAAGGCCTGTAGAAGAAAAATCCTTTGGGCACAAGTTGATAAGAGCTTTTGGACACCAAGATAAGACTGGGGAGGGGGGACTTGGAGGTTTTGAGGAAGGATCTGAAATGAGTAGAACGTGACCTGCAGCCTAGGCAGCCAGAGAGCAGGAGCTGGAGTGAGAGGCCACAGCTACAGAGAGTCCTGTGTGGTTTGCACTAGGGGTCGTGGTGGCTGTGTAGAGAAAGTGAGTTCAAGAGTGCAGAATTGGACCAGCAAAGTAAGTAGGCAGGTAGCTACCATGTATTGGTCAAAGAGTGTCTTGAGTAAATCACATTATCTCTGGGTTTCACTTTCCTTCTCTGTAAAATGAAGCTAGTGCAGTCACCTGACCTGGAGTACATCGAGCATAAACTAGAAATTCATGAATACTTCAGGTCTTCTCATTATGGCGGTGCCACAAATTAACCCAGGACATTGCATAAGATAGCTAGGCAAATGCTTGCCTCTGAGTTACATACCCAGCCTGGGATTTTTGAGGCAAGGCTCACTTTGTAGCCCAGACAGGCCTTAAACTAAAGATTCTTCTGCCTCAGCCTCTGAGTCCTGGGATTAAGGTATGCTACCATGCCTGGCTGGTGTTTGAGCTGTTTATTGCTGTGAGCTGTGCTGTTGAGTCCAGCTCTTGCTTGGGTTGGGTTGTATAGTCCTCTCTTGTTGAAAAGAAAGGACTTCTCATTTAAAGATAAGAACTGAGCACTGAGTTCTACAGTGTTTGTTTTTTAACTGAATTTTAGAAATTTGGTCTGCCTTTAAGATGAGAGTTTGTTTTGATTGTCATCAGTCTCTTGTTATGCACTGGCAAAAGCACTAGCCAGTTAGGGGCTGCCTCTTGGCCTACAGAGAAGACAGGAATCCAGTTAGTACATGTGCAAATATTTCTAAAGGACAGCAAGCTTAAGTAGCCAAAGCATTTGAAGTAGTCGGGTTTTAAAATTCTATCTACTGAATTATATTTTTCTCGAAAGCCTAATGTCTACCCTTTTTCAAAACAAAACACTTTTAATGAGAGAGACCTTAACAGTATAGTTAGCTTCTGTGACCAGTTGGTAGTAAGATTTAGAAATACACTGTTGGGGTTGGAGAGTTGGCTCAGCAGCTAAGAGCACTTGTTGCTCTTGCAGAGGACCCAGGTTCATTTTCTAGTATGCACTTGGTGATTCACAGCCACCATAACTTAAGTTACAGTTCCATCTCATCTGACCTGTGAACATGAGACACGTATAGAGTAAGAGACAGGTCCTGTATCCCCTAAACCTGATATTTAAAGATGGATGGATGGATGGATGGATGGATGGATGGATGGATGGATGGATAACAAGCCTGCAGGAGGAGAATGCAGGATGGGGCATTTGTGTGGTCACAGATCACTGGCAGTTCCCAAGACTTTCTTAGAGGGACCTCTGGGTTAAACAGTTTCCATGCATTTACAATGTAACACCTGCCATTTCACTGTGTTTGTTGGCTTTTGCTATCAGTCCAAAAGCAATAGTAGGTCAAATTACCAGTGCCTAGCAGGAATCCAAACAGTGATAGTAAATCATGCTGGTGGCAGTAGTTGTACCCTTCATGTCACACATGCACAGAACAAAAGAAAACACAAGCAAGTCCTTGGTGAAACTGTGGGCAACTGGTCCTTTTCATATTCCCACAGGAGAATGAACGGTGTTCATACCATCTATTTCCTATTCAAAATGCTTTCCTTGCCACAAGTGAGAACATTGTGACGGAACTGCAGACTGAACTCACTGCTGTCTTTCCATACAAGAGCCACTAGCCACTAGGCAGACTAGTACTCTCATTTGAATATGTGGTAGACGTTCTCTTGAGAATGAGTAGACTCGTCTTTTTAAGGAGGAAATTGATCAAAGATGCTATGAGCAACATTTAAACTTCCCCACAAATATCAGAAAATGTTATGCCCTCTGTGAGCTTTATAGATCCTAAGTATATTCAGAAACAGTATGACAACACCCTAGTCAGTGATGGGCCAGATGGAGGACCATGGTCCTTTAATATTATCTCAGGGCTGAGTGTGTCAGGGGCAGGCAGGTTTCTGTGTCTGAAGCAATCCTGATCTATATAGCAAGTTCCAGACCAGCCAGGGTTATATAATGAGACCCTGTCTTTAAGAAGAAAAGAGTATTATAATGGAATCAGAAAATTTCTCTCACCCAGTGACATAGGTGCCATAGAGTATTGCTGAAAGATCAGGTTCTCAACCTGTGGGTCATGTCCCCTCCAGGGTCACCTAAGACCATCTACATATCATATTTACATTATGATTCATAACAGTAGCAAGATTACAGTAATGAAGCAGCAATGAAAATGATTTTATGGTTGGGGGGGGTCACCACAACATGAGGAACTATATATATTAAAGGGTCGCAGCATTAGGAAGGTTGAACCACTGCTCTAAAACCTAAGTATACAGTGGGATGTTGTATCTAGCTTTGATATTTGCACAGCAATGAAATTGCCCCACACTCTGCGTGCCTGTCATTAGGAATCTCTGGCTTTACTTTGAAGAGTTTCACAATGGGATCAGTACAAATATTAGCAAATAGGGTGATGGGGGGTTAGGTGTAATATAGTGAAATGTCCAATGTCACTAATATTTAACTAAGTGTTGCACAAGCCTTTAGTCCTGGCACTCGTGAAGCAGGGAGTTCCAGTATAGTCAGGGCTACACAGAGAAACCCTGTCTTGAAAAACATAAATTAATTAATTAGTTAATCCGCCTGATCAGCAAGCCAACAGCTTTCACCATTTACAAATACTGAACGTTACATAATTATGTATGAGTGAAAGATGCACACAAGTTACTTGGTTGTCCAGTCCACAGTAGCTTAAGAAATAGCCTGAGAAGTTTATTGGCCTGGTTTGACATTGCCGTCAGCTTTCTAGAGACTGCTGTTGAAGATGTTAGCTCAGTGGTTGAATGTTTGCCTCCTTAGTGCGTGTGAGAGAGACCCCAGAGTCCATCACCAGCGAGAAACCACCACTTGTCAAATGTGGGTATATTATCCAAGATAATAACCCACAGTTTTCCAAGAGGACTGTTCTCAGCAGTCTATGGGTCAGAACAACGTATCAAACAGAACAAATGCTCATGTTATAGAGATCACTAATAATTTAACTGTTACTTTGGAAAATAGTTAACTTTTCATAAAAATGTTATGTTAACAGTAGGCTTGTGCCTTCTATGTAAATTTCTGTTTTAAAATATTTCTCATAATGGTAAATGCTAATAGGTATAAATCCACAGGATATACTTTGTAATGTAAAGTTGAAAAGGGGACCAGGCTTGTTGTGCAGTCCTTGTAATCCCAGCCCTTAAGACACAGGCGCAGGAAAATCAAGTTGGAGACCAGCCTGAACTGCACAGCTAGACCCGGTCATTAAAAATGGAGAGTAGAAGTAAGATTGTACGTCGAAGCCTTTCTGTTGATGATAAACTTGGTACGTGCTTAAAGTTACAGCATGATGTTCTGAGTGCAGTGTATTTGGTGTGAACAAGGCTCTTCTGAAACAGACATGCTCAGTGTGAGCTTGGTAGAAATTCAGCTATAGTGGACCTGGATGTAAGGCCCAGTATCACGTGTCAGTGTAAATTTGGAGTTTGATTTTTCTGGTGAATAAGAGTGTTGCACAGAGTTGCTGGTGAGCTAAAGGTAGAACACTGAGGAAATGGCTGCATAGCATTTCTTCATACATTAGCCAAGTCTCCTGCAGGCAGGTCTCAGCACACACTCTAGCTGACAGGAGCTCGGACCTCCCTCTTACTGCCCTCCATCCTCATAAGGCCTTGGCTTTGCTGTGTACCATCTCTGGAATCAAAGCCACTTTCTCATAGTTGACTTACCAACACTTGTACTTGCCTTTATCTAATGATAACTCTCAATGGTGCCTTGCAGATCGTTGGCCTGCTATCAGTACAGCCAACGTGTAGCACTTACCAGTCAGCTGGGCTGCTTCAGTTCTTTGATGTTTTATGTTGCTGGGTCCTCTTACCTTCAGCCTGCAGCAAAGCTGTCATTAGCATGTTCCTGGTCTGTCATTACAGACTTTCACTTCTCAGGTACCCATGAGTCTTGTCTGCCTCAAAAACTGAAAAGTAGGTAAAATACATTAAGTCTACATAAAATACCCACATCCTTTGTCAGTGTACTCATAAAAAGACTGTTTTGTATCTTTCACCTTCTGAGTTTTGATGCCTATGAGTAGTCTGGCTGTCTCTTGTGGGCAAGTAGGGTATCCATTTCCTAGTTTGTAAATCAAGAGTTGCCACAGAATGCTACAATCAGACAATAGAAAAAATGTCTTTGGACCATGTACGAGCCAAGATACTATTGTGGCACATAGTTATTGGACTTGTCTCCATACCTGCTACTCTGCTGGGCATACCATAACTTGCCTGCCCTTGCCACTTAAAGAGACCCAGCCAAAAAGTTACTAGAAACAGCAATGCTATAGCTTACCAACCCATTCTTCCACATCTCACATATCACAAGGGTGATAAAACTATAATGGATATTTAGGAACTTTTAAAAAGATTTATCAGAGTAGGGTTAACTGAGAAACATTGTAACTAATGCTCAACCAGCAACATAGGTAATGGTCCCCTCCTTGGAGGATTTTCTGGATTCACTGGAGAAGTTACTCTCACATTCTTATTGTGGTGCGTAGGGCAGAACAGCACTCAGCACGTTGGCTAAAGTACTGTTTGTATATGAGTCTCTGACTGTCCTGGCTAGTTTTATGTCAACTTGATATAAGCTGGAGTCACCTGAGAAGAGGACTGGTGGTCCTGGGTTGTATAAGAAAGCCGACTGAGCAAACAGTGGGAAGTCAGTCAGTAGGCAGCACCACTCATGCCTGTGCATCAGCACCTGCCTCCAGGGTCCTGCCCTGCTGTTTTACATGGTGAACTGTAATATAAGTGGCTCTCAGCTCTTTAATGGGGGATGGGGGGAGGCACCTAAGACCATTTGCATATCAGATATTTACATTATAGTTCATAACAGTAACAAAGTTGTAGTTATGAAGTAGCAATGAAGTCATGTTGTGGTTGGGAGTCACCACCACATGGGAAATTATATTAAGGGGTCACAGCATTAGGAAGGTTGTATGGAACTGAGAGTGAAATAAGCCCTGTGCTCTTCACGTTGCTTTTGGTCATGGTGTTTCATTACAGCAATAGTAACCCTGACTAAGACACTGACGTATCAGTGCAAGTTAGTAAGCCGCCGTCATTCTGTGTCCTAAAATCCATTCTTATAAAACAGAATTTTCCAAACTGGAATTTGAGATAAAATGGGTATATGATATTGCATTGCAGAAATCCCAGTGCTTTAGAAGTAGAAACAGGAGATTTGTGAGTTTAAGGCCAGCCTGGGCTATAGCAAAACTTTGTATTACTTCATAAAGGGGAGTAGGGAGAAAATGACTAGGTAAATGGGTGATGCGTGTGAGACATGCAAGGTTGGGGAAAATGGGTTCACCTTTTAGAAAGCCAGGACCCCAAGACTATGTTTTGCTTAGTGTCCCCAGATTTATCACAGAACACCAGCTGATGTCTGGCACCTCAGACCTGTTCTTAGAGGCTGCTGCTTTATGGTTTTCAGTGTGTTCATGTGTGCATTCATAGATGCATCTAAAGTTATCACTTACCTGCATTTAAAGGCTGTGGTCTTTCCAATTGGTTTTACTTTGGCATTAAATTCATCACAAGGCTGAGATCGAACTTGCTATGTATGCCTGATGAGTCCAATCCTGGACTTGTAAAGGAGACACTATAGCACACACTTACTGTGTCATACACACACATCACATTCTTAACTCAAAATTGGATTTAAATAACATGAGTTTTGACATATGATACAAAAGTTAAAGCAGTTTTGTTTTTTCTTCAGATTATGAATCTACCCAAATAGAAACTGTTGATAATTACCTAATTTCAGCCAGGCTAGTGGCAACTACTTGGGAGGCTGAGGCAGGAGGACTGCATGATCCCAGGAGTTTAAGACTAGCCTGGGGGAAAAACCCTCTAAAGAACAAGCCGTTCACATGGTAGCTCCTGGAGGCCGCCTCTCCAGCAGCTTGAAAACCCCGTCTTGGGACTGTACTGAATTATGCACTTCCAGACCCAGTTCCTTTCCATTGTGCTGCCGATAGTGGCTGTAAAAACCCCGTGGAAAGGACCCTATGGACCCTTGACCCCTCTGCCCACTGAAAACATAGTGCAGGAACCATGTGTGTTGTTCTTCATAAAGCCATGAGAGCTTCCAAGGGAGTGCTACAGGCATCCTGAAAGTGCTTCAGATTGTCCTTCCTCTCCTCTCCTCTTACATGAATTTACAGAAAAACAGAAATTCCTACAGAAACTGTATGTTATCCTGTAGAGCCAGTGACTGAAGCTCTGTAAAAGTACTTGATTCAGCTGATGTAATTGTTATCTTAGAGGCTTCCCATCTCTGCTAACCAAGACCTAATCCTGGAAGCTTCTAGACTCCATACAATCTCATCTAGGCCTAGAATATTTTCAGCCTCTGAGACTTACTGCTGAATAAGCTTTTCCTTTCCTGGCTCGTTCTGATCTCTAGCTGGCTGGTTCAACTCTGCTGTTCTGGCCCAAAAGGCCTCTCTCCACACTCACTGGTTCAATCTGGCTTGTCTGGACTTCTCCTGAATTGCTCTGCTTCACCTCATACTAACTCTAGACATCTGCTTTGGCTCCTCATTCTCTGGCTTGTCCTCTTAGTCTTTTGTTCCTCAGACTCCTTATCAGGAAAATGAGAATTAAAATAGCACCTACTATGTTTGTTTAAAAAAAATTATCTACTATGTAGGGTTATTGAAACATTAAAATACTTAGCTTGCATCTGACAGCTAGTAAACTTATGTCAGGTCTAACATCCAGTGTGCATTCAAGAAACAGTTACAGTTATCCTGTAGGAACTTTCTGTTCTTCAGTAAAAGTATGTAAGAGGAGAGGGGAGTGGGGACCAGGTGGTATAAGGAGAGGAAAGACAATCTGAAGCCCCTTCAGGATGCAGGAGCCCTCTGCTTGAAGGCCACTGGTGAGATGGACAAGTGCAACCACACACACGCAGCACGCACACACTGTTCACACACACAATAAATAAAATCATCAAATCATTGCAGCACATATATTTATGGGCTCATTACTTGTTTTATAAAGACCACCTACAATAATCCTAAGCAAAAGCCAGTGTCCCAATTGAAAATGGATAAAGGGTTTGTATAGGTATCCCACAGGAAACTACCTATGTCCCGAAGTGTATGAAAAGTTTCACTGTGAAGCTATTGTTTCTCACCAAAATAGCTCCAACTGTGTTGCATGGGCCTACAGCACATACCCAGCAGGGGTGGGTTCAGCACAGTAGAGCCACTTTGGGTGGTATTACTAAGGCTGAATATGCACTTATGACATTGACCTAACTGGCCCATTCTGGGTGTGTATGCAATCGCTACCAAAAGACAGGATGAGATGCTCCCAGGAACATCACTGTTAGCAGACAGCAACTCAGTGGGGTACCTTAAGGAAGGGAAAGTAGGTTTGCCAACTAGCACAGTGATGACTTTGGCAAGGTCTGAGGGCTAGAGTGGGCCCTGCTTCTTACTCTGCTTTCATAGCTTTGTAAGTATATTTTCTGATAAAGATTCATGCAGCCCTGTGCTTATGATTTCAGTGTCTTGAGTGTCTCCCTGTATGACTAAGTACACCTGGCACCTGCAGAGGCCATAGGGAGAGCATCAGGATCCATGGAACTGGAGTTCCAGAGGGTTGAGATCCACCATGTGGGTGCTGGGAACCAAACTCAGGTCTTCTGCAAGAGCAACAAGTTCTCTTAACCACTGAGCCATCTCTCCAGCCCCTGATTTGTGTGGTTTTACTGATATTAAATATTTATTTGCTTATTTGGTTTTTTCTTTAGTTGATTGCTTGCTTAGTTGGTGTTTTTGAAACAGGGTCTCACTCTCTAGACCAGGCAGACCTCAAACTCAGAGATCCAACTGCCTCTACCTTGTGAGTGCTGGGATTAAAAAGCCTGTACCACCACCACCACAGCCTTCCCAGCAAATCTCCATTTTATTTGGTTTTTTTTTTTTTTTTTTT
>NC_034606.1:42107124-42131863 GCF_900095145.1 Mus pahari | reverse complement strand
TTTTTTTTTTTGGTTTTTTGAGACAGGGTTTCTCTGTATAGCTCCAGCTGTCCTGGAACTCACTTGGTAGACCAGGCTGGCCTCGAACTCAGAAATCCACCTACCTCTGCCTCCCGAGTGCTGGGATTAAAGGCCTGCGCCACCAGGCCCGGCTCAAATCTCCATTTTAAATTACCTTAGAAGACTTAAAAATTCTGGAAATGGCTGTCACATTTTTCTAGAGCTAGTAAGTGTTCACTGCAGACTGTACAGTCAGCACTGTAGCTTATAACCTTCTAATGTTTAGTCTTTAAGACAGAAGAGAGCCCTCTAGAACAACAGTTACAAGCCTCCATCAGCATCCTCTGACGTAACCATTCCTCCCTATTTACCCTGCCATGTGCGTGCACCATGACAGGTTACATGGGTGGCACATGTAAGTCATATGTAAAACTGGCTTAGAGCTTGTAGAACCAATCTTTTAATTTTGTGTGGCACATTGGCTTTCTGAAGATTAAATCTGGTGCTTTTAAGGTTTGAAGAGGTTTATATGATCCAGCTGTGAGATAGAAAAGGCAAATGGAAAGGTGCTTAAATATGATTTAGTTACAGTTGATGCTTCTTGCTTTGACTGTGTGCTGGTACCCATGGTGCTGTCTCATCTTTCCATGGAGTTTGTTTTTAGTCTGCCTTGTGCTCCCGTTGGCAGCTGAAAACCTTACCCTTTTGCAAAGCATTGCTTGATAGCCCATCCCTTTTTACATCATATAAGCCATTACACATTAAAGGCACCCGCAAGTCCCATATGAAATGAAATACAAAGCTGCCATCTTTAGATTAATACTTAAAAAGCAAATGTTCATTCTAAGTTAATTCTTGATTATCCTTTATATTTAAGTCATTGACTTCATTTCAAGGTGGCTGCTAACATATGAACCCAAAAAGCACCTCTGATTCAGGGTTTTCAGCCTAAACACAAGCCAAGAGCTTTTTCATGTGCCCAGAAGAATCACTACACTCAGCCTGTCCCAAGTCAGACAACAAGAGCAGCTGATCAGTCCTTAGGAGCATGACGGTTTCATCAGCTCAGATTGTCAGGGTTGGCAGGCGCTGTATATGGGATGATAAAAATATAAGGCTAAATTACCAGATGAGGACTACAAGGAGTATATCTATAAAATGTAAATGCCTATCAAATACTGTTTATCAACATAGGAACTTAGAGAACTTAATGTGGGAAAATTAGATCAGATGTGTATCTGGTATGTTTCATTAAAACTGTTTACTCCCTGAGGCAGGCGAGATGGTTCATACCCAATCCTGTGCATACACTCAAAACAACATAGTAAGATTTAAAAGAAAAGGATGTTCATGCTCTGTCACCATGGAAACAAACAGACTAGTGTGTTGTCTAATAGCCAGGGTCCCATAAAGCCTTAGAGTGGGAACATGAGGGTTCCTAATACCAGAGTCATCTGGAATTGAATCAGAGAGATGAAAATAAAGGCGAATTCAAAATAACAAGCTGCCTCGATTTTTAGGCAAATATACTGTCACCGTATGTTTTCCTATGTTAATAAATAATATCATTGCAGTACTTTTTTTTAACTCTAAAACCAATAAGAAGAGTAGAATAGAGTGTTAAAGTTCTGCCTTACTGGTTTCCTTGACAGTCTGAGGTGATAAAGCTAAAGAGTCAGTGACCTCTACAACCAACCACAAAGGATGCTTTGTTTTCAAAACAGAGAGGGAGGTCTCAAAATAGAAGGCTCTCCTCAGAGCCTGAGACAAGAAGAGCTATTTTTACATCTCCATGTGGGCTTCAGCAAACCAGAGGGCCACTGCCTGTGCCCCATTTTGCTAATATACTAAAAATAATCAGAAGATCCAAATTTTGTTTGTATACTGGAAGCATTTTGAACATCAATGACACCTCGGGCCTTTTCTCCTATAAAAGGACAGTTACCAGTGTTTGCTTGCAGGTCTTCTGTGTGACAGTCACTACAGCCAAGCAGAAATACACTCATATCATCTTAGGAGATCACTGCAGGTTTTCATTGTTCCGTGTGTTTACTTATTTCTTTAGCAGACAGAAGGTGGAGCACAGACAGACGGACAACAGTCACAGACACAAAGTAGTGAAAATTCAGAGAGTAAATCCACGCCCAAGCGACTACATGTCTCTAATATTCCCTTCCGCTTCCGAGACCCTGACCTCCGGCAGATGTTTGGGGTAAGTTTCATATTTTTTTATGGATTTAATTAAAACAATGTAACCCACCAAAGGTATTACTAGTCACTAGGACTTCAAGGTAAAACCGTAAGGAAATTAAGAGGGAGCCTTGCATCACTGTTGTTTGTCTGGAAACCTTTCCTGGTCACCTTACCTGCCACAGACATTTGCATTTCTGGTTGTCACATAGACACACAAGCTGTTGTTGTCTACTACTGAGGTGGTTCTTGTAAGATGTGACATCCACTGAGGTGGCCACCTTCTTCACACACCAACCTTAATAAACATGTCAGTAATAGTCTTGGTTTCACTAGAAGAGCAAACATCCAGTATAGCTTGATTCCTAAACCTGTGGATACCTTGGAAATCCTCTGTGAAGCCCAAAGAGTACCACACAGCCTAGGTGTGATGTAGCTGGTCCAGAGTGCAATGCGGGGGTGCCAGATCTCATTACGGGTGGTTGTGAGCCACCATGTGGTTGCTGGGATTTGAACTCAGGACCTCTGGAAGAACCGTTAGTGTACTCACTGAGCCATCTCAACAGCCCCCTCCTTATGTCTCGTGTTCAGGATGACTAGTACAGCTCTCTACCTCTGTACTGTCTCAGGGCACATGCAGTGTGGATAATTCAGGTTTGCAGGAGGCTCGTTTAAATGAAGCAGATACGGAATGAGATTTTAAAGAGCCCAGGATCAAATCCTAGTTACTTAGGACCTTAGGAGAGTCATGTAATCTGTTTTTAAACCTTGATTTGAAGTTTATATGAGATTAAATTTATATTTAAAATGGTTTACAAAGTGAGTTCCAGGACAGCCAAGGATATACAGAAAAACCCTGTCTCGAAAAACCAAAAAAAAAGAAAAACCTCTAACGTGAGTGTTTGGAAGAGAATGAAGTAGCACCTAAAGGCGGGCGGTACTCGGGGCTTCGCTTTTCCATTCCTCCCCTAGTAGTGCAAGGACAGCATCTGAAATATGCCGTGGAACACTGGTTCCCTACCCATCAGCTCCTTTAACTGTTAACATCCTCCCAAAATCACCATCAAACACAAAACTCTAATAGCACGAGTTCATGTTGTTGAAGGTGAATAGCTGCTAATTTTTTCGAAGTCTATGTGTTGCTGTCTGTTTTATTTTGGTAAATAACTTGACCTGTGAGAAGAAATAGTCAATAGTTCCCTAAACCTTTCATGAGGACAGCTGAGCAGTGCTTTGGCAGAGCAGATGCCCTGCTCTGTGTTGGTCATGCCACTTCATGGTGGCAAGGCTCAGAGCCAAGTTCTGTCACGGCTAAGTACCTGGATAGATTTTTGCCACTAAAGAAAAGGTCAGAGTTGAGGTGTGATCTTAGGATACTTAATGAGTTTCACCACATAGCATGGTGCAGGCTGTTTTCCATCTTCAGAGAGAAGAGAGAAGTGGAGGTAGAAAGGATAGCTATGGGGCTGAGGTCACGTGAGTGAAGGCGTGTCCTGGGCGAGTGGGTTATTTGCCACTCTTCTGACCATCAGCCACGCAGAGGCCTAGTCCTGAGTGTGGAGCGTGGCGGGCAGGCGGGAGCTTCTCCTAAGCCAGAGGGAGAGTGGCCTCCCAAGGCTGCCTAGGCCTTCAGTGACTCCACAAAACGGCCCATGCCCTTCCTAAAGTATAACGTGGGAATTTTCATTTCTTTTCCAAAGACATCTAGGTGTCTCTCTTCTTCCACGTGGTTGATGCCCATCCTTAAACAGTAACCCTGGGAAAGAGCAGGAATTCGTGCTACATTCAGTTAGCTCGTGAACTTCCACCACACCTACCTCAGCTCTGTTCTTAACTATAAAAGGAGGGCAGACCTTGCTCCAAAATGGTTCTGAAAGAGCTGGGGATGGCCCAGCTGGAGAGTGCCTTGCTGCTGTTACTGAGATCCAGGGTGCCATATGCTGGGTCACAACCACCCGGGACTCCAGGCCCCAGAGTTCCTACATGTCTTCTAGTCCTCAGGGGCACCCACACAGATACGGACATGCAGGCACACACATAAACACACACACAAATAACACAACTTTTATATAAAAAGATGTTATAAGAATGCAGGGCTGGAGAGATTAAGAGCGGTTAAGAGTGCCGGACTGCTCTTCTGAAGGTCGTGAGTTCAAATCCCAGCAACCACATGGTGACTCATAACCATCCATAATGAGATCTAATGCCCTCTTCTGGGGTGTCTGAAGACAGCTACAGTGTACTTACATATAATTAATAAATAAATAAATCTCTTTATTTAAAAAAAAAAAAATGCAATGGAGGCGGGCACGCCTTTGATCCCATTGCCTAAGCAGAGGCAGCAGATCTCTTTAGTTCAAGGACAGCCTGATGTACCGAGCAAGTTCTAGGACAACTAGCCCTGAACTACACAAAGAGAGCCTGGGTTGTGGGGTAGTGCAATAGAAAAGGTTTTTAAAATGCTAACATTCCATGTTAGTTCTTACAGGCTAGGCACAGAATCTGAGCATGCTTAGTAAAGAGCTCACTTTGGGTCTCCTGACACACATGAACTTGCAGTTAAATGAGCACTAGTTCAAAGAAAAAAAAAGTTGTCTACTTCCGAAAAAAGGCTAATGTCTAGACAAAGGCTAACCTTAAATAAATGTTTTTGTTTTTGTCTCTGCAGCAGTTTGGCAAAATCCTAGATGTGGAAATAATCTTTAATGAGCGTGGCTCCAAGGTAAGCCCTGTGTCTGCCCCTCACTCAGCTCCCCTAAGACTTGGTTCACTGGAGTAGGGTGCAGAACTGGGTCCCATGATGCACAAGTCTACCAAGTGTCTTCCTTGGGTTAGGGTTTCCAGGAAGAGGCTGTTGACATTGAGAGGGTGTGAGGGAGCAGGAGAAACTAGAGAGGAGTGTGGTCCTTCCGAGGACAGAAGGCAAGGTTCCTCGGCCTGCCTTACTTAATGAGGGAGTCACCAGGAAACAAGTCAGCTTGGGAAATAAATGCCTAGGGGCTGAGAACAGATCAGTGAAGCGTTTTCTCTCAGTTAGCCAGCCCGTTTGTTCTCTTTGGAATAAATGTTGTCAAGGCTCCTCCCAGAGTAGTGAGGTGTTCTGTCTCCTGGAGTCACATCCAGATGAGTGAGCCTCGGGATGCAGCCACGATGGGCTCACACGTTAGGTTTTATATTAAGGATGACAGTAGTATTGCTTTGCAAGCTGCTGTATCTAGTCTACCGTGGTCTGTGTAGGACTGACATTTCAGTCTCAATTATTTTCCTTATTGAAGAATAAATTAAAACTAATTTTTATTTGGTCATATCTGCTTCTTTCAAAATAGCTCTTGGCCATGATTGAAGCC
Source organism: Mus pahari (assembly GCF_900095145.1). Taxonomy (NCBI): domain Eukaryota; kingdom Metazoa; phylum Chordata; class Mammalia; order Rodentia; family Muridae; genus Mus; species Mus pahari. The sequence continues at coordinate 42,126,326 of NC_034606.1, read as the reverse complement.
CTAAGATACAACTTAAGGAAAAGCTGAATGCAGTAAATGAGTTAACATTTACCTTTTCAGTCCATGCAGATTCGTGCACTTTAGTAGTTGCTAGCCCTCACCTCCCGCCCACCTGCACGGACGCACACACGCACACTCTTCTGAAGCCTCAATATTCTTGCCTCCCTTATAGAGTGTCCAATAACTGGTATTTATTCATTGTTAAAGAGATAACTATACTTTAAGCTTCCAGCTCTCAGTTAAGACAAACAGAAAAAAGATTAACATGTCTATACAGACCTTCCTCCAGCATTTAACCTGGTAAGTATCTTAGAGTCTGTTAAAACTTGTGGTGCCTGTACTTCTGAACATTTATTTTTACTAAGCCTTTAGCTACAAGTGAGAAAGCCCATGGTCCTGAGGTTGAAGCACATAAGTGAAGATGAAAGTGAATAAGTACAGTCACTCACTACACTGATCATCCAAAGTGGTTAACTGAGACCGTTGTGTGGACGTCACATAACCTTTGTTAAGCTGTCCCAGCCAGAGGGCCAGTGCAGGTGCCCAGGCACCAAGGAGTTGCTCCTTCCAGGAAAAAAGGATTGAAATCTTGTGAAGCAAAGGAAATTGATCTTTCTAAAGGCTTTTCGCTGACTTAAAGATTCACCTGCTACCAATATTTAATCTCACCTTAACCAGTTACCTCTCCCGTGTAATTTCATTTTAAAATAATTGCACCTGCCTGCCTTTTTCCCCCTGAGGACTCTAAAGCTGTGTGTTGCCTCTGTAGCTCCAAGCAGCGTCTTCACTGCCCCTGCTGTCTTTGGCAGTGGCAGTGTAGACACAGCTAACTGTCAGGTGTATTCAGAGTGAAGCAGAGAGAATTCAGAATCACCCTGGACCTGCATCAAGGGCTAGGAAAGCCCTGGATGGGACCTTTGAACCCCACTCCAAAGCTTTCAAAAATGTGATTGTGGAGTCAGATCCCTAATGTCTCCTTTGGGATCCAACTAAAAGAATACGCTTTTCCTTTCTTTTTTCTTTTTCTTTTTTGATTCTGTTTGGTTTTGGTTTTGTTTTGTTTTGTTTTGTTTTGTTGCGAGACAAGGCTTCACTATGTAGCCCTGATTGTCTTGGAACATTCTCTATGTGGACCAGGCTAGCCTTGAACTCACTGAGATCCACCTGCCTCTCTTTTTATATATTTGGAGTTGACTATAAAATTTCAGAAGGACTTTATTGTGGTACTGTGGTTTTAGCAGTTGCCCTGCCCTGGCTTTTAAACAGAGTACTTTTCTATGCAGAAATTAGCTTTATTAAAATTTTTAGGTAGTAATGAAAAAAATTAGTCATAAATAAGTCTGAGATAAGTGATAGTGGTGACATGTAAATCAATGTTTAACCAAATTATCCTAGAGGGGGAAAACTCCCCTCCCCTCCTAATGCTAGAACCCAGGACCTTAGGCTTGCTAGGCAAGCACTGGGCTATGAGCTGCATCTCCAAGCTGTCTTCTTTAGAGTGAGTTCATTTGGAAAGATGGTGAACAGTGCTCTCTGTTGACCCTCGCTAGCACTTCCTGTGGAGGCTGCTGTGCTCTACAAAGCACTGATTGCCTCCTGTTTGACTGTTGCCTTAAATTACTTCGTGTGAGTTGATTGTCCTTTTATTCTTTTCTCTATAAAAACAGCTGTGTCTAAAAATTCTGAGCAGCTGAAGCAAAGATAGTCTTTGCCTTTTAAAAATGTGTAAATCAAATATATGAGAATACTTCTGTCCCCAAAAAAGAGCTCATTTCCCCAGCGGGGATCTAGACAAGTGAGTGTGAGGTACATGTAGCTTTCTGAAGTCTCAGGGTTTCCTGGTAGCAGCAGGATGTTAGCATAATCATGAGGTAACCTAGATAGATGATGATTTATTTTAGATTAGCCCAAGTTTACTCCTGTTATCTTACAGCTATCTGTAATACCCATCTTCCTTAAAATGTCTCATTGAAATAATGAACTACAGTATTACTCTCCTTGTAGGTTCTTTAAAATATCTTTGTAGAGGAAAAGCAGGTTCTTTTTTTGTTGTTGTTGGTTTTGGAGACAGGGTTTCTCTGTGTAGCCCTGGCTGTCCTGGAACTCACTTTGTAGACCAGGCTGGCCTCAAACTCAGAAATCCGCCTTCCTCTGCCTCCCGAGTGCTGGGATTAAAGGTGTGCTCCACCACGCCCGGGTGAAAAGTGGGTTCTTAATGAGAAGTAGACGTCAAAAGCAAACGTACCAGATTCCACCCTAGCGTCTCACGGACCCTTCAGCAGAACTCGTGAGTGATGGCTGCCACTTAGCCCCAGGGTCCTTGAGCTAGTAGTTTGTGCTAGCAGCATCCCATGCCCAAGGACTTTCTCCTGAGTCCATCCCATTGTTGAGCATGGGACTTCCCACTCTCTTCACTCATGTCACCAGCTACCAAGCCGTCTCTATGGTGGCTGCCATGTGTGTTGACTTGTGCCCGGGCTGGTCCCCTTCCCTCCCTCAGGACAGGCCCGAGTGTGGGAAGGTGCACACTCTTCTCCTCCTCAGACACAAGAACCAAACTCTGGTTTCTTGACCATTGCCTTGTCTTTTGATTTCACATGAAGAGAAATTATTATTTCCAAATTTGGTCAAAAGATTTTCTTTGAAGAATACTAAGTGGGCCTATATGATTGTCAGTAAAACTGATAGATAATGATGGCATGAAATGTTTTCTACTGTACTTAAAACAATTAATAATGTGTATGTCCAGAAGGCTTCATTTATTTTTCTTGTTACCACTTTATGAGTTTTAGTTGTTTTTTTTTTTTTTCTTTCATTTATTTTTTAATTTCTGTGTTCTGGCCATACCCAGGAGATCCATCTGCTTTTGATTTCTCCCTTTAGAGTTACATGGTAAATTTTCTTTCTCATTCTTCTGAGATGGAAAAATTCAAAATTTAAAATATATATATATTACACTGTTTATCCTATTGCTTGTTACTTATTATTACTTATTACAGCCTGAGGCCAGACCAAAAAGGTGACAGTTACTCAGCTCCTGTGTGTCATGATAAATGGGTGGCAAGGCAGGTAGGAACACACTCTTCTGATGGAAGTTGGACCACAGCCATGCACCTAACATGATGCCCTGTTTAAGTACAGCTAAAACAGTTGGGAAGCTACTGGTGCAGCCCTAGCAGTCTCGTTAACATTGACAGGGCTGAGAACCGTAAAACAAGTCTGTATGGACCTGTGTGTCTGCTGTGGCACCACTGGTTGGAAACATCAAGGGGTCTAAGCTGAGATTTGCACTATACACACACACTTGAGGCTACAGGGGCTTAGCAGAGAGAACACCAGGCCCTCATGCTTGGGTGGAGTGTTCCTATTACTGTCATGTTGAGATGATAAAATGTGATATACTAGGTTGAATGTGTTGTTAATCTCCTTCTGTTATTTTAATGTGACTATCAAGATTTAAAGTATATGTGGCACAAATGGTTCTGTTGGGCAGTGTTAGTGTAAGCAAATGTGGCATCTTTTCTTAATGAAAAACAACAAGTTTACTTTTTGTTATCTGTTTTTACTAATGGGGGTTAAATAAAAATCATTGCCTTACACACTTGAACTAAGAATTTAATAGCAAATTGGGTGTAGTGGTGCACACCTTTAATCCCAGCTCTCTGGAAGGCAGAGGCAGGCACAGCTCTGAGGCCAGCCTTGTTTACATAGAGTATTCTATGACAGCAGGACTACGTCGTAGGTGGTAATCTTGTCTCAAAAACAAAAAAATTTGGGGGGTTGCTAGAGAGATGGCTCAATGGGTAAGAGCACTGACTGCTCTTCCAGAGGTCCTCAGTTCAATTCCCAGCAACCACATGGTGGCTCACAACCATCTATAATGGGATCTGACACCCTCTTCTGGTGTGTCTGAAGACAGCTACAGTGTACTCATATACATAAAATAAATAAATAAATCTTTAAAAAAAAATTCTGAGTAATACCTTTATTATAAATTACATGAAATATTTATTAAACTAGTGACTAGTGCAGGTCAGCTCAATATTTCAAAATTAACTTATGGTCATTTTTAACTGCTCAGGTTAAATGTGTTGAATTTAGACATGGTTTTATTTTTTCCCCCTTAAGACTAGAGATTCAAATTGAATTTTCTCTCAGTTCATTTTTGAAGAATAGGGTACATTAAAGCCTGGTTTTCTGGAGCAGGTTTTCCTGTGGGTGACCCTTATGCCCAGAAAAACTGTGGCTGTAATCCCTGCCTTGCCCTTCTGGGACTCTGGAGGATGCCTGCTGCTCCAGCCCCCTCTGTTTTCAGGGCCAGCATGAGCAGCCTGGCCTTTTGAAGCTGCTGTTACTGGATTCTGGGGTCCGGCTCACTTGTGTTCCTTTCCTTTATAAATACTGTGAGGGCCTGGATTGTCACATTTATCTCCCTACCTTGAAATCACTTTATCTAATCGTATCTACAAAATCCCTTTTGCCTTGCAAGATAACATATTCTGCGGCTTCAGGGATTAAGACGTGAGGAACTTGGGGGTAGTGAACATTACTCTGCCTGCACATGGAAATCTTATCTCTGTTTCCTATTAGAGAGCCCCAACCACCATGCAGGCCCTCTTCCTCCTCACACCAGGGGAGACTTGCTGGAAACACTAGTTTGGTTTGATGTCTGTGGTATCTTGATTAGCATTTCCTTTAGCATTTGATCATCTTAGAATATAAAACACTTAATACAGACAGTTGAAAATGCAGGTTTTCCCTCAACTTGGGAAAACCTAACATAGATACTAATGTTAAACTTTGTCATTTGCAGATCAAGAATTGTCAGTACCTGTGATACCATGTCTGTTCTTTTGACATAGTTACTGTGTTGCTGGTGTCTCATTCACACATCCCAAAAGAGAAGATATCAGAGACATTTCTCAATTGGATTTGGAAAACAAATGAGGACTTGCAGAATAATGTCACTTAATAAATAGAGTCCACACACAGACTGGCAAAGTTTGAGTTTTGATTTCCTTACCAGCCACTGAATGTCAGAGGGTATCTCCCTCTCATTTGAAATCATCTCTTTCCCTTTAGAATGAATCTTCTCCATCTGCCTTTGCTGCCCTGTTCCCCATAGTTGTACTAGGACATGTATATACAGTTCGGGTGTTGGTAAACAGCACATATAGGCAGTCACAGTGTAAAAACCAAGTGTGCATTTTCATATAAACTTTAGAGTCAGCTTATAATTTATTAGCTTAACCACAGACATAAGGGTTGTGACTCTGAGAACCAGTTAGAATGTAGTTTATAATTCTTCTTAGGTTGATAAAGAAGCTCGGGGATGTAAAGCTGGAGAGATGGGTCAGCAGGTTATAGGTGTGTATTACTTTTGCACAGGGCCCTAAGTTTGGTTCCTAGAACTCAAGTCAAACAACTCCCACCCTCCCGTAAGCCCAGCTCCAGGGGACCTGCCATCTCTGGCCTTCTCGGGCATACAGTGAAAAGTAAAACCTTCCCAATCTCGTCCTCTCTTCCTGACCTTCTTAAAACCAGCTTACCTTGCCTACCAGTTGGTAGATTCTTAGGTAGAAGAATTAGCTCCTTGTCCTCAGAGTCTGTTTATCCTCTGAGAAAAGAAAGACACTGGCATCCTTCATAATTTGCCTTTAGTACTTCGGGGTTGTCAAAGTGGCTATAACATGTTAATATTAAATTTGTTTCTGAAAATACTTTCCTATTAGTATTTTCAATCAGTATATACATTCTGTAGGAGAGTGCTAAAAAGTTACCCTAGTACTCCACCACATTAAACATTCATTTGTCCTCTGTCAACCAAGCATGCCCTCCTGTGGTATTTATAGTGGTGCTTAGGCGTGGGCAGAGATAACTTATTATAATCTTTCAGACACCGCCTACCCAACACAACCAGTTAGACTGCTGAAGATCATCACATCCTTGCTTTTATAAAGATCTGTTTGGGTTTTTGTCGTTGTTTGTTTTGGTTTTGTTTTTTGGTTTTGTTTTTTGTTGTTGGTTTAATTTTTGCTTGGTTGAGACAGGGTTTCTCTGGATAGTCCTTGGAAGTAGCAGAGTTGAGCAGAGGGTAGGTTAGCCCTGGTCTTGTTGTTTGTGACCCACGTGGCAGCTGCTGCTTTACCTCCTTCATGGTTTCTTCCCTACTGAACAGTGGGTAACCACTGTCACTAACATTCCTCACTCCCAATGCCTGTTCACTTGACTACTCCTGCTTTTCCTCATGGGGAAAAAGCACTAATTTGCCTCTAACAGCAGAGATAGACATCAACAGATCTATGATATAGGTCGTTATCTGAAATTCAGCCATACACACATTTTCCATAAAGTACCAATCTCACTATTTAAAATTGTTGCTGAAGAAAAATCCTAGTTGTCCATTTCCGGTGATAGTTATGCTTGCTTGCACAGCTGTTACCCACAGAACTAGACCTCACTACTGTCTTAAGTTATCTTACTCCCAAAAAACAGTAGTGTAAGACACAGGTAAAGCAGGGCTGAGCTAACTCCCTTACGTCTCATTATGTAACCTTGAATGTAAGTTTTTACACAGCAGTTAGCAGAGAAGTATGGATTTCAGGGTCAGAGAGTCAGTTGAGAGGAAACAGGATCTAGTAAGATGTCTGAGTTTATAAAGCACTTCCTTTGCTCGCCAAGAGGACCTGGGTTTGATCCTCAGCACTCAGTTAAAAAGAATACGACGACAACGACATCTAGAGATAGATGGCTTGTTGGAGCAGTCAGTGCAGACATTGCATCTATCTCTGCCCTGCCCTCCGCCTGCACCAGTGCACACATGCACACACAATAACAATAGCTTTATGGTTTGTATGTTCAGATTTTTGGTTGAATAGTTTGACCTGAGTAACTTCCCGCCTTAATCTTGGTCTGGCCTCACGTGCATTATATTTTATTTTATTGTTATTGCAGTTAAGTTACTGTTATTATTACAGTTCTTTATCCTTTTATTGGGTTTAAATTTCCCTTTACGGAATATGCATGGATCAAAAATGTGCCTTTGGAAGAACTTGCTGGTGTTAGTTGTGCTGGCGTCACTTCATACTGTGATGTTTTCTGTTTACCAAGAGATGAGTATTTCAATATAACGATGTGCATGTTTTCCCCCTTCTCCCGCTGCATGCAGGGATTCGGGTTCGTAACTTTCGAGAATAGTGCTGATGCAGACAGGGCCAGGGAGAAATTGCACGGCACCGTGGTAGAGGGCCGTAAAATCGAGGTGCATGTCTTCAATAATTCAATTTCTCGTTTATAGTTTTCTTTCTCTTTGTGTACTGCCTCACTTCACCTTTGGACCCCTGTCCTGTCCATGTGTGCACTCCTGTTCATGTATGCATTCCTGTCTGTGTGTGTGTGCACTCTGTGTGCACTCTGTCTGTGTGCACTCCTGTCTGTCTGTCTTCACCTTCTTGCACTACACTGTAAAAGTAACAATTCTGTCGGCTTCTCCCCTGCTCTTGGTTGTTCAAGGGTTAATTTGGGGGCGGGATGTGTGCTTACCTGTTTTTCACTTACTTTTTTCCCTTTTCCAAAATGTTCATCCTTCTGCTCTCTTGATTTTTTTTCCTTTGCTTCAGTTTGCAAGACTCTGAGTTCCTATAATGAGGCCTAAGCAAAACTAACTTCAAAAATGTCTAAAAACTATCTAGCTTGTAGCATTGTGTCTTGGAGGCCAGTTCCCCTCCAAGTGTGTTTGATAAGTGTGGATAGATGATTATAGTGGTTGGGGGGTCAGAATCCAAAACTCTGATCATTTTAAATTTTACTTAATACCAAGAACTTCAAGGCTTGACTCCAAAGGTGACAAATAGCAGTCTCAGCAGCAGAGGGTTCAGGGGCAGCTGGTGGCACTGATGGACAGATGTTATGATTGCAAAGTCAGCCCTGGGCTCACCAGCGTAGAGTGACTAACAGATTGAAGGTTAACTGGCTCCTCTTCCCTTTCCCAGTTTTTTAAAGTATTAAATATAAAAGCCACCATTTGAGTAAGATGTCTGCATATTTTGCTTTTTTTCCCCTTTTCAATGGTTTAGCATTTAGGGCCCTTCACTTGCCTCACTCTTTCCATGGTAACTATACACAATGCTGGCGGTGCCCATTGGCGGTAAGTGAATTGAAAGTGCTAGAGAAGAAGCTTTTTAAAATGTAATCACAAAACAATTAAGAGAGAAAAAGTCCATCTGCCATCTCACATTAACACTACCAGATGTGGTTTGACTCGCTTCTCTCCCTTCCTGCCCCTTTTATTTTCACTGCTGTGGGGTGATGTCGCCTGGACTTTGGATGTACATCCTGTCTTGTAGCAGTCTGAGCTGTTTGGTTACTGACTTCATGGTGATTTTTCTCCCCTTGCGCATCTTACTCAGAGTTACTGAACTCCAGTTTGGCTGGTTTTATCAATGCACTCTGCCCCCTTCCCCAGCTCCTCCCGCCCCTGCCCATGCAGCTCTTTCCTGCTGACACCCTCACGTTCTCTCCTGTTCAGTTTCCCTGACTTCCCGTTCCTGCCCCTTCCTTTCTTCCTCCCTGTCCCCCTCTGTCTGGAGCTGTGTCTTTTGCTGACTGGTAGTGTCTGCTTGGTTCTGGCTGGTTTTCCTTTGAAGTGCTTGGTGGCTTTCTGCTCTAGCAGCTGGTTCGAGCCCTTGCTCCATTCCGACCTTGCTGCTCACTTTCCCTCTTCTTTCCGAGTTGTTTCTTTCTTTTCTTTGTGTGTGTTAACTGCATGCTCTCAATCTCATCGTTGTTGTCTCCCATTCTTTCTTTGTAAATGTGAAATGTTTACATTATCTGGTGGTCAAACTCGAGTAAATGGAGTTTCAAGCTGTCTTCACACAGGAAGGGGGAGAGGGTCATATCAGATGTTTTTAAATTCTACTTTTACCCAAAATTGGTCTTCTTAACATAAATCTAGTACAGTGTATATCCCTAGAGGCGAAATAAGCTGACCTTGGTGGCCCAAGCCTGTAATCTAAGCATTCAGGAGGCCAAGGTAGGAAGGTCACAGATTTGAGGCGAGCTTGGCTACATAGCAAATCCCAGCCTCAGCCTGAGCTGCCTCATTTATATTCATAAGCTCCAAGCTTACAGTGAGCTGTGGTTGAGTTTGTGATACCGCTCTGAAGTTGGTCCTGAGGCCACCCACAGTGCCCTGACTGGTGCCCCTCCCTCCTCCTTTCTCCTTTACCTTCGCATGGAGAAAGCCTCTTACACACACTCCTCATCATGGGTTAGAGGACCACAGGGCAGGAGAACTAAGCAATCACTCTTCACTGCTGAGTCCTGTGCCAAAGGCCCTCAGAAACTTCATCTTAAATGAGTGTCCCATGTGATCTAGAAAATTCAGGATGATCCTACAGACTGCCACCATGGGAACTCCTCTATTTTTTTACTAATCCCAAACAGTTTTAAAAAAAAAACAAAACAAAACATGTAGACCATCAGGACAGGATATGACATCAGCATCATGGCTCAAGTGGCAAGCCTCTGTTTTATTAACAAGCTTCAAAGTTCTTTTGTAGTCATACTTGTTCCCTATTTCCTTTTTTCCAAATTGTCCTCAGTAAAGTGAAATCATAAGGCTGTCCAGAGAACTTTAACTGCACGGTTTCTCTGCAGTGCTGAATGGTGGAACAGCCACAATTTTCCTTTTAGAGACCAAGAAACTACATTTTACTCTTGTTAGCCTCATTTAATAAACACATTAAATTTCTATGAATATTTTATGATGCTGTGTTAATTATCTAAATGCTATCAAAAATGTACTTTTTAAATTATGCTCTGTTACTGAATGAGCAGTGTTATGTCCCCTAATGTTTCTCTCCCTGCCCCTCTTGTCTGCTTGTTATCTTTAGGTGAATAATGCTACAGCACGGGTCATGACCAACAAGAAGATGGTCACACCATATGCAAATGGTAAGGAGTTACAAGCGCCTTGGGGGAACCTTTGTTCTTACGTAGATATATGAAATTTTCATGACTTTCTAGGACCATCAGCGCAATTCACATTTGACCTCTTAGAAGAATGTTTTATTTTTACAGATTAATATTTTTCCTTAGAATTAAGTTAAGTCTTTAACTTACAAAGGTATTTTGTTCTCATTAACTTTCTATTTATTTATTATTTATATTTACATGAGTACACTGTAGCTGTCTTTAGACACACACCGGAAGAGTGCATCAGATCCCATTACAGATGGTTGTGAGCCACCATGTGGTTGCTGGGAATTGAACTCAGGACCTCTAGAAGAACAGCCAGTGCTAGCAACCATTGGGCCATCTCTCCAGCCCTCTCTAACTTTCATCTTCTGCACAGTACATGCCACTTGAAGAAGCTCCCTGCTAAAGCAGATTAGGTAGCCCATAAGCACACTCCTCCTCAGTGTCTGTAGCTCCTTGTAACGTGGGAATTGCCCACATAGCCCTGGAGCCCCAGGTGTGCTTTCGTACTGATTCTTCTTCATATGAGTGTGATCTGGATTAGTGAGAAGGAAAACCTAGTCTCTTTTATAATTCTAGATTCCTTGCTTTCCCTAAGACCTGTCAGTAATGGCCATAGGGCTTTAGGGTGTAGCTTTTTATTCCATGATGGCAAGTTATATAGTGAGTTTAGCATGTGTGAGAATGGAATTTTCAGTGATGGACTAGAAAGGTTGGCTCCTCAGGGAAAAAGCACTAGCCCATGCAAGCCTGAAATCTTGAGTTCAGTAACCAGAATCTATGTGAAAAGCCATGTGTGGTGGTCCACATCTGCAACTCCATGTATGATGGTCCACATCTGTAATCCCAGCACCGTAGGCAAAAGTTTGGGCTGGCTAGCCTGAGATATGCTGTACAGGGGCAGAAACAAGAAAGGCCTCACTTCAGCAACAGGAGGGAAGAAGACTGGCCTCAGGAAGGTGTCCTCTCATCTCAGCTGCCATCCGTAGCATACACACACCCATACTTTTAACACAAAATGAATTTAAATTGTTTTCTAAAATGTAGAACTCACAGCTGAAGTAACAGCTCAGGTTAACTGATCTTTCAGAGGATCCAAGATCAGTTCCCAGCACCCAACTCTGAACTACCTGTAACTCTACCTCTGGGGGATGAATGTGTGCATGAGTGCACACAACCAGAGCGGTTTATTCATTCTGGGAGGTGCGTGTATAAGTCAGAGGACACCCTCAACCTACATAAGTCTGTTCTCTCCTTTCACTGCTTGGGTCCCAGGTGTCAAACAGGCTTGGTAATAAATGCTTTTAGTCACTGAACCATTCATTGTGTTGGCCCTCATGAGCATTTTTATCAGAATAAGGGATTGGCTTGAGAGTGAGTTATTTCAGCCAGGTAATGGTGGCTCACACCTGAAACCTTGGCACTAAGAAAGCTGAGACAGAGGGTAATGAATTCCAGGGCACATAGCCTGGACTACATAGGACCCAGTAAGTAATTAAGACACTTAACTTTAAGCCTGATGGCCTGACTCCTTCTTCCATACCCACATGGTGAGAGGAGAAAGCCAGCTTCTATATATCGTCCTCTCACTGATACACACATCTCTCTCTCTCTCTCTCTCTCTCTCTCTCTCTCTCTCTCTCTCTCTCTCACACACACACACACACACACACACACACACACACACACACACACGGGAGAGGGAGAGTGTGAGAAAGTAAAAAAAGCAAGGAAAATCTAATTTCGATATAACTGGCCTTCTCCCTATTCCTATATTCATAGCATAACAATGGCAGTGGCTAGGAGAGAAATGAATGAAGGGCTAGCCCCTCCAGAAAGTAGAATCGCAGGGTGTGTTGCTTTTTGTATATAAAAGTCAGTATCTACTTCTTAAGTTCTTATTTATGTGAGTACACTGTAACTGTACAGGTAGTTGTGAGCCTTCATGTGGTTGTTGGGAATTGAATTTTTTTAGAACCTCTGCTTTCTCAGGTCAATCCTGCTTGCTCAGGTCAACTCTGCTCACTCAGCCCCTGCTTGCTCTGACCTAAAGATTTATTTATTATTATACATAAGTATACTATGACTGACTTCGGATGCACCAGAAGAGGGCATCAGATCTCATTACAGATGGCTGTGAGCCACCATGTGGTTGCTGGGATTTGAACTCAGGACCTTTGGAAGAGCAGTCTGTGCTCTTACCCACTGAGCTATCTCACCAGCCCCCTACTTCTTAAGTTCTTATGTGGTGTTCTACTAACTACTAGAGGGGTAGCATGCATTGCTTGCTTACAAACAAAATACTTGGCATATTCTATACATATTATATACTTACAGTATATAAAGAAATAAAATGTTGAAGCTGAGCTGTGGTGGTGCACGCCTGTAATCCAAGTACTCGAGAAGTAGGGCACAGCCAGGGCTACACAGAGAAACTCTTGTCTCAAAAAAGAAAAAAGAAGTCCCAACATAGTATTTGGAAATTCAACATTTCTAAATCTTAAACTTAATGTCTAGTCTGGTATCCTTCAGAGTCTTGAATAACATGTTCATTAAAATGTTTATTATAAATTAAAACCTGAAGCCATGCACAGAAGATCGGAATGGACTTCACATTTCATTACTGCCTGTCTTTCCCTCTCTCCTTGGTGAACCCCAACTTTTACTATGAAGGGAGATTTCCGTTTACACACAAAACTCGTACAGTATAACATGCCATCAAGTTCCTGGTTGGTTTGGTTTTGAGTTTCTCTGTGTAACAGCCCTGGCTGTCCTGGAACCACTTTGTAGACCAGATTGGCTTCAAACTCGCAGAGATCCTCCCACCTCTGCCTCTTGAGTGCTGGGATTGAAGGTGCGTGTGCGCCACTGCACCTGGCTTAGGTCAGGTTTTAATTCAGTCTGAGGATGCCTTAATAAAGCATCTAGTGTAAAGTACTGTTAAGATGTCGTGTAAGGAAGTGTATTGCCATGTGGTACCAAATGATAGGTGCTCAGACTTCTTTCCTCCTCTAAGCTCAGAGCAGACCATCTGGGTACAGTTCTGAGCACAGTCTGCAAACTCCATAGTGAATTTCTGGTTCTTCTTCGTCACACTCCCTCTCCATCTTCTTCTCTCCCTCCATTTTTGTTTTTCTGTTCTAGTTACAGTCTGATGCTGTGATAAAACAGATGAAAAGCAACTTTGGGATCACAGCTTTATCATCAAGGGAAGTCAGGGCAGCTTTCAAGCAGAAACTGTAGAGGGTGCAGCTTAGATGATACCATTGCTCTTTCATGTAAACTCTGGCCTGGGAAGGAAAAACAGCCCAGAGGTGCCTGAAGGCATCTTGACCTGCACAGTTCACTGCTGTCCTCTTCTGTTTCAGGCTGGAAGCTAAGCCCAGTAGTTGGAGCTGTGTATGGCCCTGAGTTATATGCAGGTACTAGTGCGCTGTTCTCCTGTCTGCTACTTAATGGCCTCTGGGGTTTCTCATTTAGCTACATCTTTGTAACCTTTGTGGGTTTTGTTTTGTTTTTAATGCACTTAGCATCCAGCTTTCAAGCTGATGTATCCCTAGGCAATGAAGCAGCTGTGCCCTTGTCAGGAAGAGGAGGCATCAACACTTATATCCCTCTGATCAGTAAGTAGCCTACACTGACCTGCCATGGTTTTGACGGTTGCCACATGTGCTAGTTTGGTCTGTTTTTGTTCTAACATAATGCAGAACTGATGGAAAAGAACCATTCTTGACAGAGTAATAGATGCCACAATGCCCTGTTTTATGTAACTCATACTAGAAACATCCACAAAACAAAAATCATGGGAAAGCGTGCAGATGAACATGTAAATATCCTACCTGGATGTGATCATAAGGCAATCAGAAGATAAGAGCATGTCTCGCCTGCGTTACTCAAGCCTGCTCATCCCGCCCACTCGCCACCGGGGTACCGCTTGGGCAGCTCCAGGGTCTGTGACAGGCCACTCTCTTGCTGTCGCTAAAGTCACTTTACCCAGGCCTGTTTCCCCTGGCAAGAGGTGTAACTAAACCAGATACCACAGAGCAGGATGTTCATACAAGGCTTCCAGAGCAAAGAACACTTAGAGCTAGCTTTTGTCTGTCTCACTAAAAGGTACAGGGTGCCGGGCACCTGAGGAGACCAGGCAATGGCAGTGCTTCCTTTAATCCCAGCACTCAGGAGACAGAGGCAGGTGGAGCTCTGTGAGTCTGAGCCCAGCCTGATCTACAGAACTAGTTCTAGGACAGCTAGGACTACACAGAGAAACCTTGTCTTTAAAGCTCCTGTTTATTTATCTATATTAAAGAAATTAAATTACAAATAAATTCTCTAAAAACTATTGTATGCCTTGGAGGTTAGTACTATTAAAAATATAAAGAAGTTTCCTTTTGAGTAATAATTATTACATAATAACAGAAATGAAATTAATAGTTGGCCAGTTAAAAAATTTATATTAACCTGATTTAAATCAGCAACAGAAATTAAGACACGTGCATCTTACTATGATAAGAGTTTCTTATCAGTTCTCATAATGACTAGAAAAACCTGGAAGAAACAGAGTAAGCTCAAAACCTTGACGAATGAGTGGGGCATGGAGTCGTTGTTAGGTCATCCTGTATCTCTTTTCCCATTCCCTTCTCCCCCCAAAAGCCCCATGTTAATTAGTATGTATGCTTGCTGTCTTTTCAGGGAACATTCGGTGCCTGTCTTCTACCTTTTCCATAATTGATTCTCAGTCTAGCTTTGTACCAGCTTCTGAATGCCAGTTGAAATTTCTGTCATATTTTGGGTCTCCCTTTAGTTCCTGGCTTCCCTTACCCAACTGCAGCCACCACGGCAGCTGCTTTCCGAGGAGCCCATCTGAGGGGCAGAGGGCGGACAGTGTATGGTGCAGTCCGAGCAGTACCTCCAACAGCCATCCCCGCCTATCCAGGGTAAGCATTAGATTCCAAAATCACCATTTCTAAAATAAGCAATGGATACAAAAAGAAGGGAAGAAAGAGTGCTCTGGCTCTCCCTGATTCCTAGGATATTGCTTGGCAGCATTTAGATGCTGTGTGAATATTTGCAAATTAACGGACTAAGGGCAAGAACCAAAATACAGAATTTTGACCAAGGGTCATCATTATATAAACACTCATTTTGGCTACCTTAAGCCTTCATGGTGACAGCTTAAGACAGTGGCCAGAGCCATCTTGTGTTTGCTAGCAGTGTGTTGGCATGGAGTTCACTCAGCAGCGCACGAGTGTGAATTAACACTACTACAGAGAACTGAGAAGGGAGCTGGATGGAGATCATAGTGCCAGACTGTGTCTGCTCTGCTCACCTGTCTCACCTCCCCATGCTGGGGCAGAGGCCAGCATATGCGCCCACCCCATGGTTCACTGCCTGGGTAGTGAGCAGCAAAGCTAGTTACCCACAATGGATTTGCTTTCTTTGTAGGAAACAGATTAAAAGAGATGAATTCAAAGACAAAACAAGTCCAATTGAATCAAGGAAGAGAGGGAGAAGTAGGGATCCAGCTGCAGCTGGCTTCTGAGGTGGTAGCAGCTGACATATCTGAGCATCCCTCACCTTCAGTTTGGAGCAGAGGGTGTCTCATGCAGTGGAAAGATTCCATAGCAACAAACAAATCCTTTGTTTTTGATTGGGGAGAAGGAGGGAAGATGGCAGATTGGCTTTTAGTTGTTTACCTGTGTCAGCCTGACGTATGTTTTATATGAAGTGAACTTCTCTAAGTCAGTTGTACCAAGAACTTTCTCAAGAGTTGACATTTCTCTTCATCTTTTCTCTGCCTATGACAGGTGGTTTTTTGTTGTTTTTGTTTTTGTTTTTTCTGTATTATGAAGAATATAAATAGCTGTAGAAAAGCCAATTAGTTGCTTTTTAGTTAAAGCCTAACAGAAGAGAGGGTGTCCCTTTCTGATAGCAAAATTGGCTTCATCAGGAGATATACTAATTTAACATTCATTCATTCATAGACCAATGGACATACCATTAGGAGTCCTCCATGCTACAGAATTAAAGCATTTTTATTAGACAAGGCAAGTATGCATGCTGAAGTGGGCAGACTCCAAGACACTGCAAGGGAACTGCTTCAGAAAATAACTTTCATTTGCAATTTATAGATAATTAAATCCCATGCATTCCATCATCTCCATCTTCTGCCATGACTTGCTTTTAATTTTATCCTTTTTTTTTGTCTCAACTTGACCTTTGACCTTCAACCTCTGACATCTCTTTTTTTAAAAAATTAAAGATACAGCTGTGTTTCATTAAGAAATATTTGATTGAAACGTGAAAGTGAATCTTTTACAAGCTTAGCACACTAGGAAAACTTCTCACGAGGTATCTCCCATTTCCACCCAAAAGCATTGACTGCCACGTATGCAGGGAGTGAGAGAGGCCATAGAGACACATAGAACTTCCTATTTTGTAACTTCCTGAACTACTTCATAACCCATTCTCTCCTAAGTCTGTGTCAGAGAGATAGATAGATAGATAGATAGATAGATAGATAGATAGATAGATAGATAGATAGATAGATAGATTTGCTTAAATGTATCTTTTATGTCTGATAATATCAGTACACAAACACTAATTTCCTGTGTATTCTTTTTTTTATTAACTAAACCATCTGTTTACATGGAAGATGGCAAGGAATAAGTCCAGTGTTTCCTGGGGAATGGCCTAGAATTTCTCTCTCAGAATCTCTTGTGAGCCTCTGAGCTCTTACAGCATTGGGTACAGGGATTATCCGAACTCTTGTAGAATCCAGTGAATATTCACACTAAATGTTTTGCCTTACAATAAAATATATCCATGTTTCTAATGGCAACAGTCTATGTAGAAGGAATGTGTTGTAGTCTTTGCCTGTGCCCCGCACTGACATTGATGAAGAGTAGCTCCCCTCAGCCTCTGCTCCCCATTCTTCAGCCTTCAACTATGCAAGTCTTTTAGGAAAATGCAGGGGAAAGGCAGACTCATCCCAATATCAGACTTCAAGTACGTGGAGACTAGCGCAGGTCAAGCCTGCCTACAGACACCAGAAGTTCATCTGTTTCTCCGGCTGTGCAGAAACAGAGAGAGGTCTAGTGTTAGGTGCGTTGTAAGGTGTGACCTTACAACTCTTAGATACAGGACTTAGCAGCCCTACTTGTTAGCTCATTCATTACAATGAAAAAAGAAATTACCCATTTTATTTAGCTAATAAGCCAAAACAGATTATTAGAAATATATAAAACAGCCAAGTCTTGACCTGACAAATGTGAAGAAAGTTAGTCTTTTCTCTCTGCTACTGTTAATGTCTTTTGCTCTCAAAATAGTACTTGGGGGAAAATATGTATATATGCGCACTTCATAAGGCTGGAGAAAAGTCAACATTTTAAGAATAATAGTATACTACTACTCCAGATTTTTGTTTAAAAAACTAATAGTGCCTGCTTGGCAAAGCCCATTCCCAGACAGGAGAGTGAGCCATGCCATCGGCTTTCTCGGGGTCACCATAAAGGACAGCCCTAGTCATGACCAAAGCTTCAGTCACCAATTGTATGTTTCAGAATTCTTTGAATACTCAGTTAGGCAAGAACCCTTAAAATCTTGCAATTGCTCCTTCCCACTCTGGATTATATTGTTACTATCTGGGATCCCACTGCACCTTTCAATTCTTGGACCAATCACCTTAACCTTGAGCTCATTACCTCTGCTTGTGAAAGCAATGCATTGTGGGTATTTTTTGGTTGTTTTGTTCTTTTGGTTTTTTTTTTAATTACATTTCTCTGTTTACTTTGGTCAGAATTGATTGACTTGTTTTTCCAAGGTGTTGCATTGGTTCTTAAAAATGCTGAATAATAATACTTTGCATGCTTGTGTGATCAGCCAAATCTTATCGCATGTCTAATGTGCAGGGTAAAAAGCAGGTGATGTATGGATAACAGG
Source organism: Mus pahari (assembly GCF_900095145.1). Lineage (NCBI taxonomy): Eukaryota > Metazoa > Chordata > Mammalia > Rodentia > Muridae > Mus > Mus pahari. The sequence goes on along the minus strand of NC_034606.1, from coordinate 42,108,410 downwards.
AAAAAAATCTATAATTTGAAAAATGAAAATAACTACTAAGCATCATTTGAAACACATTTAGCAAATAGCTCCTGTCCTAATGGAATTCATCTTGTTCACTCTCCTCCTGAAGTTAAGCCCTCGCCATCCCTCCCCTTTGTGCGCTGTTCAAGAATAGCAAATGTTTAAAAGTACTCCAGATGCTAAAGGTGGTCTGTGTAACCCAGCAGATCTCAGGCAGCTACATGCGGCCCTGCCAGGAGCTCGGCTTCTGTCACTAGTCTGCGTTATCCAAGGTCCAGGTGCTTCCTCTAGTTTTGTAGACCCTTAGCCCTCCTCACATGTCCTGGAGCCATGGAACATATACATCTCTGTCACCAGCTTGCTGCTGCCCCGTGTCCAGGTCACATTCATACATCACCTGCCCGTGTAGCGCATGTGCATGCTGCCGTCCTCAATAACCGGAATGTGTTTCTGTTCTTTTGTTTTTTGTTTTTGTTTTTGTGTGGATTTCTGCAGTGTGGTTTACCAGGACGGATTTTACGGTGCTGACCTCTATGTAAGTACACACACTGGGGCCTTTTTGACCCCATCCCCTGACAAGCCAGCCTTTTTTTTCTGTTTCTTTAGTTTGTTTTGTTTTTAGTTTTATTTTTTGTTTCCTTTTTAAAAATATAATTTAACTTTTGTTTTCCTTTTTCCTTGTGGATATATATATATATTTATATATTTTAAGAATGCAAGCATGCTTCTCTGCCACTGCGCTTGCCCCTGGGTGCAAAAACTAAGTCTTTGGGTCTTGTGATGGTTCCTGGGCTCAGTCTGCTGGACATATTCTTCCCTTCCCTGTGCCCGCCCACGAATGCTCTGGGTATCTCTTACCCTGTGAGATGATCAGCAGGTTTAAAGTCGTACTGTTGTCACATCATCTGCATACATCAATGACAGGACTAGCTTACCTGACACCAGCTCTTACCCGTCTCTGCTTTTCCCTCCATCCCACATGTCTTTAAAGTGTCAGGGCTTTGTTTATATAATGCCAGGAAGCTTTCTGAACTGTGTGCTCTCTAACTTTACATGATGTGAAGAACATAAATCTGTGCAAGTGATGTCAGCAGCTGATCTCAAAGTATAGTAATTATAGAGAAAGTATAGTAGTTATAGAGAAAGTATAGTAGTTATAGAGAAGGTATAGTAGATAAAGTATAGTAATTATAGAGAAAGTATAGTAGTTATAGAGAAAGTATAGTAGTTATAGAGAAAGTATAGTAGTTATAGAGAAAGTATAGTAGTTATAGAGAAAGTAT
>NC_034606.1:42075493-42102757 GCF_900095145.1 Mus pahari | reverse complement strand
ATAGATACTTAGTTTCAGTCTGCCTGGAAGTCCACGGCCAGTGTGTCTCTTTCTTAGCAGTCAAGCCAGGGGAACCGGGGAGTGCAAGTAGCAGCCTAGACTCTGACACTCAGTTATGGTGAAGATTTGCCAATTCCAGCAGGCACATTGAGATGAAACCCATCGTCCTTCTAACTGGAGATAAAGTTCCATGTTCCATGATTTGTTGGTCACATACCTACTTTAAAGGAATCTAGCTGACATGGGAAAAGCTTTTGAGTCTCAAGGACTATCATTAGGTGCCTTCCACATGGCCTTTTTCTGAATGTCAGCGTAGTCAACTGACCCAAATCATTAAGGCAATTCTGTAAGGAAGACGTGGCAGTAGGAAGTTACTCTGAGGTGGGTCAGTGTGTCCAGGAGGCACTTTCTCTGCCCTCTCCTCTCCTTCCTCAGCAGAATGATGTCAGGCCATTCAGAGACACTGAGGCCGCTTTCTCAGGCCAGGTAAGGCTAGCTGTGCTATCTGGAGTAGGCCTTCAGAGTGTGCCTACCTTGTAAGGGAACCTTAGGTAGGGATCCTTGGCAAGTTTTTAAGAAGTAACTTTTCCTCCTGTGTTCGCAGTTGAAAGCTGGGCAAATCTGGCTTACTTTACAGCACATTGCACATTACACATTTGTGGATGTGTATATTTACATATGATTTTCTCTATATTCTCATGAAACCCACTTTCATAAACATATTATTTATGTTTTTGGCATCTACTGTAGTTGAGTTATTTCCCCAACTGAGGTTTGGGCTTAGGGTTTTTTGCCTTGTTTTTGTTTTTGTTGTTGTTGGTTTTTATGTAATATCTTATTTAGTTGTTTGTTTGTTTTTTAAACATATCCTGCTTCTATCCTGGTTTTGCCTGCTTTCTTACCTTAAACCAACCAACTGAATGTTTGGTTATGGCTCTCCCAAAGGATTTTTTGGTTTGTTTTTCAATCTAAATGAATAATCTACAGAATCTTAAACAAGTAATCCAGTGGCTTAGTCAGAACGCCCTTCCCAGCGGTCCCTGCTAGCAAAAGTCCTCCCTCTCTCCCATGTGACACAGAGTCCCTCTCCCATGTAACACAGGGTCCCTCTCCCATGTAACACAGAGTCCTTGGGAGGACACAGTTGGTCACTAGTGCTGAGAACATATCTAAGCCCTCCGCTGCAAACCAGAACTGCACTGTAGTGTTCCAGCTGGAGCTGTTAAACCGATGGTGCATGTGTGAGGGAACTGAGGAGGGTTCTTAAAGGCACACACAAGCTGACTGTTCCCTGAGTTTGTTCTACTTCTCTCTATACATTTCCTGACTGGAAATCCATCACCATGCCTTTGCATCTAGTTTCCTCAGAAGTGCATACTACAGTAGAGTGAGTGCAGGATTTAGTGTGTCAAAAGCCACTCGAGCCCAGGCAGAGAGTGAGAAGAAGTCACTTGGGAGAGGTGCTTCAGTGTAGGTGCTTCTGAGTCGTCCTCTGCTGTTCTGAGAGTGGTTCCTGGGAGCCATTGTTTTTCTTTTCTTTCTGCTTCCTTATGGCTTACTTATTAGAGACAAAATGTCCTGATCTAGCTATCACATCCTGCATTTGTAAAGAGCCCTTCTCTTCCAGGATAGGGGTGTGTCCACTCCCCATCCCTGCTGCCTCCCTTTTTCCCATTAAAAAGGCCATAGTTCACCCTAATTTATCTTCTGAGTGGGATAACAAACGCTCCTGACTCTCATCCTATGAAAAGCATGCTTGCATCCAAAGGAAAGAAAAGGCTGGCAGCCCATGGTGGGCTCTTTGTATGATTGTTTTCCTTCCACAGCTGTGTTTTTGAACTGCTCTTCCTGTGTTCTGTTATAGAATAGTGTTACAGGAACCAATCATTAGCGCTAAAATACCTCAGGTAGGAGTGCCAGTGTGACCTGCCAATCAATCAGATTGTGGATTGCAGTGAAAAAATTGAATTATACTAACCATTCCAGCTCCACGTTAGAGATGGGAACAGAGGCTTTTTTGGACAATCAAGACTTGTGAGCGTGTGATCTAAGCCCTGCTACCTCAGCAGTGCCCACATCACATCCACACATCATGCCACTCCCCTCAGAACAAGCCTTCCAGTCCCCTCAGCACACATGAGCCACAGGCACATCACATGTACGGTCCACGATCAACCACTGCTGCCTCTTTCAGCCTGTCAGTCACAGTTGCCTGTGCTATTTAAACTAGTCTTTTATATTGGAGACCTTAGCAGCTGAGAGAGCCAACTGTGAAAGAGATGGCAAAAGGAAGCAGGCAGAAGTCTGCCCGCACAGAGCGTTAAGTCCCATGTTTAGCTGCCCACTGAAGTCAGAGTTAGAAACTGTACTGCTGCAGAAGTGTGGCGTTGTTACAGGTCTGCACATGCTGGGACGCCTAGCTCCTGTGCCCTCTTGCCTTTCACCTGATAAGACCAGTGTTTGGATAATAGCACACTTGTTAGAGAGTTTTCCCAATAGCTTGACACTCAGAGAAGAAAAATAGTCCATAATTTAATAACCCAGTTACTTCATGTAACCCAATGATATTATAGAAATGAACTAATTTGGAGAAATGTGGAATACCAAAGTATTTGAAAATTTTAATTCATTAAACTTCATCTCTCATAACTCATGTAAGTCAAAGCTGATCAAGTTGATCATAACAGTTTCTCTCCTTAACCCCAAATTTAAATGATGACAAGATGGAACTTAAATGATACTTGGAATATATAGATATGTCCATTCAAAGCAGAAATTATGAATTTTGTATTCAAGCCTGTGCTGTGTCTGCATGAGAACTCACTGTCTCCTGTGGCTGAGGCTCTCAGCTGGCATGGGGAAAGCAGGCATTAGGATCATCCGGGGCCAAATCCAATGGTTCTTAGAGGCCAAACATTAGACTCTTGCTAAGTAGAACAGATCTCTACTCCTTGGTGGTGATGTTAATCGTCACTCCTGCCAGCCCCGTACACATATGCCTGTACATGCACACACGTGCCTTGCTCTGTCCATCTGCACACTACATGGGATAACAAGCTTTCATCTGTCTGCTGGTCTTGAGCTACATACACACTTTCCTCCTCACTGTCACATGTCATTGTCTTTCAGGTAGAAAGAAGGTGTCTTGACATCACATGCTCACCAAAGTCCTGTTTTAATGTAAACCTAAAGCAAAAATACAATAAAATTAAAGGCAAGGTTAAAATCAAGACAAGATGAAAATCTTTAGGTGTTCAGACAAGGGTCACATGTAGGGGAATGATGGTTAGAACTTCTGTTTTGTTTCAAACATACCTGCAGAAATGCTACAGAAGAATCCCAGTGATGCAGTGTTAATTCCACGATAAATCTGATTTAGGGAAGAAGTAGAAAACCTCAAAGAAGTAACACTGGGTATGGGAAACAGCTTTCCTTTAACACTGTGGAAAGTCATTAGTAAAGGGGTTTAAAGTAGCAGCATTAAGCTTTGAGAAGAAACTGGAAGTGGGAGCAGAAATATGACAAATAATTGAGAAAACAAAATTCTCAAATACAGGAGAAACTGGGAAGAACACTAGATAAGAGTCCGCAGTTGCTCCCGGAGAGCGTGCCTGAGGAGCTCTGTCGCCAGAGCCACACAGGTTGAAGAATGGGCTCGGGCCACCAAACGGGGAGTGTTAGGCATTACTTAGAAAGGTTACAAAGAAAATTAACTGTTTTTCAAGGGGCATGTGTGGATTTGAGCCAGGCTTAGCCGTGCCAGACTTAAGCAGCTGAGTTCCAGAAGCCGTCTGTGTGTGCCCTCCTACACTCTGGTGTGCTGTGGCCATGCTAATCCCCATTTTTTGTTTTATTTCAAATCACACACAGATAGAATCTGCAAACTGCTTCAGATCAAACAGGTCTGATTGTGTGTAAATACATATGTCCTTTTTAATTTTTATTAATGGTTGCTTCAGTTTTGCATCAGTGCATGGTTAAAAGCAATACACATCAGCTATTCATGACTTCATATCTCCAAATGAATTATTTCTCCTCTTTTTTTGTTTGTTTGTTTGTGCAGTCAGCTGAAGAAATGTTAACATCTCACTCTAAATCTCTCAGTGGAGTCTCTGTTCCCTTCTCTGATATAACAGATGGGTTACTGCTTGTTATAATTATTAACATTGTGGTATGGGCCAGGGCTCGGGTGGGCAAGATTTACTCTTCCTTTGGGCTGGGGAGGGGCCAGTTGTTAGGGTATGGAATGTTAACTCAAGTGGTGACTGACTGTTTCCGTAATACCAGGTCGTTGTGGCTGCACGCTCTAGTAATTGAGGCTGTGTACTTCACCGAGCTTGTGGTAGAGCCTAGGGCAAACCGCTGTCCCAAGAGAATGCTGGGATAGATAGAGTTAGCCAGTGCCAGTCTGGACGTGGTGGTTTTGCTGTTGTTTTAGCTCCGGATGTCGGCATGCTCAGTTTTAATGTGATTAATATTAATGTGGCGCCACCCCTACCCCACCCCCACGCCTGAGCCCTCTTTTCCTTACTCCCACCTTGTTCTTTTTGAAAATTTTAAGAAACAGTAATGAAAATCTTGGTGTTTCAAACTGCACTTTGCTCTCATGTTCTATATATAAGTTGCCTTCAGATTTACTCATTAAAGTAAAATCGGGGGGAGGAACATCTTAGCCCAGAATCTTTGTACTCTGTAAAACCTAGAATTCAGTTAAGTCAATAATTGTTTGTTGTAAATTTTGTCCTGAGTTTTATGTAGGGTTCTGTAGAATAGCTAATTTCAGCGAAAGCAGAAAAACTCTGGAGTAAGCTGGATCTGGGAGGAATCGCTTCCTGGTACACAGGGCACTTCTCCTTAGGCATGGCTGAAGTACTGGGTTGCTTTGATAAAGGGTTACCCGTACAGCCCACACGTAGCCCTCCTTTAAATGACTTCTGTTAAAAGACTTCTGCTGATCAAAAGCATTAATGTTGTTCTCCTTGTTGCTAGTATTCTCCCAAGCCCATCAGTGTCAATAAAATATTTCAGACCCCCAAAGTCAGTGCCTGCTCGTGAATGCAAATTACTAAAATGGAGAAGGCCCATTTCTTTCCTGATAGGAAGGACCTATGCCGCTGAGGGAGCCATTGCTGTCAGTTGCCTTGCTTAGGAGCCCATCCCCCCTGTTAGCAGCCACGACTCGGAGCTGCAATGGAATGCAGCATGCGGTAGACCCCAAGCTCCCGGGGTCAGCCCTGGATCTAAGCCATCAGAAAGAGCCTGCTCCAGCCTGTAAACGCTGTGCCTAGCTAAGCCTAGACCGGGCTGTAGTTGCTTTCACTACTTAGAGTTCTAGAATTGTAAAGACTACCTTGGTGTTTGAAGGAGTGCTGAAGAGAAAGCACACAGTACCAAGGTACCTTTATTACAAAGACCAGCTTCCTAAAGATTCGTCTTCCATTCTGAAAAATGGAACCGTATCTACATAGAATCAACAGCTGAGCCTTCACGGTCCAGATAAAGACTAAGCTACAACAGTGAGCTTTTTGTTCTCTAACCAATGTTTTCATCACCCTGTGTCCTCTGTGAAGGCTTAAGGACTGAGGTACAAAAAGACTGGAGCTAGCCTGTGGAGCCGGTTGCGAGGGATTTTGGAGGGGGGGGTGGGTGGTAGTCCAGCCAGCTCTTGTAATAGATATGACTGAAAGTCACAAGGATGCTTCCTGCCACACTCCACTTTGGCCATGTCATTGCAGGGTCTGATAGTGGTAACTCAGACTGTCCCTATAGGCATCTGTAGAAAGGGTGACAGCAAAGGAGGGTTGCATAGCAGCTGAGAGCCAGTGCACTTTAAATGTGTATTTGAAGCTGCCGACCCTTCCTTCTTACAGCGTAGACTGGGAGAGCCACTCATAGTGCTGGTGCTTTACTAGAGAAAGCCTACGAGCTCGTAACGTCATTTTCCACCGTGAAAGGTATCAGGAATCAAAGAAGCCGCGCAGCCACTCAGTAGGGAAAAGCAAGGGTCCCATTAGAAGATGCTTCTTAGCCAGGTGTGGTGGCACACACCTTTAATCCCAGCACTCAGGAGGAAGAGGCAGGTATTCTGTAAGTTCAAAGCCAGCCTGTTCTACATAGCAAGTTCCCAGACAGCCTAGGGTAGCTCTCTCTAGACTAGAGATATCTCCAAATCTGTGTGCACATACATGCCTAAAAAATGGCCCAAACACCAGGAAATGTGGAATATCTCTTGCAAAGTTAGCAAAAAACTGAGCATTCAAAGGGGGGAAAAAAGCGGGGGGGGGGGATACTTCAGCTGACATGAGATATGGGCCTTCTAGAGGAATAAACAGTTTTACCTGTCATTCATGACTGGACCAACTGAACAGATATTTTTGACAGCCAAAGGATGGCAATAAAAATGTGTAACTGGCCATGTGATAGTGGCACAAACATTTAATCCCAGGACTCAGGAGGCAGAGGCATGTGGATCTCTGAGTTCAAGGGCAGCCTGGTCTACAGAGCAAGTTCCAGGACAGCCAGGGCTACACAGAGAAACCCTGTCTTGGGTTTTTGGAGTTTTTTTCCTTGCTTGTTTGGTTTGTTTTGTTTTTAAATATCTCTGAATCAGATAAAGTAGTTGGGTTATAGAAGGATACAATGAGGCCTTACCAGTTGCATCGCCCTCCCTCACTGTCCTTGAGTGCTTCCAGAAGGAACATCTCTGTTCATACACACATCAGTTGCCTTTGTTTAGTTCATCAAAATGCAGGTGGAGTAGCAGGCTGCGATGGCTCTGAGTTCCTCAAGACTTCTCAAGAAGGTATATGATCTACTGGGGAAAAAAAGCTCCCAAAGGCTGCTGTGGGAAAAGGAAGCAGCTGAGGAATGTCTGACCTCATCAGAGCTAGTCAAATACTCCTAAGCCACTTGCAATCTGATTTCCCCAACTCTGGAATGTGCTAGAGTTGGGGTTTTCCTGGAGAGAACTAGTGTTAAGCGGTTAGCTTTTAAGGCCACAATTTCTGTCCCAGCCAGTCTGACTAGCAGGTGGTGGATTTATTGATTCACAGGCAGTTCTCTGATGTCTGGTCTGCTTGGCTCTTCCTTCTCAGTGTTGCTCTTGACAGACATGCTCTGCCAGATGGATCTAAGCTCTGGGTTAGATCTTCCTGTGACCTGCTGTATTCTCTTAGTGACAAGCCAGTCCCAGTTCAGAGAGTCTGACATTGACACTGATGGGGGTAGTAAATTTTAATTCTTTTAACTGTTTCACGAATGTTGACTCAATTCTCCTAACATTTCATGAATATTTTCCATGTCAAGAGTTCTAAAAAAAACACTGTGAAGATCCAAAATCATATCTGTATTCCTTAAAATTACTAGGTAGTGCCTGTGTACGTGATTTTTCTTACTGTCACAAATTGGAAAGCAAATTTCTACATTGGCTAAAGCTTGATTTCCTATCATAGGAGGAGCATGCAAACTGGTGCAGTTTGAAACATCTCTTTCCATGTGTGTCTGTGTTTGTGTCTGTCCTTGTGTCTACACGTGTGTGTCCGTATGGGGGGAGGGGTGTCTGTCTTGGGGAGAGGTAGCTGTAAAGTCAGTTCTCTTCTCTCCTGTAGGGTGGATATGCAGCCTACAGATATGCACAGCCTGCTACTGCAACCGCAGCCACAGCTGCTGCAGCCGCTGCAGCCGCTTACAGCGACGGGTATGTACAGAGCCGGAGCAAGCAGGCCCTGAGCACCGTGCTATCTGCAGCATCCCTCTTGCCCTTCACCATTTCTAGAATTGCCCTGAGTTTTTGGGCTCCTGCCAGCCTGGCTCTTTCTGGAGCCTGTCCTTCATGGCTTCTGCCACACAGCCCCCGGGCCTAGCCTCTACCTGTACTTGCTCTCTTGTTCTGTCTCTTCTTTGGCTGTGAATACAGTTGGTCTTCTTTCCCATTTGACCCCTTCTTTGCCATTTTATAGTAGTCAGGATTTCCCAGTTCCTGTACCCAGGAGCAGAGATAGGAAGGCTTCTCTGCCTTCGTCTGCTGTTTTCCCTAGTAATAGTCCAGGCCTGCAGCACAGGGCCTTCAGTCTTGGTCTCAGCTGCTTTTGTCTGACCATGCTTCTCCTTTCCAGTTACGGCAGGGTGTACACAGCTGACCCCTACCATGCCCTCGCCCCTGCCGCCAGCTATGGAGTTGGCGCTGTGGTAAGTTTGTATACCTTTTTTTCTTAAGTCATGTTACTCCTCTACATGCAAATTTTGAAAGATCTGGGGAAGTGAAGCGTTGTAATTTCACCCATTGCCAAAGTGTGGAAGCCATATGAGACCGTGGGAATTTATGTCACTTGATTTACCTGTATATCTGGAAAGGCAGTAGGAAGGAGGGCTTGATGGTGACAATCTTCCCAAGTAATGGCATTATTTAGGAGAGAAGGGAAGGGGAATGGGTTCCTTTAGCAGGTGCATCCAGTAGCAAGCATAATGTTCTTGATAGTGCCAAAGGCTTGGGAGTGGTAAGGTGTCCAGCTCTTCCAGCAAGCTCTCGGAGTGCTCAGTTTGTAATTGCTGATGCCTAACAGTGTGCCGCTGCCCTCCTGCCTTCTGGTATGTAGCACTGGGACTCCAGTGTTGTGAACACTGCAGAGGCAGTTTCTAGTAGCAGTTGTAGGGACGTATGGAAGAAGTATATAGAGCAAGTCTAGAATAAGCCATAGAACTGATGTTCTCACCGTTGCCTTCCTGGATTTGGCTTAGATGCCTTTACTGCTGATTGGTATTCATAGTCACAAGGACAGGCCACTCCATAGTGAGGCTAAATGAAAAATCCCAGCCCTCAAACAGAGACCCAGGAGAAGAGTCCTGGGAAGACTCATGTAAGGAGAGAGAAGATGCCAGAGAAAGTCAGTTGACCAGGTAAGTGAACAAGCAGAGTAGCGAGCACATGCATACCTCCAATGCAGCCATAGTGTCGGGACGTTATCTTCATTGAACACATGTAGACCTGTTCCCCTTTTTAGCCTCCAACAGTACAGTGTAGTAGCCATTTACAGAGCTCTAAGCCTTCTGTGAGTCTTTCCTGGTGCTGTACAGATGAGTCGTGCAGGAGAACGGGTCTAGTTATCAGTAAACCTTTCTAACAAGAGTCAGAGTTGTTGCAGTTTGGGCATCTATGGGCATTTCTTGCATCAGTACCCATGGGTACAGAGAAACAACTGCATTTTATAGATTATAGAGATATAGAGAAACAACTGTATTTTATAGATTATAGAGGAGATCTGTTTCATTGGTTGAAAAATTACCTTGGGTTTAAATGTGGCATCCTTCTGAACATAGGATGTGACCACCTCTACCGAGAAGTGGTCAGAGGTAGCACTCTGATGTCACGTGTTAGAAGGGAAGTCAGCAGCCCGGTTTCAGCCAGGACTGTAGCAGCATTACAAAGACAGATGGGCATATAGAAACCATATCAAGTCCACTCTCTGTGCCTAGTCATATAACTGTGAAGTCAGCCATTACGATGTCTGCACTGTCTGGTTGCCAGGGGAGAGGTGCCCTCTCCAGACAGCTTGCTTCATTTCCATGCTTTTCTCATCCTTGCAATATTCTTATGTCTCTACTTACTGCAGGCGAGTTTGTACCGAGGTGGCTACAGCCGATTTGCCCCCTACTGAAGTGACGTGAGACCCCTGCAAATGGGACAGCCCCCAGTTCATGAGGCCTGGCTATTGCAATATTTACTAGTAGAGGACTCTATAGCAAGATGAAGAGGAAAACAAACAAAAAAGAGAGAATACTTTTTTATACCTCACTATGTTCTTTGAATATGTATTTTTTCCTTTAAATTTCTGCCTTTAATTCTTTTGTTCCAAAGATTGTGCTTTTTTTTGTTTTGTTTTGTTTTTTTGTTTTTGAATTTTTGTTTTTGTTTGGAGGGGGGTTGGTTTTGGGGGGGTGTTTTGTTTTGTTTTTTGTTTGGGGATTTTTTTGTTGTTTTTATTTTTGCTTTTTTTAAAACTGTGGTTAAAAAAAAAAAAAAAAAAAAAGATAGTGCATTTCCACGTCTGTATGTCCACACTTAGCTTATTCTGTCGGTCACAGAGGAGACAGTCGAGGAAGGAGCTGATACATGTATTTGATCAGAAGCCAGCAGACAGAATTACCAAAGTGGATCTGGTGCTGATGGCTGGGGGGACAAGCAGAGTGGAGGCCGGCTCTGCAGCAGTGCGCCCGCCCTTCTGGCCTGTCTGTGGCTGGAGGCTCTGACTGGCTGTGGCTGGAATCCACATGCCTTTAGGTAGGAGTTTGTGCTTACAAAACAGGAGAATGTAAAAGATGCTTTTCTCTCCTCTCCCCTCCTGCCTTTATATTCTTTTTACAATCATTTACAGGCACAGCCTGAGAGTGTTGGCATGGTTTTTGGAATTACAGTGCTGGTATTTCTAAGCATGCTCTCAGACTGTGAATGAGAAACACCTCAGTACAACAATGATCTTGGAGTGAGCTCCAGAATAGGAAAACACTTGTTTCTTTTCTTTTCAGAAACCTCAGCATTCCTGCTGGGCTGCTGCCCCTTTAATTGAGCCACTGTGCGACTCCTCTGTTCTTTTATTAACATGCTGCTCCCATGTCCTCAAGATTCAGGGATTTGGGATCCAGGAACCGAAGAATGAATAGTCAGTGGCCAGATTTCCCCTCCAGATATCTGGGCACAGTATGAGGATTAAAAGTACAAATTGTTCAGAGCCATTAAAGAGTGTGCAGAAGAGAAAAGAGGGATGTTCAATCTGATATCCCTTCGTTTTCTTGCAGCACGAAGTCAGTACAGAGTAAGAAAGGCATCAGAAAGCCTCTGCTGGGGCAGGGTAAGGAATCAAGCCCCTGGCTGGCTGTCCCTACAAGTGTGCTGATGAGGACCAGTAAGGGCAGGCAGAGGCAGTTTGTCCTCACTCCAAAGCCATAGGAATTTCCATCTTCCAGAGCCTCTGTGAGTCTCCAGCCCTTGTGGCCACTGCATCCAGCTTCACAGTATCCTCCAGAGTCACAGCCAAGCACCTGGACCCCTCGGGGACATTAAGAAGACAGGCCATGGACTTTAAGCCCACCTTGGAAGGAGGCTGTAAAAATGGCAAGAGTCCTTCTGCAGGGGCCATGGCAGTGAAACCTGGCTTCAGATTTGTTTCCAAAGGACTTCTTTCTCCCCAAATCTGAGATGTATCCAAAAGGCAAGGGTCCCACAGAGGCTCCAAAATGAAGGCATTAGGAAATGGGGATGTCAGCTGGCTCCCTGGTCAGTTCACCTGAGGGATCGCTGCTAAAGGGAGTAGTTGAGAGACGTGAGCTTTGGTTTTGCCAGGGTCTGTTTTAGGGTTATTTTATTGGGGTTTGGTTCTTCTGTTGTTGTTGTCGTCGTCGTCGTCGTTGTCGTTGTTGTTGCCTCTGCCTCTACACATTTTTGACTGATAAATGATTCATGTCCCTGAATTAAAGTGGCTGACCTTTGACCGCATCAAGCATCCTTTTGTAAGCAGGGAGGGCCTTGACCTGCAATTGACACATACCATCTTACCCTCAGATCCTATCCCATGATATCTGAGGAAATAACATGGAAGCCAGAGACCTCAGTGTAGTCACTGGTTCTGGGGCAACATGTGGAATAGGAAACAAGACTGCCTGCTTGCTGGCCACTTATGGAGTCCCTTCCCCTGAGCCAAAGTGTGGTTTGTTGTTGCTGTTAGGGCAGCTTCCAGTCTATGTACATAAATGTTTTCGGAAGGGGAAGGGATGGGCTGGCGCCTTTTGGAGTTCTAGAGAATGGGGGCAGAGGGATTTTTCTTTCTCTTGTTTCTTTTTGAGAAAATTTGCTGGCTAAAGGAACAGACATTTTGGGTCTTCGTCTAATAAGGGCCATTCTCACAGAAAGGCAAGCCCCTCCACCTAGTGGAAACTAGGCCGGTCTCTCGACAGTTGTACCCACAAATGGCAGAAAGGGAGAAGGAATTGAAGAAGGCTTCTTTCCTAGACAGGAGTGAGGGTGGCCACGCCGGGTGAAGAGGACAGTCTTGTGGCCCTGCTGCGGGCCTGAGGGCCTTCATGCACCTCAGGTCAGCTGGTTCTGGCTGAGGCCTCCAAGGCCAGTCTGTTGGCCGGTGCAGAGTCTCTGCTGCGTGGACAAGGACACTCTCCAGTGCCACTCCCTCAAGCCCTTTTCTAAGGAAGACTAGATGGAGGTGGCTTTTTATGCAAAGGTCTTTGGATTCCAGGGTGAGCACTGAGTCGGCTCCCCCAAGTGTCTGGATTTCACTCTATTGGCCTCATGGTTGGTCCTCAAGGCCACTGTGCTGGCTTGGTGAACCGATGGAGGAGAGCAGGCTAGAGGAGACGGGCATCTTACGACTCTGTTCGAGGATTCTGGGTGATGATTTCAAAAAGATGGCTGATGCTGAATTGCAGTGTGAGAAGGGCGTTTGCAGCTTTGCAGGCCTCTGTAGCCTGGGCTTTCTATGCTGCGAACCTTACTAGAAGCTCCTTTAAGGAGACCTGTAGTGAAAATGTTTGTCTGCCTGTTCCTCTTTCAGCCCAGAGAGCTGCCTTAGGTCTTTTCTGTGTTACTTAGTTCAACCTCAGCCCAGAAGCACCATGCTCCTTGTCATTTTAAGGCTCTCAGGTTTCCAGGAACCTCCGCCACTGTCACCCTGCAGCAGCCGCTGTCTGAACTGAGCCGTGTTTCTTCCCTTGGAAACTGCCTGGCGCTTGGCTCTTAGTTTAAGGAGAGCTCGTGGCTCTTCCTCAAGCATGGACTCCTCAGGGGCTGAACTGTTTCCTTTAGGCTGTGCTTTCTTGGAGGCACAGCTGGCAGGTCCGTGACCACCTCCATCCTGTACCTAGTTGTGTAGCTTCCAGACACTAAGCTGAGAAGGATGTGAGGCTATGCAAGAAGAGCATAGTGCGCCCCTCCCTGTGCCAGGCGGACAGAACAAGGCCAACCGAGGGCAGCCTGGAACACGGGTGTGCCAGGAAGGGGGGGAAGCTGCCCGGCCAACCTGCCCCTCTGGCCCAGCCAGTTCTCCACTACTCAAACCTCTAGCATGGCAATGTTTGCAAAATTGCAGACTTTTCCCCCAGATATTAGGAGGAAAGGGACTTTGGGGGGTGGGGAACGGGTCGTGGTGTTTAAAGCATAAGTTACCTGTTTGCACTGTTTTCAGATAGGAAACAATAGTGGGCACGGTGAACATCTAATGTAAACGTGTGTTTTCTTTTGTCATGCTCTTGAGAATGTCTGATCATTTGTAGTATACACCAGTGACACTTGATTCTCTGTTGCATAAAACACTATATTTTTGGAAATGTTGCTGTCCGGAAGCCTCTTCCCACCCGTCCCCTCTCCTGTGTACCTCCTTTCTCCTTGCTTCCTCATCAGCCAGGCAGTTGCCATCCCTGGGCTAGAGCGGGAAACAGGGCCCCATCCCAAGCAGGCTCTGGGTGTCCTAAGCCAGCATGTGCCCTCTAGGTTTCTGAGTGCAGGACAGTCCCTTGGCAACTTTCCTTTCGAAAGGCTCACCAACTACCACAGATTGCCAAACTCTTCAGCGAGGCAATAGAAGTGAGTCAGGGGGCACGGGTCCCTGAAGTATTGTGGTTGGCTGTGGAAGCCATGTTCTTATGCAAGTTACCGAAACTGTAGCCAGTTACAGTGTACTCAGGAAAAAGCGGTAGATGAGCTCAGCCATGGCGGTGCTGGCTGGCAGGGATTGGTAACTGAGAACTGCCCATCAGCCAAAACTCACCCTTGCCTTTGCAGAGACCCCCCACCTCGGGCAACCCTCTGTACTTGCCAGTGCTGGGTAGGGCTGCTTTCACCCTGGCAGGCAAAAAGGGAACAGCAATGCTCTTTCCTTCCCTCCCTCTTCCGGTTACCAATGCCAGATTCCCAGGGGCACTCGAGTTTTTGAGTTTTTCAGAAAATGCTTTTGGTTTTGTCTTTTCCGGGGACTGACGTGCTTTAATCGCTGTCTGTCCCCATCAGGACTCCTAGCTTAGCTGGTTTCTTGTATTTTCTGTTCACAGTATTTTTTGTGTGCGTGCTTGTTGGGCAGCCCATTTTGGCTGCATTATATATCGAGTGATGAACTGATCCTTTTTGTTCCCCTAAGAGACATGACTTTTCCCTATGTCAGCACTCAGCTTGTGAATAGCTAGACCCACCCTGGGGCTCACACGTGTAAGTTAGAGCTGCAGAGTGAACTGAGGCTCTCAGTTTTTGAGTCTCTCTCTTTTCAAGGCTCAAAGTACCACAGAACCTCGCTCTTCTCCACACCCCTGTGGCAGGGAGTGGCCTGCCTGGCACGTGTGGCTTCCCCATGGCAGGACAGGCACCACTGGGACATGGGGGCATCCGCGGACGCTTGTCCAGCTGACTCCCCACTGTGTCTCCTTCCCTCCCATCTTCTCCCAGAATCACCTCCTAGGGCACCCGAGCTGCTTGCCCAGGGTCCTGTTTCCCTGCTAACTCCAGAGAAGCACCCAGGGCTTTGAGACAGTCTCTAACTCCCTCCCTCCCTCCCTCTTTCTCCTCCTTAAGAATCATATTGTATAGTAGCTTTCAGACCATACAGTATTCATTGGGTTACTCCTATTATCAAGTAGCTGGAATTGTGAAGGTTGGAGTAGTTAGATCTTTAGCTTTTATTCATTATTTTTTGTATTACTCTCCATGTGTATAAATTATTGATCATGTTGCTGGCTTTTATAAACTCTTAGCAAAGGAGGGGCCTGCCTCCACCTTTGCAAATGGTAATGAAGCACTGTTTTTAAATAAAAGAGAGAAACACCACCCCTGGCTTTTGGCTCCTTTCTTGCCTGAACTCCAGGCTCTAGCCTGGAAAGAGGAAGAGAAACCACAGCACTTCTTCCTGAAAGGCTTCTGAGCCTCCAGGAGCTGAGAGGGAGGTGGCTCCTCCAGCTGCAGGGCCCCTGGCACCATTTGCCAGCTCCACCGACCCGCCCCGCTGAACACTCCTGAGGTAAGTGCCTGTTTCCCTGGCTTCTGCTGCCTGTCTCCTGATCCCTGTCACTGTGGGGAATGCTTCTGGTGTTAGACTGGCACTCCTTGGTGGTTGGTTTCTCTGCCAATATCCCAGATACCTAAAGTTTCCCTGGTCACTGCCTTCCCGAGTCACGGGAAGCCTGGAGATCCTCTCAGACTCCCAACTGGATTTCTGCTCCCAGATGTGTAACCTTGGCGTCTTCCTTCTCCTTACCTACCCTAATGGTCTTCAGCTCTCAGGTGAGGTACCCCACACCCCACCCCACCCCCATGCTTTGCACCTAACCTTCCCATTTTATCAGCTAAGGGTCGTGTCTCCTCTCTTGCCTTTTCCTAACCAGGGCCTTCAATCTTAAATTGTTTAATTTTCTTTTCCCCCACTAAAATCCCAAGCTCTCTTCTCCATGGCAACCTAGACAAAGCTGCTACCCACTGCCTCTGCTTGCCCTTCACTCTCCTGCCACCTGGCCTTCCAGATGAGGAATTAGCCCCATGATGTGAGCGCAGCAGGTCAGTCCCAGGTGCTGTCCTGCACAGTTACCTCTGGCCTCTCGACTGCCTCTGCAGGCCCTGGAACTGACAGATTCCCCAAACACACAGCAGCAACACATGCCTGGAGAGCTTGCAGCTCACTGGATGGATTCTCTTACCATCCACACTGCCACTGCCACTAAAGGCCTTTGACTCTGACCCAGGCTGCGTTTGTACATCCGTGACACAGAGACAGGATGGCGTGTTCATTTCCGAGGAGACAGAAACTGAGCCTGGCCATGTCTTCTCACTGAACGCTGAAGCTGAATCATGGAATGAGGAGCTTGTCCTAAGCCACGTGGGAAGTGGCAGAGGCCAGACAGACAGCCCAGCTCCTGTCTACCTGGTGTATTTCTGGCCCTAAGTGCATCTCAAAATGTCACTAAATCCAAAGCAGCCTCTACCCATGAACTGGTAGGACATGGAAGCTTGTTTCTCACCATTAGGGGACACATCCAGTCTCCAGGAGCTCTGTGTGGTAAAAAGGTAATAGGTGGCTCTCTGGGGCTTGATACTGTACATGAGGGTTTCAGCATCAAAGATGGGGGGCCATTCCTGCCACAGCAGTTCCCTGGGGCTGTGAACTGAGCAGTGAGTGGTGACTGTGGTAACTAAAGCCCTTGGGAAAAGAAGGCTAATGGTAAGATGGGAGGCCAAAGGAGGCTGCTGACCAAAGCATGTGATACTCTAGAAAGTGGCATAAACCTGTATTCTGACCAGGAGTGATGGTGAACACCACTGACCACAGCTATGAGGAGGCAGAAGTGGGTGGATCTCTGAGTTCAAGGCCAGCCTAGTCTACAGAGTGAGACTTTGTTGAAGAAAGAATATATTTTGTTCAATCACACATACCTTTCTCTTCCTGATCAGTTTTCACTGAGCCTGTTCTAACAGCACTGCTCATAAACCCTTCATCCTCATCTCCTCTCCCCTGCATCTCCCATGGGGACAGCCTCACCAGACAGGTCTGAGCTCTGAGTTGCCGTTCTCTACCTGCCTCTGGGCCCTGGCTCTGCCCTGCCCAGCCAGCTGAGCTCATTCTTAGGTTCTTAGCCAAGCTCAGCTCCAGCTTGGCCATGATCTAAGCATCCTTCTGGGAAGACCTAACCACCCATCTGCACAGTCCCTTCCCAGCACTGTCCTCTGACCCTCCCTGGTTCCCTTTCATGGCACCCATCACTCTGAAGGTGCATGGCATGTGTCTATCTCGGTTGTGAGAAAAGGGCGTCCGCAGGCTTCTGCTGGCTTTCCTGGCTTCCTCGGCCAGGCTGCCAGGCTTCTTCCCCCTCCCCGCCCCCTCATTCTTCTAAAAGCGTTTCCATGTATCCTGCTCCTTGAAGATCCTTTTACCAGTCTACCATCAAAACTAGCGCAACTCTCCAGCCCCCTTCCCTGCCTTCCACTGAGCTTCCGCTCAGTGTCAGCACTCAGGTATGCAAACTCAGGTCACACAGACAGATGTGGCCGCAGTTAGTGAGCTGATCATTAGTAAGGTCAAAAAGCAAGTGGGCATGTCCCCAGCTGGAGAGCTGGCCCAGTAGTTGAGCACTAACTGTTCAGATGACCCAAATTCGGTTCCTAGCACCCACATGGGGCAACTCACAACCACTTCTAGTTCCAGCTCCAAGGGATCTGACACCCTCTTCTGGCCTCCTGCATGTACACTCACATAAATAAAAGTCTTTAAAGTGCACCACTGTGGTTTGGTCACTGTGGGTGCCCAGTTTTTGTTTTTGTTTTTAAGATTTATATATGTGAGCACACTGTCAATGTCTTCAGACACACCAGGAGAGGGCATCAGATCCCATTACAGATGATTGTGAGCTACCATGTGGTTGCTGAACCTCTGGAATGGCAGTGTTCTTAACTGCTGAGCCATCTCTCTAGTCCCTACATGCCCAGCTTTCAAACTGGTTATCCAAAGTGCTGAAATGGTCCAAGTCCTCAGGGAAAGGGGTCAAATGCCACTATGAGTCACCTACAGACACCTGGAGGCCTAAGATCTGGAGAAATTTTACCCTTCATGCATGAAGGCCTACAAAAGCCTTTTTTTTTTTTTTTTTCTTTTTAAATAAAAATAGGGTCTCACTTTGTAAGCCTGACTGGCCTAGAATTCACTGTATAAACTAGGTGGATCTTGAACTCAGAAAGTGACCTGGCAAAAGGCATTTCCCCACCAGCTCACATTACCAAGTCTGCATCAATGCACTCTCAGAGCCAAGTTTGCAAAGTTGCACAAGATGAATTAGAACTGTCTAGAAGTCTAATATATATCAAGTGTTGAAAGTTTTTGAAGAGAACAAAAGATAAATCTTAAACTCAGTTTAAAGCAATACATCATGAGGCTACATCATGACAATTATACCCAAGTCCATGAGAGTCAGCTGACTTCTTGCACACTTTAACTGTATTTTTGAAGTTTTGACTCACGGTGAATGTTTCTCCCTAATAAGACAGGGCTGTCTTTAGAGTAAGCATTGATACTGACTGCAAGGCTCTGATGATCCAGTGTTGGCCGACAGCAAGTCTTAGTAAATGTTTCTTCCACAGCAAGTTTCTCCTGCTTCTGGCACACAGTGGCACAGCACAGCCTTGCACACTCACTGGTACAGACCAGACAATGCAGTTGAACCCACAGCATCTCCATTCTCAACTGCCTTCCCCTACATTCACTCTTCTACCCGCCAAGCATGATGTGCACACAGTAACTTTAAGCTCGTGAGTTCACTGGAGGAGTGTCATACAGGTAAGTGTGAGTGTGTGGTTTTGGAGCACAGGGTCTCTCTCTCTACCCTTGGCAGGCCTGAAACTTATGTAGACCAAGCTGGCTTGGACCTCAGAGATGGATCTGCCTGCCTCTGCCACTGGGGTGCTGGAACAGCAAAGAGTCTTTAAGCTGAAGTTGTGCCCTTGCTTCGTGGGGCACAGCAGCATTTTTTTCCATCCATCCAAAGTTTCACCAAAAGTGGAAAGGCAGTTGTCATCCCCTTGAAATTCGCTCTTAATACCCTTGACGTCACCCATCCCAAATCTGACATTATGGTTTGGGAATCAAAATCTATAATTTCCCATAGTCCAAGCCCAAGCAGAAAAGTGCTGAGGGGTATGTCACTTAATGTCATGGTATGTGAGTGTGTGGAAAAGCTCTCCAGGGTTGGAATCTTAGGGATAGGAAATCTATTTGATTTTTAAATAAATGAATAACAGGGCATATCTTAGTTACTCTTCTATTGCTGTGACCAAGACAACTTGGTTTTGGTTGTGTTTGTTTGTTTGTTTTGGTTTTTGTGTTTTGGTTTTATTAAAAAAAAAAAAAAGTTTGCGACTCATGGTTGCAGAGTCTGAGCATGGTTGCAGGCTGGTAGGCACGGCAATGGAACACTAGCTGAGAGCTGTTGATCCACAAACACAAGGCAGAGAGACACCAGGAATGCCCCAGTGACGTGTGTCTTCCAACAAGGCCACACCCCTACTCTTTCCCAGTTTCAGCTATTCAACAAAGTTTCCAAACATGAGCCTATGGAGGCCATTCTTATTCAAACCACCAACAACAGTTTAGAAGTGCTAACCCTTACAGAACAAAGCCTGTGCTAGCTTTTCTGTGTTACACTGAGTCATAAATACAGATCAATCTTCAACAGGCCGACCCCTGCCCAAGGGTCATTTCATCTATCTTGTAATCTGTTCTGTTTTGTTATGTCTTGATTTGCGCATGTGCGCGCGTGCACACACACACACACACACCTATTTCACATCTTACTGTCTTAGTAACCCACCGAGTCCAGTTAGTAACATGTGGATGTGAGGCCAACAGTAGTGGAGTATTTAAGTGGAACCACTTCCCACTCCAAGCCAGTGGGAATGTAAACTCCGTCTCAGCTTGGCCAACAGTAGAATAGGACTTTCTTAGACCTGCAAGCAGTATAAATAAGGACACAGGCTTACTAACATTGTAATGCTTAGGCCTTAGCTGGGCAGTCTTCCTCACTACTCTATCCTGACTAATCCTGGCCTAGGTCCCGCCATGTGGTTAGCTCTACCTCTCTGCTCCGCTCTGGTCCATTTGTCCACTTCCATGTCTGCTGGTGAATCACACCTCTCAATTCTCCCAGAGTCCCTCTCTCTGCCTGGAAGTCTGCTTTCTACGTCCTATGCAACTATTGGCCATCAGCCAATCATATACAATTCTAGATTGCCTTAGGTGAAGAAGGAACAAATTATTTACAAAATATGAGACCAGTGATGGACTATAGAAATAACAATGCCAAGATAATGACTAGTATTTAGCAGTTCCCCAGTGTAGAATTAGCTATTGAATATACAGAAATGAATCTTCACACAGTGTACACAACACAATAGGATCTTTGATGAAAGGTGCAAGATGGTGAGACAACAGGGGTGGGTCAAGGAGTGGCAAGGGGTAGGATTTAATTTATTTCGTTGCAATTATAAATGTACTGTGGGGTCATGTGCAACTTGGGAAACATCCCATATTTACCCAGCAAAAGTTTGGGGGTTTTTTGTTTGTTTTGATTTGGTTTTCTGTGATAAGAACTCACTGCTTAATTTCCACTGGTCTCAAACTCATGGTAATCCTCCTGCCTCAGGCTACTGAATGCTGAAATGACAGGTGACTCACCTGTCTGTTTTAATGACCACATGTGTATTAATTTTTGCTGAACAGAATATCCGACAGGGACAGCTTAAGGAAAAAGATGTTGATTTTAGCTCTCAGTTCCAGGCAGCAATCCGTTGTTGCAGGAAGAAGTGACTGGTGTGAATTCTGTAACAGTGGAAGCTTGGGATGGCCACATTGTAGCAGCAAATAAGTAGAAACAAGCTGGGTGTGGTAGCCCACACCTTTAATCCCAGCACTGGGGTATCCAAGTTGGAAAACAGCCTGGTCTACAGATTGAGTCCCAAGACAGCCAGGGCTACACAGAAAGACCCTGTCTTGGGGGAATGAGGGTAGAAACCTGTGTCACCTTCCAGGCTCTCTTCCCAAAGGCTCCCTAGCTTCCTAGAACAGCATAGTTAGCCAGGCACCAAGTGTTCAAAGAGGATTCCATAGGACACTGTTCACATTCAAACAGTAATGGTGAGTCTTTAGATTTTTTGGTGTCCCCAGGATTACTACAAGCCATGTATGTCTCTTATCTTCCTGACCACCGGCTTGCTGCAGTAGAAATTCCCTAGCTCTGAAATTTCTGGGCTGAGATCTATGTTGATATTAAAACCAGGTTCAGGGGAAGTTTACCTGTTGGGACAAAGGGCATGTTTACATACTGGGGTAGCACAGGGGACCCACAGCAGGCTTGCTGGAGCCCAGGGTGTTACCGTGTTGGGTGAGATCTTCATTCTACATACCATCCTTGCCTGTCTTGCATGCCTCAGGCTTGACAGGAAGCACAGCATGGTCACCTGGGCACTAAATAGCAGAGTAAGTAAATGTCCATCTGGATGCAAACGCAAAGGAAAGAGTGCCGAGGCACAGGCCCAGGGGCACAAAATGGTGGGTGACACAGTTGAAGGGGGCTCACCTTCTCTCCTCACTGGGTGTTCCCCCTCCTCCAGACCTACCTTACCTGTTCTCAGCTCACAGCCTGGCCTAAGCTGGCGTCCGTAACAGGCAAGATGTTTGTAATGCATCCTCCAGACTTGCCATTTTCAAAAGAGAAGCCTGGGCGGGGGAGATAGCTTAGTCAGTGAAGCACTTCTCATACAGGCTTTTTTTAAAAAAAAAAAAATCCCAAACATTGGGTGGGAGGCAGTTTCTCATCTGAGCTTTGGGCTCCATTGAGAGGCTGTCTTTAAAAAAAAAAAAAAAAAAAAAAGACAGTGCCTGAGGAATGACTCCTTAGGTTGACCTCTAGCATCCACATGCACATACACACACAGGCCCCTGGTTCCAGAGAAAATGGAATATATATGTTCAAGAAGTCTCAAAGCTGTGGAGAAAAAGGACACGTTCCCTACCTTTCTAACACAGTGAGCCCTAAATTCAGTTACACCGCAGAAACATCCAGAAATTATCCATGCACTTCCCAGACCATTTTAACCCCAGGTCCAGGGCCCAAGCCCCAGTGTTTCTTGGTGCTGCCCAGGTAGAGGAGTTCTTGGCCACTTCTGTCCTAATCTTTCGCTAAAACCTGAACATCTGCGCTGCATGCCTTTGGCAAAGGCTTACTTCCCCCTCTTCCTCATCTCCAGCTGTGACCTTGACTTCTGGTTGTATTCTCCATCACCTTATAAAAGTCAGATGGACTCTGGAAAGTCTCTTATTTTCTTGTAGTGGTTTCTTACTTCAGCCAGCATTTCCACGTAGATATTAAATTACTCTAAGTAGGAAAGTCTAGAAATAAAAGCATCAGGCACTATGGGGACAGCTTAACTCGGCAAGGGTTCTCAGCCCATGCCCCCTCTTGCTTCTCCTCCTCAGGCTCCCAGTTACATAGGAGGCTGTGCACACCTGGCCAAGCAAAGGTTAACCCTGCAGGTATGTCAGGGGTTAACTATCAGTACCTTGCCAGCCTTCCTGAAAGGGCCCACCACAGAGCCAGAGCTGACTCTGAGTCTCTGGGTAACCCCTGCAGGCTTATCACACACACTCCAGTGCCCCACCCCCAGCTGGAAGCCTCAGGCTCCACTGCCACCCTTTGACAGTCTCTGCTTTGATTCTTACCACTAAGTTCTGTTTCCTAAGACATTTATCAAAATGCTGGTGACAGCAGCTGCTGAGAACACCGAAGTCCCACTGCAGCAGGTGCTAGGGTCTTGAGTTTGCCGGTGACTCCAAGAGCTAGCTAGGGACACAACTATGACACTAAGACAGCAAGCAGCCTGGTTCCTGGCTGTCAGAGCTTTGGAATAGCTACAGATACATAGGTGGTAGAGTGCCATCCACAAGTACAGAAGATCCCAATGCTAATCTCAGTGCAGACTCAAGCCATGGGGGCTTCCTCAAGGCCAGCCAAGAGAGGAGCAGCCAGAGCCTCAGCATGGTGTCCTAAGTACAAGCCCCTTTTAAGAGAAGTAAATTGACCCTACATGGCAGGGGCTCTCCCTATCACACCCCAAACAGTGATGGCATTCAGATAAGAGCCCAGGACTCCCACTTCCTAGAGCCTGTCAGCTGCCCCAGCCTGGGTAGGGAAGAAGGAAAATCCATCTCTACCCTCTCCCAAGAACACAAGGTGCACAGGTTGGAAGTGACCCCACCGACTCCAGTTCAAGTAGGGTCCAGCATCCCCCGACACTGTGGGTTTAGTGGAGCAGGAGAGAGAAACCAGCCAGGGGTCAGGGGCAGGTAGGGTGGCATGGCAGTGGGGTTCTGCCTATTTAGCAGCCCAGTGCGGTTTCCAGAACCTGATGTGTATGTAGTTCAGTCCCATCCCACAAGGCAAGCACTGTGGCCTTGTGTCCATAGATGAGCCCAGGGCTCTGGATCACAGAGTGAGATCTCTCTCCTGGGGTGGGAAGGGAAAAGAAAGGCCAGGAGGTGGAACTGGACAGTAAGAGAGGATGAGGGCTCCATCGACCACAGACCAGGGACTGAGCGGTGATTATGATGGCTTCAGCTCTGTTGCAAACAGAGGCCCGAGAGTATGCTGCAAAGTTACTTTTCTTGTTGGGGTCAAACACTTGACATGAGCAACTTCCATATGTCTCAGGCACTTGAATACTTGGTACCCTGTTGGTTTGGGGAGAGGATTAGGAGGTGTGGCCTTGCTGGAGGAAGTATATCCCTGGAGATGGGCTTAGGTTTTAAAATTCACTCCATTTTGAATTGGTTCTCTCTGTGCTTCCTGCTTGTGGATGGAGATGTGAGCTGGCTCAGCACCATGTTCTTCCCTGCTGTCACGATCCACGCCATGAGAGTGATGGACTCTTATCCCTCTGGAACCATAAGCCCCAGTTGCCAGTGATGGTGGTACACACCTTTAATTCCAGCACTTGTCCTTGATAGTTGGGTGGCAGGAGCACCTAGGGTCTGACATTTTCCTGGGTACCATCAGCATTCTGGAACATGAGATGGTTCAGTGTTAGAGGTGACACACAGCCGTTGTTGCCTTGCATCATCTCCATAGCGGCTTCATGACTCATTGCTGTTTAAGTTTCCTCTGTGCTGGTACCCAGCCAAGAGCCTCACATCACTAGATTCCTTAATCCTTCACCCTCTTCCTCCTCCTCCTCCTCCTCCCCCTCCTCCTCCTCCCCCTCCTCNNCCTCCTCCCCCTCCTCCTCCTCCTTATGTTCATCTACAGGAAATGCTTAGAACATTGCCTGGTCTGGAGAGAAGTGAGAACCACCCTCTTGCCCTGCTTAGCTCTGTCTCCCAAACCAGGTACACTGCTCCTCTGAAGAGGTTAGATCCCAGACACCTACAGGGCGTCCTGTAGTGGCCAGTTTCTGGGTCCAGGGTGATGCATACTTGACATACACTCCCCTCTTTGTTTTCTCCTGAGGAAGCAGAAGAACACAGCTCAGCCGCTTTCTAGTCCACCTCCAGGCCACCAGCCAGAGGGCAGCACAATCCTGGGGTTAGAGGGTAGGAGGGGCTGTGGGACTTCAGCCACACAATCAAGTCTGTAATGCCTGTAAGTTCTGCCTGTGGCAGAAGAGGAGCAAGGCTGTTCCTATGTCCCTGTGTGTTCCTGTCTCCTAGGCTAGTGTCTCCTGGAGTGGCCATGGTGAGGAGGGGTGGAAGGACCAGGGAACAATGAAGGCACTTCTGGGTTCTTGACCATACCACCAATGATAACCAGCCTTACAAAGCCTGGCTCTGTTTAGAAGCATCCTTGCTTGCTTAACACACAGCAGCAGGTGCTGTTCTGCCTCAAAGCTGCAACGAAAATGACAGGAACACCATTAGAAACAATGTAGGAAGGCAGAGCTGTCTGCCCAGCCACAATCACCTTTGGAAACAATGTATGGAAGGCAGAGCTGTCTGCCAGCCACAATCACTATTAGAAACAATGTATGGAAGGCAAAGCTGTCTGCCCAAGCCACAATCACTATTAGAAACAATGTATGGAAGGCAGAGGGGTCTGCTCAGACTTGGGGGAGCCAGGTGAGAGATACGGGTTCCTTCAGATTTCAAGAAGGGTAACTCTCCAAAGTGAAGTGTGTCTCCAGACTGCAAGCATAAATAAAGAGAGAAAGTGAGGGACTAGGACTCAGACTGGTCCCTGGTAGACAGACAGACAGACAGACAGACAAAAGAAGTCTTGATAGATTCATGCTGTTTTCACTTCAACACTTAAAATGACTGACTTTC
This sequence comes from Mus pahari, assembly GCF_900095145.1. NCBI lineage: Eukaryota > Metazoa > Chordata > Mammalia > Rodentia > Muridae > Mus > Mus pahari. Next base: position 42,077,921 of record NC_034606.1, on the reverse strand, counting down.
TGCTTCCTTTCTCTCTTTCTTTCCTTCTTTCTTTCCTTTTCTAAGACAAAGACTTGGTGGTCTCCTAGAAACCCCAGGGATCTGTTCAGAGAGATGTTTTCCCCCCACCCCAGGGAACTGTTCAGTGGAACCTCTCTTCCCATCCCAGAGGTCCCATAGTTCTGCAGGAAGCATTTATGAAACCCAAAAGACCACCAAGAAGTCGTTTCCGATGTGATCACATTAGAGTCTCTTTATTACAAACTCAAGTTTGGGCTGATTCACCACTGACCCACAGGATATTTGGTGATGCAGCCCCAAACGCTCATTGGGACAAGGCTTTATAGGAAATGGGAGCAAATGAGGCGGTGTCTATCTTGGCAAGCAACTGATTGAATGACTGTTGTAAGACAGGTGGACGCTCTGAAGCAAGACTGTATATAATCACAAAGGATCTGAAAGTACAAAAGTACATCTGAAACAACCAGGTTAATCTTTGACTAGCTAACTGTTGCTAGGAAGAAGCTAAGCATAACTACCCAAGGGGTCCTTCGTCCTCCTTGGATGTAGCTTGGGTTTGGCTGCAAGTCAAGTTCTCAGGCTTTTTTTTTTTTTTTCCTTTAAAGATGGAGGCTGGTCCCAAGATGGAGTAGATTTGGCCTCTCCCCTCATCCCTGGTGACTGTTGAGTGGAACTTTCAAGTCTCTGCAGTCAGCCTCCCTGTTTTTGTCTGGGTTATTTAGTCCCTAAAGCACCCATTTCTTTCTTTCTTTCTTTTTTTTTTTTTAGATACTATGTGCCTTTAATAGCTTATCACTGGGAACATTTCATAATCAAGAGCAAGTTAACAGGCTAGCATTTAGAAACGTGGACTTTAATAAGTGTACAGGTCAGCTTGTGGGGAAGCTGACCAGGATACATAACATGGGAGATACAAGTGACCACCTGGAGTTTCTATACTTCCTTCTGCTTACAGAACATTTATTAAGGTTGTTTAATATATGACTTTTCATTTGACATTGTGGAAGTCCTTTGTTGTAAAGCTAACCCTTCTGCCTGGTGACAAGCAGCAGCCACGACGATCACTCTGGACCCCCACGCTGGGTAAATTCCATTTCCTCTTGAGACATAGGTTTCCTTCTGTATTTCTGAGGTAATGATTTTATAATTTGTGCAGTGTCTGGTGGCCCCTGGTGCATCAGTAAATCAGGGGACGTACTTCCTTTAGAATGCTGTGAAATGACAGAGGAGTGGGAGGGGAGCGCAGCAGATCCCAAAGCTTCTGAGGCACTGAGTTTAGGTTTGTCTCTTCTGTTAGGGAACTTTACTAATGGAGCATGTGGCTTCACTACCTGCATGACCCTGGTGGCGGAAGCCATCTTGCTGCCCATTGTGACCCCCGAGCAGGGGCCAAGCATCCATTTCTAACCTCTAGGGAATTGAGGCTCATCTCATCCCCAAACAGAAATCCCCCCGCCCTTCCCAGAAAACTTGAACACCATATCTAAGTTCCCTCCTCACCATGGGAAAGACTGTCTCTTCGTGTGCTTTGTCATGTGTGCTTTGTGTGCTTTGTGGGCTGTGTGTGTGTGTTTGTGTGTCTCTGTGTGTGTATGTGTGTGTATGTATGTATGTATGTATGTATGTGTATGTATGTGTGTGTATGTATGTGTGTGTGTGTGTGTGTGTATGTGCGTGCTCATACAGGTGTTTGTAAATGTTTCACTTGCACTAGTATCTGCCTGAGTGCTAAGACCTGGCTTTTCCTGCCTTTTCTATTCTTTAAATTGCCAGAGGGGGAAAAAATCACTTCCCACAACCTCAGAGCATCAGAAGGTAAAGAGGTTGGCGGATTGTTCCCAAGAAGCAATATGGAACTGAGGAACAGAGGACCAGACATATTTGTAAGGAAGAGCTTGTCTTCAAGGCACAGATGTACCACCAACACTCCGAAGAGTGCCTAGGGGAAATCTGAGGAATTCTGGGCCTAGGTGCAAGGGACCATTCTGTTCCTGGAACAACAGGCCTGGCTTATACCACGTACTTAGAGATGTCAAATCCCCGGCCAACACTGTGGTGAAAGTGTCCAGCCTGGGTGCACAGCAGCCTGCTGTGGAGTGGCACTACTAACCACACCTGGCAAGATGGAACTACATCTGTGACCTCCAGGAAAGGAGAGTCACCTGGGTGGGACCTCTCTTCGTCTCAAGGAATGTGTTCACAAAAAGATAGAGATAGTATATGGTCTATGGATGTGTAATCAGGTATGGGGGAAAGGGATGTCTTGGCGAGCCCATGCTGAGGCATCCCTTCCCCCTGAGGGGCCAGACGTGGTATAGTATAGAATAAAGTTTATTCAGGGCATGGGGAGGGGAGTTGAGGGAGTGGGGAGAGAGAGAGAGAGAGAGAGAGAGAGAGAGAGAGAGAGAGAGAGAGAGAGAGAGAGAAA
>NC_034606.1:42064972-42075400 GCF_900095145.1 Mus pahari | reverse complement strand
AGAAGAGAAGAGAAGAGAAGAGAAGAGAAGAGAAGAGAAGAGAAGAGAAGAGAAGAGAAGAGAAGAGAAGAGAAGAGAAGAGAAGAGAAGAGAAATAGAGACCAGCCATGAACACTTGCAATGAGGGGGAAAGGAATAGGGGAGGGGGAAGGGAAGAGCCCAAGAGGGCAAGAGAGAAACTAGAGAGCGAGAGAGCAAGAGAGGGAGGAGGGGACAAGCAGCCCCTTTTATGGTGGGTCAGGTCTACCTGGCTGTTGCCAGGTAACTGTGAGGTGGAGCATACCTGGCTATTGCCAGGTAATGGTGGGATGGAGTTTAGATAAAATGCTAACACAAGGTGAAAGAGATGTGGCAATCATTGAAGGTACAGAAAAAGAACTTGTGAACAGGCCTGTTCTGGAAATCCTGGGAGGAAATTAATTCTGAGGACAGTTGTGAAATGGAAGTGCCTTCTGCCCCACAGCAGTGAGACAAGAGCTGGGCCAGCCGACACCCCGACTTTGGCCTTGTCCAAAGCCAAGGCAAGCTTGCCAGCAAGCTGAAATGCTGGGACTTTTCACACAGAATACAGTGACATACACCATGGGTGTTGTTTAAGTAGCTACGTTCACAGTTGTTTATTATAACCATACAAAACAAATACAGTGAGTGCTGACTGCAGACAAGGCCAGGAGACTCAATAGAAGCTAGCAGTTGTTCATGCCTTGATCATACCTAATGATCAAGTATGTAAGAATTAAACTGTACATTCATTATTCTATATCAGTTACTTTTCTCTTGTTGTGATAAACTGCCAGCAAGGCAGTGGTGGCACACGCCTTTAATCCCAGCACTCGGGAGGCAGAGGCAGGCGGATTTCTGAGTTTGAGGCCAGTCTGGTCTACAAAGTGAGTTCTAGGACAGCCAGGGCTATACAGAGAAACCCTGTCTCGAAAAACCAAAAATAAAATAAAATAAAATAAAAAGAATCCCATCATGGTGGGAGGCATAGAGGCAGGGACAGAAAGCCTGAGAGCTCACATCTTGAACCAAAAGTATAACACGGAGATAGCAAACTGTAAGTAGGTGAAACTTACATTTCAAAGCTCACCCCCAGTGGCTTCCTCTAGCAAGGCTGCGTCATCTAAACCTCCCCAAACAGCACCATCAGCTAGGAGCCCAGAGTTCCAGTACCCAAGACTGTAGGGGACAGCACCATCAGCCGGGAGCCCAGAGTTCCAGTGCCCAAGACTGTAGGGGACATGTCTTATTCAAACTGTCACATATTCTGCAACTCAAGTAAGGGGCTAGAAGAGACAACGGCTCAGGGGATTTGCTGCTTGTGGTGGTTTGATTGGCGCGTTCCCCACGGTCTTGAGCATTTGAACACTCGGTCCCCAGTTGGTGGCAGTGTTTGGCAGTGTTGTCTTGCTGGAGGAAATATGTCTCTGGTCGTGGGCTTTGAGGTTTCACACCTTCAGTTCAAGACATGAGGGCTCAGCTTCCTGTTCCTGGTGCCACAGCATCAATCTTGGACACTAACTCTCTGAAGCCAAAAGCCTAAATACACTCCTCTCTCTGGAAGTCTCCTTGGTCATGGTCCTCCATCACGGCAGTAAAAACATAACTAGAACTCTGTCATTCCAGAGGAGTGGTTGATCCCCTGTCTCTGTGTCAGACAGCTCACAACCACCTGTGTCCCTTCCAGGGATATGATGCCCTCTTCTGGCCTCTACTGATACCAGCATGCACACAGCACACACCACACACACACACACACACACACACACACACACACACACAAGCTTTTATAAAAGTCAAACTCAATTAAAAAATAGTTAACAGGGAGATAGTTCAGTGGCTAAAAGTACCTACCAAGAATCTGAGTTCAAATCCCCATAAAAGGTGAGCATGTCGCTAGAGCATCTGTAATCCCAGCACTCTCACCAGGAGGTGGTAGATGGACACAGGAGATTCCCCAGAAGCCAGAAGGTCAGTTAGTCTGTCATATGTAGAAGCAAACAAGAGACCCTGTGGCAAGATGAAAGGCAAATGTCTACATCCAAAATTGTCCTCCGACTTCCACACACACACCATGGCCTATACATGCCTACACTCTCATGTACACGTGCACATGTGTGTGTGTGTACATACAGCTAGATAGATAGAAGATAGATAGATAGATAGATAGATTGATAGGCAGACAGATAGATGGATAGATGATAGATATTAAAACATTTTGAGTGGAGGCTTAGGTAAAGTGCCTACCATATCAGCATGAGGACCTGAGCCCAGATCCCTGCACTCATTTAAAAGCCAAGTGTGGCAGCATGTAAAGAGCCTGGAGGGTTCCCAGAGCCTTGCCTACTATAATGAATGAGTTGCAGATCCAATGAAAGACCCTGTCCTGCTCCACCCACCACGCATCCCCACCAAAACATCAGAGGGACTGAAGAAGACACTCAGTGTTGACAGATTCTAAATGTACCACACACACACACACACACACACACACACACACACGCATGTACACATGCATAGTCATACAGGTGCACACATGTATGCACACATGTGCATGCACACATATATGTGCACCCACGCACATATACATGCATGCACACATATGGATGTACACACACACATACATGAACACACGGATTATCTAAGGTGACCTTTAGCTTACATGTTGCCTATGACCTGTCTTTTCTGTGTCCCTATGAAGAAAATTATAACAGCCACCTCCCTCCCACCCCTCCAGATCCGCAGGCAGGAGTTTTTATCCATTAGTTTTTTTCAGGCTGGGGCCCCAACTACCCAGCAGCTCCTTTCCCTGTCCCTAAGTCCTGGCTGCTTGCAGAATTCTTGGTCTTTTGTTCCTGATGTGTGAGAGAGAGACTCCAGGGGGAGCCCACACCTGAGAGGGGACACCGGTCAGCTAGGGCCAATGTGCTCATGACTCAGGCCAGAACCTCACTCTCCGACAGCTCTGCCAGCAGGGAAGATCAACTTTTGACCTCCCCCTGCTTAATTCTTTGTTTTGTTGATCTGTTTTGTATATGGGGACCATGCATGCCATTCCACCCCTGTGAGAACTGGTGTTGAGTTTATCCCCCTCTTCTGCCATGTTTAACCTCAGGAACCAAACTCAGTCTCTCCAGCAGTCAGCAACACCTTTCCCTGATGAACCATCTCCCCAGTCCCCATCTTAATTCTTACGTCTTCTTATGGGCTGAAGACACTCAGAGATTGTTGCTCAGGACTTTGGGCCTGGACTACATAAGTCTTTGTGGAGCTCCAAGCCTGGTGCCGTGTGGCTTTATCCTTTTATGTGGCTGCTTTCAATGAAGCCAGCACCTCAGTTCCAGGGCTAGATTTGAAAGAAACTGGTCCTCGTTGGCTCACAGGGTGTGCCACTACTGGGAGGTGTGATCTTGCGGGAGTAGAGGTGGCCTTGTTGGAGGAAGTGTGTTGCTGTCACTTCCTGCTGCCCTGGGATCCAGATGTGGAGCTTTCAGCTCCTCAAGCACCAAGTCTGTCTGTATAACCTTGCCTCAAGGTTATTTCTGAATAAAGATTATTGGTGAATAAAGATGGCAACAGCCAATAGTTGGGCAGAAGAGACATAGGCAGGGTTTTAGGGTTTTAGGGCTTGAGTGGGGTGGGGGTGTCAGAAGAGAACCATAAGGAGGAGAAGAAGATGAATGGAGGAGAAGCTGCCAGGGTTAGGAGTCAAGATAACATGGTTCTGTGAGCTGGCCAATCGGAGGTAAGACCAGCCCAGATGAAACACAATAACTAACAACTCAGGGTTATCGATAGGAAATAGATTTTAATAGCATAGAGGATAGATATTTGCCTAGCTCTAGTGATGGCTAAGGCTTATTGTAAATATAAAAGTTGAATTTCTTTTATCTGGGAACTACATGGTCAAAGGCAGTGTAATGGTTTGTATATTCTTGGACCAGGGAGTGGCACCATCTGGAGGTGTGGCCTGGTTGGAATAGGTGTGTCACTGTGGGTGTGGGCTTAAGACTCTCACCCCAGTTGCCTGGAAGTCAGTCTTCCAGTAGCAGCCTTTGGATGAAGATGTAGAACTCTCAGCTCCTCCTGNACCATGCTTTCCTGGATACTGCCACGCTCCTGCCTTGATGATAATGGACTGAACCTCTGAACCTGTAAGCCAGCCCCAATTAAATGTTGTTTTTATAAGACTTGCCTTGGTCATGGTGTCTGTTCACAGCAGTAAAACCCTAACTAATACAGGTCCACTATTGTGGGGAGACACAGCAGCAGCCGGAAGCTGCGAGCTCACCTCTTCCAATGCCAGCACAGAGCTGAGAGGGAACTGAATAAGAACAACTGAAGCAGACTCAGTGCTGCTCGGTGCAGGATTCTATCAATTTATTTATTTGTGCTTGCATTTTGAGAGGACTGAGCCAGGCTGAGTCCATGACAGGGTTCAAACTGGCAGTTCGGGTGAGTAGGCCTAAGTTTCTGTTTCCCAGAATTGGGCAAGTCTGGGCAAATCAGTTACTGGAATAAACACAGCCTGTGGGCAGCCAATCAGAAGCTGCCCAGACACTTAGCCTGAGGCAAGAGCAGTGAGTCAGCAACAGTTTCCAGGTATCCCCAGCATCCGTTCTGGATTGTCCCCAGAGCCCTAGCCAATCCCAAAGACACCCATACCCCTAGTGACTGAACCAACCAATCAAGATAAAGGTCACCCACTCCCTCCCTGGAATCCCCTAATCTGCTTTAAATTGAGCCTGTGAGTTCACCTGGGCCTCTCCATCTGGGTGAATGGTAGACCCCTGAATACTATTTGGTCTGGGGTATCATTCTTCACCCTAACAATTTGTTAGTTTATTGCTTTTTTTTAAATGGTTTTTGTTTGGTTGTTTGGTTGGTTTTTTTTTTTTTTTTTTTTTTTTTTTTTTTTTTTTTTTTTTTTTGAGACAGGGTTTTTCTGTGTTACCCTGGCTGTCCTGAAATTCACTCTGTAGATCAGGCTGGCCTCAAAGTTAAGAGATCCGCCTGCCTCTGCCTCATGAGTGCTGGGATTAAAGACGTGCCACCACCACCACCCGGCATCATTAGTTTATTTATTTGATTGTTTCAAACTCATAAGTGGGTTCTGAGTCAGGTGGGTTGATCAAAGAAAGAGGGTCACTCCAGAATGTAATCGGGCTCTGAGGCAGCAGGGAGGAACAGTCTCAATGAACTGAACCTCTAACAGCTGCACAGAAGCACACCCATTGAGTGTTACTTGGTTTTTTGGGGGGTAAAACACATTTCTCATACCAAAGCCCCTCATCTGATCTATTATGTTTCATGAAGGAAAACACCACGCCCCTGAAACTTCTTTCCTTCCTATACACTGTCTGCAGTACCCAATAAGGCAAGACATTCTGTCTTGGGACCAAAGTCGCCCACAGGCTGTAAAGCCCCTTCAGGAAAACAACTTCATAGATAATGGAAAGCAAGCACTGTTCTATAATGATTCTATAATGGTTCTATAATGATTCTTTCAGGGTCAAAGTTCTTCTGGGGAAAAAAACCTCTTCATTCTGTTGTCTACCCTAGATACAATGAAAAACAGCCTTTTCATTCTGATGTTTACCCTAGATACACTGACTCCACTAGAACTCCGCTCCACCTGTAGGTTTCAGGATTTATAAACAAAGACCCTAAGCCCCACAGTGCTGTAGGATCATCAGGGCTGTATGATGTAGCACTGGTGTGGTATCTGTGAGCACTCTGTCTAAGCTCCTCCCCACAGTTACCTGGCAACAGCCAGGTAGGCTTGGCTCACTATAGAAGGGGCTGTTCACCTGTTCTCGCTCTCTTGTTCTTCTCTTGCTCTCTTGTTCTTTCTCTGCTTCCCTTCCCCTGCCCTCTCTCCATGTGCTCATGGCTGGCCTCTACCCCTCTGCCCCTCTACTTCTCCTCTCTCTCTCTCTCTCTCTCTCTCTCTCTCTNTCTCTCTCTCTCTCTCTCTCTCTCTCTCTCTCTGTCTTTCTCTGCCTCTACTACCCTCTTAACTCTCCTCTCCATGCCCTGAATATACTCTATTCTATACTATACCATTGTGTGGCTGGTCCCTCAGGGGGAAGGGATGCCTCAACGCGGACTTGCTGAGGCATGCCCTTCCCCCACACCTCCATAAAACATACCCTACCCCCTTTATCTTTTATAAACATCAGCATCCATGATGCCCTGCTTCCATCCTAAGTACCAAGCACATATGCACGTGTGTGTGTGTGTGTGTGTGTGTGCATACCCACTCACAAACTCCACACTTTTTTTTTTGTTGAATTACAGTCTCCCTGTGGGTTCCTCTCGTCCCTTTCAAGGAGAAGTCTTTATCTTAGGTGTCCCAGTCGGGGGGGGGGGGACTTGACTGTAAGGAAGCAGCCCTGTAGTCACTACAATGAGGGTCAGAAAAGTCGCTACCCCAACATTCTGGAAAGGGAAGTACAAACAGCCCCCTTTCTTCTCTTTCTCCTCCCTCTGGGTTCATCCTGACCAATTGGGGTACCCTGAGCTCCTACCCAGTCCCCTTCCATACTGCAGATCCCGCCGGGAGTGGCCTAGGGGTTCTGCCTACTTGCCTCTGAGGTGAAGACAGGAACGTATGACCTTGGTATGCTCAGTGGTACCCCTAAGCCCAAGGCACTCATGTGCCAACAGATTCCACCTGCTGTGGTGAGGGTGCTGGGACTACAGAGAGCAGGACGGGGAAACTCAGATCAGCAAGCAAATGAGGAATTATCAAGGGTTAGAGATAAGGGACTCAATTCTACAGTGCACTAGGAGGGACGGTCCCTGGGTGATGACAGCAGTGGACGGCCAGCACCTGGACAGCCTGAGAAGAAAGAACACAGGAAGTCGTGTGTGGGTGGGCCACAGTCCCAAACCTCCTGTGCGAGTTCTTTCCTAGCCTTCTCTCTGTGGGGTCTTGTTTTGCTTTGTCTTGTCTTTTTAAGTATTATAGCACCCGCGAGTGACTTTCAAACCAGCAATGGAGGGTTTTTAAGACGGGAGATGGGGCAGTCAGTCAGTTCAGGACTTGGGGCAGAAAAAAGAGCACAGGCTTCCAGCACTCCTTCCCCTGGAATCTGGCCTAGCAGGTTCCAGTGACAACCTTTGTGTGCAAGCATGGCTCCAAGCCAACACTCTGGGAGACAGAGAGCACTGAGAGAGGTGAGGTGGGGGAGGGACCCTCACAGCTTATCATTGCTAATTACTATGGAAGCTGGCAGGAAGCGGTGTCAGGCTAACGCCTAGCAGGGGCTGTACAAGTGAGTGATGGGGATCCCAGGAGAGTGGAGGTGACTGCTGGGTCAGAGAGAAGAAGAAGGGAGGCTCAAGAGTGGGGCTGACAGGGCTCTCTCTCCCTTCTGAGACCCTAGGGACCTCCCTGTGTGTGAGCTCCAGGCATTGCCTCATCAGCCTTCCACCTCCACTCTGGTCTTCCTTCACTGATCTCAAAGACTCAAGGTCTCCGAGGCTCCTCTTCATCTGTCAGTCTTGCTTTCTCAGTCATGGAGGATGGAGGCTGAGACACCTTGTTTCCTTTCAAAGAAGACCCCACAGGTCTCTTTGCTGAGTCTCTGAGGAGAAAAAGCAAAACAAAACAAAACTAAAAGTGAGTGCGGCATAATAATGACGTCGGAGTCTTGCTTTTAGAAGAGTCAGGAACAAGGGGTGCAAGATATAACCCAGCACTCATGAGATTGAGGCAGGAGGATTGTTGAGAGTTCAAGGCCAGCTTGGGCTATCTAGTGAGTTAAAGGCCATCCCAGACAGTGTAAGGGAGGCCCTGTCTTGAAGATGTAGAAGCGGAAGGGCGGGAGGAAGAAGAGAATGAGGCAGGGAAGGAGAGCCTCTAACTTAGAAGAGCCTCAGGCCAGGTTTGGTATCATGAGGTGTCAAGGGCCAGCATTTGCCATCCTGGCTCTATCATTACTTAGCATTTCTTTTAAGAGAGGGTCCACTGCGACTGACTTAGAGTTCAATAATGTAGCCCAGGCTGGCCTCAAACTCACGGAGGTCTACTTGCCTCTGTCTCTCAAGTGCTGGGATTAAAGGTGTCTGCCACCGAATCCAGTTTACCACGACCTAGCTTTGAGTTACCTAATCCCCAGTGTGACAGAATTAGGAAATGGGGCCTCCTGAGAGTCCCCTAAGTTGCTAGGAATGGGAGAGAGCTGCCCTAGAAAGGGCGCTTGTTTGCCCCCTCCTCCTGATGAGGACATAGCAGAAGGTATCTCCGAGGGAGCCCTTCAGACCCAGGGCCTGCTGTGCCTTGCATGTGGGCTCACCTGTCTCAAGACCAGAGATCATTGTTCTTAACAAATGACCCAGCCAACAGCCTCTGTCACAGCAGCACAGACAGACTGAGACACTTGGCAAGCCACAGAAGCCCCATCCCTGCCTTGGTCATCCTGGACTGCTCAAACAAAATGCCACAGACAACAGACAGTTCTTTTCAGACAGGCCCAGGTCCAGGCCGCCAACAGCCAGTTAGCTAAAGTCCTTTTGTTCTGCCAGATCGGGTAGAGAAGAAGTTCTTCTAAGCACCAGAAAGCTTTTATAATCCCTGGGCTCTGAGCAGTCAGCACTGGCTGTCTTTGGCTGAGTGCAGCAGCAGGAGGCACCCCCTAGGGTCGGTCAGTGCTCTTGTGCATGCAGATGCCTGGTCCCTTAGCTGTAGTGGTGAGTGTCCAGGTCCAGGAAGTTGGGGATTTCCCATCTGATGCCCCTCTGGAACTGTCTCAGTGACCAGAGCCTGTGGCAGTCTCACCTCTCCGCTCATTACGGACTCAGTTCGTGTTCTCTCTCTCTCTCTCTCTCTCTCTCTCTCTCTCTCTCTCTGCCTTCTCTTCCTCAAATGTTTCTGTTGCAGCTGCATCTGGCCACTCTGCTCTGGCTGCTGGCTGGAGTCCCTCAGCTCCTCCATTGCCTCTCTGTGATCCCTGCAATCACTGTCATACCTGTTGTCACCATTGTCACCATTGTTGTTACGGATGCTGAATTGCTGCTACTGTGACCTTAGGGTCTGCCACCCGCACCACCATGGCTCCCTCCACTGCCTCTCACTCTACTGCTTCCTTCTCTCACTTGTCATCAGCTCAGCCTGTATCACAAGTGATGAAATAAAGGCCGGAAAGAAGCCATTTAGTGGGTCTAATGTGACATGGAAAGCAGACAGCCCAGGAGTGAACCAAACAGCTCATATAACCCTCCAAGAGGTGTTGATCACAAACCAGTGCACATCCTCAGGCAAATTAAGGTCTGTGCTAACACCAGTCAAGACACAGTTGCCTTTGCTTTCCCTCTGCAGGGCCACCAGGAAGTACCTCAGTGGAAGTGGCGGCAGGGTCATTTACAGTCACTGAGGGCTGTGAAGGCCAACGCTGGAGCTATGATGGCCAAGACTGTGAGTCCAAGAGCTGGAGTTATGCTTTAGCAGCAAAGCAGCAAGCAGCTGTCAATGCTGTGTAGTTTCCCCAAGCTGTCCATGGGGCATTCAAAGCAAGCAGCACCAACGTGGGAAAGTTCACCTGGCTCCTGGATGAGACCCCTTGACTCAGAGGCAACCAGGGAGTTTAACAGTTATCAACTAGGGAGTCAAATTGCCCTATTCCTCAATATCTTAGCTTATTTATTGATAAAATGAGTATTATAAAGAGTTCTTAGAGTAAGGCCTTCTCATGAATATTAGTAGTGGGTTAACATTAGATTAACAATGCTTACACCAGGGCTGGTGACATGGCTCAGCAGGTAAGAGCACTGACTGCTCTTCTGAAGGTCCTGAGTTCAAATCACAGCAACCACATGGTGGCTCACAAACACCCATAATAAGATCTGACACCCTCTTCTGAAATCAGCTACAGTGTACTTATGTATAATAATAAATAAATCTTTGGGCCGGAACAAGCAGGGACTGAGCGAGTGGGGTTGACCAGAGTGAGCAGAGATCCTAAAAATTCAATTCCCAACAACCACATGAAGGCTCACAACCATCTGTACAGCTACAGTGCACTCACATACATAAAATAAATAAATCTTTTTTAAAAATGTTAACACCAGGGATAATGGCACAAAACCATAGTTTCTGGAGTCTGAGGCCAACCTGGACTGCGTTGTGATGTTAAGTCGGACTGGGATACAGAGTGAAACTCAGGAAAAAAACCAAAAAAACAACCACATCCATTACCACTACCACCACCACCACCATCACCACACCCACCACACCCACTGCCTCTACCACCACCATCACCTACCACACCCCAAACCACCACCAGCACCACAGGTACTTTATCCGTTCTTACCACTTGCCCAGCACCCTAGGGAGAGATGGACTGTTTACTCTTTCTCATACGTGCTGTCCCATTCAGCTCCCGTGCTGTCCCATTCAGCTCCCGTGCTGTCCCATTCAGCTCC
>NC_034606.1:42059300-42064897 GCF_900095145.1 Mus pahari | reverse complement strand
CGTGCTGTCCCATTCAGCTCCCGTGCTGTCCCATTCAGCTCCCGTGCTGTCCCATTCAGCTCCTGTGCTGTCCCATTCAGCTCCTGTGCTGTCCCATTCAGCTCCTGTGCTGTCCCATTCAGCTCCTGTGCTGTCCCATTCAGCTCCTGTCGAGGGCAGACTTTTCCTCGGCTTGAAGATGTCTGATGACACTGGAGAGCCTTCCATTGTTTTCCTCCGTGTGGGTTCGTGGGGCGGCCTCGGCCTCCGGTTTCTTCCTTCTCTTTTGTGAGCCTCAGGCCTGTAAGGCTCTATACCCCTACAACCTTATTCAACCCCAACTATTCCCCACAGGGCTCTACTCCAGATACCTCCATATAGGGCCTGAGAGGGTAGTTAGAGACTCCCTGTAGTGCAGAGACGTGGTTTATTCAACCAGAAAGCTCTCATCCAAACATGGAAGCCATAGAAGAAAGAGAAGCCTAGTGGGGCAGCTGAGGGCAGGCCTGCCCTTCTCTGAGCTCTGGGCACTATTTGGCCCTTGTCCTGATTAGTTTTGTCTGCTTGGTCTTGTTTGGTCAACTTGACACAAGCTAGAGTCATCTGAGAAGGGGAACCTCCATTTAGAAAATGCCCCCCCAATCAGATCGCCTATAGGCAAGTCTGTAGAGCGTTTTCTTGATCAATGATTGATGTGGGAGGGTCTGGTTTGCTGTGGGTGGTGCCACCCCCGGGAGGTGGCCCTAGGTAGCATAAGAAAGCAAGCAAGACAGCCACGGGGGTGGGGTGGGGGGTGGGGGGGGGGATGGCGAGTGGGAGCAAGCCAGGAAGCAGCTGTGGTTTCTGCGTGAGCTCCTGCCCTGAACTCCTGCTGTTGTGCCAGGAAGGGTTTGGGAATCCCAAAAGACCACCAGGAAGCCGGTTCTGCAGTAATAGCATTAGGGTTTCTTTATTACAAGCTCAGGTTTGGGCTGTCCTGCAACTCAACCCTGACACAGGAAGGCTGAGCGTGCGGCCTTGAACCCTTGGCAGGACAAATTTTTACAGGAAAATAGGAACAAGTGAGGGGATGAGGCACGGGGGGGGGGGGTGTCCAGTCTGGCAAGCATCTAATAGAATGACTATAAGCTGACAGGTGGGTGCTCTGAAGCAAGACTGTATACAATCGCGAACAGTTTGAAAGTGCATCTGAAACAATCAGACTAATCTTTGATTAACTTTGTTAGGAAGTAGCTAGGGAGTAACTCTGGCCAAGGACAAGCCATGGGGTCCTTCCTGGTTCACGGGTACAGCTTGGGCTCTGCAGAAGGTCATTCTCAGGCTTTATTTATTTATTTACTTATTTATCTCTTTAAGATGGAGACCAGTTCCCAAGATGGAGTAGGACTGGGGCAGTGACTGGGGACATATGAACCAAATAAACCCTTTTGATCATAGTCTTTATCACAGCTATGGAAATGTGGTGAGAGACATCTCTGCAGACTTCACAACATAATAACATCTACATGGCTCTACAGATCCTAGTTTAAGCCTCCAGGCAGGCCTCTTTCAAAACCCGACCCTGGGGACTGGAGATTTAGCTCAGTGGTAGAGTGCTTGCCTAGCAAGAACAAGGCCCTGGGTTCGGTCCTCAGCTCCGGAAGAAAAACAAACAAACCAAACCCAGCAACAACAAAAGATAAAACCCGACCCTCACCTGCAGCTTTCTGTAGCGACAGGTGTGTTCTGCTAACACTCGCTCCCGGTCCGCAGCCCGTGCTCTTAACTCTTCTGCCAGCTCTGTTGGGTTTGCCGCCTTCAGATCCTTCCAGTCCTCCCAGAGAGTATATAGGTCCTGGCTGAGGGAGAGGGCAGCAGCTGCGCGTCCTATCCTCAGAGCATTTTTGGTCATTGCCAGGGCTGTGCCCCCAAAGGCCTTTTGCACCTGCCTGCCGCTTCGAGCTGATACTTGACCGGAAGTCATGAGCTTTTTGGCAGCTGAGGTGACGTGGGGTTGGGTTCTGGTTAGCTGGAGGGCTCGGAGGTGCTTTTTGATGCTGTCCCAGGCACTCCCACATTTGTAGACAAGCTCACCAGTGGCTGTGACATAGGTCTTCTTCTCTCCCTTGAACCCCTCAGGCTCCTGGTCGCTGTTAGGCGTGACGCTGTTGGTCTGCGCTAGAGCTCTTTTATTGTGAGAGTCCTCCCTCACATTGGTCACGATGTCGGTGACCCCGGCGACTGCCCCCAAACCATGCCCAACAGCAGCGAGTATCAGGCTCCCCCCTGCAGTTGTTGTAGCAAGGGCCAAACCCAGGAGACTCAGGACTCCAGAGGCGACTGACACAGAGGTAGTCACCACTTTGATCTTGGTAGCTTTTTGGTGGCTTTCGTCAATGTGGTCTGCGATGGCATAGAGCATTCTAATGCGCTTCTTCTCATTCTTTCTCCAGCTCGGGAACTGTTTTAGAAACAGAACATCATTTTCAACATCCAGAGGATGTTCCCTGTGGAAAGGGAAACAAACATTTGTCTTTAATGTCCCAGGAGAAAGACCCAATGGCTCATCCAGCCCATGTGGCCTCCAGGTGGGCTTCACTCTGAACCCTTTCCACATCTCCCTAAAAGGCCCCTGAGCTCAACCTTTGCAGGAAGCAACTGGTGTAATAAGGAGAAGAAGAGAGGAGGGTCAGCCAGGCATGGCCTCGGCCCTCCTCAGAGACACGAGGCAGGCAGAATGGTCCCGAGGGACATTTCCAGCCCTGCTCAGAGGGACTGGAGCACTGTTCCTGAAGAAGGGAAGGAGGGAATACACTGTCCTGATGTGGGGGACAGAGAGGGAGGAAGTGGGCCTGGGGAAAGGAGAAGGATGAGGTGAGGAAGCCAGGCATTGAGCACAGGAGGGGAGGAAGAAGAGGGAGAAGAGGAGAAGGAGGAGGAGGAGGAAGAGGAGGAAGAAGAGGAGGAGGAGGAGGAGGAGGAAGAAGAAGAAGAAGAAGAAGAAGAAGAAGAAGAAGAAGAAGAAGAAGAAGAAGAAGAAGAAGAAGANGAAGAAGAAGAAGAAGAAGAAGAAGAAGAAGAGGAAGAGGAAGAAGAAGGAGGAGGAGGAGGAGGAGAGGAAGAAGAAGAAGAAGAAGAAGAAGGAGAAGAAGGAGAAGAAGAAGAAGAAGAAGAAGAAGAAGAAGAAGAAGAAGAAGAAGAAGAAGAAGAAGAAGAAGAAGAAGAAGAAGAAGAAGAAAATGAGGAGAAGGAGAAGAGGAGGAAGAGAAAAAAGAGGAGGAAGAAGAGGGAAGAAAGAGAAGGAAAAGGGAGAAGAGGAGAAGGAGGAGGAGGAAGAGAAAGAAGAGGAAGAAGAGGGGAGAAGAAGAGGAGGAGGAAGAGGATGTCAGAGTGTATAACCACCTGCTCTCCGACCATTTTGATTTTTGCCTTCACATCTCCTTTGACCCACACTTTGAGAGGGACCACAATGAACAATAATCAGTTTTTACACATCCTCCTTGGCCACCTTCATTTGGTCCCTCAGCCAGCAGGGTGGGCCCTTCAAGGAAGTCCTTTCTTCCCTTAGCTAGCATGTTACAGGATAGAGGGGTGAGGAGTATCTGCCAGCCAGAGGAGTTCGGCTTCCACAGAGGGCAGTATCGGGAAGGGCAACGCTGGCTCCTCCAAGCCCCTTTCCGAGCTAAGTGTCACTCTTGGCACTGTGGGTCTGCTGTCTGCCACTGAGGTGCAGGGACTCCACTCCGGGAGATGAAACACAGAGGTGCTAGACTACGTTTCCTTCCTTGCTGCCATTGGGGTGCTGGGCTCATTGGATGCCCCGATACACTGCTCAGGGGAGGTGGGATGCAGCTAAGATGGGGGTCCCTAGCCTGATATGCTAGGTCAGGATGCAGCAGAGCCTAAGTCGCTCTGAGCATCCTGCTGTTTCTCCCCAGTGTCAACTGGAGTCAGGATTTCCCACTAAAGGAAAGCCTATGCCATGACCAGGTCCCCCCACAGATATCAAGGTCCTCTAGTACTGAAGTCCCATGGATAAACTGTCCCGGGCTTATACATATTTACGTATAAAGCCTGCCTGCAGGCCCTGACCTTTGCAGTTGTTTGCTCTGGTTTGAGTTTTGGTTTTTCCAGCAGGGTTTCTCTATGTAGTCGTGACTGTTTTAGAACGCATTAAATAGTAGACCAGGCTGGCCTTAAACTCAGAGAGATCTGCTTGCTTCTGCTTCCTAAGTGCCAGGGTTAAAGGCATATTCCACCACTGCCCAGCAGCCCCTGCCTTTTGAATACAGTCCTTTGGACTGTAGAGTCTAGATGATATAATATCTTGTAGAACATTTGATGCTGTGTCTACCATGATGATTTGAAAAGGGAAGTCAGTCCTCGTTCATGAAGGCGTAGCCATTGGGGGCCTGACTACATGGCGCACCTTCTGAGGTGGTTGACGTAGATCGCATACATCACAGATGTGGAGACCATTTCAGAGTGCACGCTACATGGCTATGATGTTTCATTTCTGTGGGGCTTCAGGCAATGGACGCTGTATCCTGCTATGTCCAGAACCCTCTGCCTTGGGTAGTCCTGTCCCCAGCATAGAATGAGCCCCCACTTCAGTTCTGTGAAATTCCACCTCCATTGTTGCCTTCCCTTAAGCTGCAGCAGGATCCTAGGATCCAGCTGGGGACTAATGTGTGACTGGCCTTGAACTCGTGAATGTACTGAAAAGTAGGGCATCTTTCTACTAAGTTGTTTCACATGTATCACGTTGCCCTGCTAATTAAGGCTGAAAGCTGTCAGTGTCCAGATAGCCTTCCAGGTTCCTTGCAAAATGGAGCACTCCCTTTATTAGCAGGGCTCCCCCTTCTCTGACCTTGTCTGGGAAGTTCAATCCTTCCCCCCCCCCCATCACCACCACCACCAGCACACGCCTCTATCTGCAGAGTGTCAGGTAGCCTTAGTTAGACTGCAGGTTCAACTTCTATTCTCTTGATAAGAACCTGGCCAGCTGGCACCTGAGATTCTAGAATGCTTCCCCATGCTAATGAGAAAGCATTCAGTACTTTACGCCTTCAGCCTTAGCCCATCCTGGATATTTGGGGACCTCTGTCCCCAAAACTATATAAGCCTTGAAACACCCCAAGTAAAGTTGATCTGCCAGGCTGGTGAGATGGCTCAGCAGGTAAGAGCACCCGACTGCTCTTCCGAAGGTCCTGAGTTCAAATCCCAGCAACCACATGGTGACTCACAACCATCCATAACAAGATCTGGCGCCCTCTTCTGGAGTTTCTGATGACAGCTACAGTGTACTTACATATAATAAATAAATAAATCTTAAAAAAAAAAAAAAAAAAAGTTGATCTGCCTCCTCATAGCTGGTCCCAGTGTGATTTCCGTAAGTAGTCACAGGGTTTCCCACCCCCATCCTACCCCCCATTCATTGTCTCTGCTCCATTTGCCATAGTCCTTGGAGCCCAACACTGTATATTTGACTAAATGTTTACTTGACTCCCCAAAATATTATAGTCAGCCTCATGGAGTATTTTCTCAAGGAAAAAACATTTCCTCAGCATAATGGAGACTTTTTTTTTGTTTGTTTGTTTTTTGGTTTTTTTTTTTTTTTTTTTTTTTTTTTTTTTTTT
>NC_034606.1:42055959-42059215 GCF_900095145.1 Mus pahari | reverse complement strand
CCTGGAACTCACTCTATAGACCAGGCTGGCCTCAAACTCAGAAATCCACCTGCCCCTGCCTCCCAAGTGCTGCATAGTGGAGACTTTTGAAAAGATAAATCCCTCTTTTTACACAGTGATTCTGGAATGGTGTATGGTGGTTGGAATGAGAATGACCCCCATAGGTTCATATATTTGAATAATTAATCACTAAGGAGTGGAACTGTTTGAAAGGATCAGAAGGATTAGGAGGTGTGGCCTTGTTGGAATGGGTGTGGCCTTGTTGGAGTGGGTGTGACTTTACTGGAGTGGGTGTGGCCTTGTTAGAGGAAGTGTGTCACTGGGGGTGGGCTTTGAGGTTTCAAGAGTTCTCTCCAGGCCTCTATCTCTCTCTGCCTGCCTGCTTATGGATCAGGATGTAAAACTCTCAGCTTCTACTCCAGTGCCATGGGTGCCGCCAGGCACCCACCATCCTGGTAATGGACTAGCCTCTAAGACTGCAAGCAAGCCCCAATTAAACGCTTTCCATTTTAAGAGTTGCCTTGGTTGTGGTGTCTTTTCACAGCAATAGAGCAGTGGACAGGACACATGGCTATTCCTGAGTGAGCACGTGCTGCCTTCGATACAACCAGCCCTTCCCAAGAAGTCCACCCCCTGGGTTACCTTAGCAACTCAGCATCAGCCTCATAGTTCTCCCCTGTGTGATGGCTTGGGGTTGGAGTTTGCACCAAAGCCATGTCCTTATGAGGCAGCTTGTCTTCTAACTGCAAGACAGAAAGCAAATTTGCTGCCAATAGCATACAACATTGTAAAATTCAAGTAAAGAAGAATTTTAGACTGTGCAGAATTGAAATCATACCACCCCATGGCTTATACTAACCATAATATCTGCAAACTACAGCTTTTTAGTTAAGGTATAGCCCATCTGCAGCAAGCACACCCAAGGAAGCACTCAGCACAATGTAGGAGCTGGTTCTCCCCTTCCCCCGACCGACCGTGTGAGTTCTGGGGAACAAGGCCAGATGGCAAGCTTGGTGGCAGACACACTCACCAGCCAAGCTGTCTTACCAGGCTGCAGGAAGAGGGCTGGGGACTGGCTCAGCCAATGGCTTTGTTGCTCACATGCAAAACCCAAAGGGATGCGCAGGAGAGCCCAGGAAATCCCAAGAGGGCAGGAACTCTGCGCTGGCCACCTTTGCCACTGTCAGAGACCAGATATCAGATCCAAGGTCTCCAGAGCCCTTGTTTGCAAGGATATTAGGGACACGATGGCCTTGGGTGTGCGGGCCATGGTGGGGATGAGGATTTTCAGGTTGTGAAGAGGAAGCAAAAGGACTTTCAGGAAGAATAGCGTTGCTATCCTTGGAGTGAATGGGTGACAGCTTGGACCAGGTTCTTGGAACCCTTAGACTCCCCCAGTGCACATGGGGAATACATGAGCCAAGGGCAACGTTAAGCCTGGGGTGTGAGCAATTGTTCTGCTGACCCCTGCACTGTTGTTCCAAAGGCTGCCAGGTGCTCATATGTTGTGTGATGGAGGCTGGCCCCTGGTTGGTCTCAAGGCGCCATTAGCCACCCCGCTGATGGGATATATACAAGGGATGAGTGAGTGTCCAGCCAGAGACCAGAGGGAACAGCTAAAGCTGCAAACCGGGTGAGAAAAGACAGAGGACAAGTAGCAACTGAGCCACCCAGTGTCACGGCTCAGGCGAAGAAAGCAGAGGTGGCAAGTTTGGCTGAGGAGAACACTCAAGAATGCTAGACAGGCCTTTGTGCCCCCCACTGCACACACCAACCACCATTACCACCCCACCCCCGGCCGCGAACACACTGTTGGGAGTGACCCAGGCTGCTCACATTCTAGCGAGCCCTCTGACACAGAGGCCACCCAGCCCCAGCCATCTGGGTGTTTTTCAGTGTCCAGTCTGATTACTCCACCTTTGACCCATAATGGCCTTCCCCTGCCAAGAGCTGCCGACGGGCGGACCAGGACGTACCTTGCTGCGGCGATGTCTGAGGGGATCGCCGTGCTCCCTTCACAGGTCCAAGGGGCTAGGGAGGGTGGTTGGCAGGGAAGAAGCACTTTCTGTCCTCCCTGCAGAAGAGAGACAACCTCAGTAGTGCGGACACAGTCCAGAGAGCAGACCCAGGGGCCTTTTAACTCCACAGAATCTAGCTGGCCGTTGGAAGCATCTCCGGCTGGGGAACAGCTAGCTAGGGAATTCTTTGCTAAGCACCCATCATCCCTGGACTTTTCATAATTACACCCAAAAAATACAAAAACAAACCAAAGTCTTTTCAAAGGAGAGAACTTGGGTCGATAAGAAGTTAGTGCCCCTCACTGGCACATCTGAGCCAGTGAGGTTCCCAGTGAGTTGTCATATGTAAGGAGCTAAACCTGAGACCCTGCCCAACTACCTAGTTCCTAGCTGCCGGAGCTTCCAGCCTTGTTAGCCCCTGTCAGCTCTTTTTCCTCAGGCGGTGACTGGCTTCTTGTTCTCCTTGTCTATTAGGGTCCCGGAAGCAGCCCTCCCTTCCCCGCTGTCTCTCAGAGAGAGGATGACTTCAGGCTCAGACCTCACCTCTTCAAGAGTCCTCCAATCAGTCCAGCGGGCACTGTGACCAGTATCTGGGCAGAACAGGAACATTCACCAACTGGGTCAATGGCTGGAACGTGGTGGCTCTTGGAGGCGGAGAACAGAATTATGAAACTGGTTTATCTTAACCTCGAATCATTCCATAAAGCTGGCTTCTAAAACCATTTCCCAGAATAGGGGCCTTGCTGGGAAATATACTGTTCGAATGTTTCACTTTCCTGACTTCCGTTACACACACTGTGAGGTGTACAAACAGAGGATTGGCCATTGGCGTGGCTCAGGGTAAGAGCGCTTGCATGTGCCAGACCCTGAATTCCGTCCCCGGCCCTGTGAAAAGAACCCTTCATCGCTCCTTCCCAGCTGTGTGTCAGGCTCCACACTAAGCGGTTGTTGCTGAGCTAGGACCTGGAAGGCCACAGACATCTCTGCTTGCAGGACCGTGGATCAGAATAACCTGCCCTTGGCCTGATTCTCTATCACACGAGATGCACTTAGACACCGTGATTTCGCATAGCCAAGCTGTAAGCCCAGCGAAAGCTCTGTGATATTCACTGGGAAAAGTCTTGTATGACAAGGCTGTCTAAGATGGAACTCGCTGTGAGACTCCTTGGCCGGAGAGATCTGAGCTGAATATTCTCATGGCAAACTTTGCCTGTGTGCACTCGGGAGGCAGAGGCAGG
>NC_034606.1:42048514-42055516 GCF_900095145.1 Mus pahari | reverse complement strand
CCAGGGACCTTAACTAAATGTACCTGCGAACTTTTGAACCTTTGAAAGTTTATCTTTAATTACGGATGTAATTACGGATGTTCTGATTAAGAGATGTGATGTTCTGTACCTGTTCTTCGAAGTCTTTGCCTGATTGATTTTGTATTTCCCTGTGCCAGAAAGCTTAGTCATTCTTAGTAATCACTTCTATGGATATTATTGCCAGTTTTTCTGTATATAACTGCCTGCCTTTGAACAGTAAAATGCATTCAGGCGCATATAGCTTTACTGTGTGTGTCTGTCATTTCGCACCGCGACCAGTGCCTTCCTGCATACCAAAAGACCCTGCTTCCCCCACGGGTGTGTGTTTCGACTGAGTCGGTCCGTGGCAATTCTCCATCTGTATGGTGCACACCATTCTAGTGTTGATATCTTTAGGCCATTGTGAGATGCCCCAGAGCATGTGCTGGGTTACCCAAATGCAATAAACTCACAGTGGCTGTACCCACTGGGTTCCCTCCTGTCCCAGGCTGTCTTCGTGTGTGTGTGTGTGTGTGTGTGTGTGTGTGTGTGTGTTGGGGGTGAGGGGTTGTCTGCAACTCCACCACCAGCCTTGCAGAGTAATGATTCACAGGAGGCAAGAAGAAAATCCCCTTCAACACAACTTGTTAAACTGTGCTGGTTCAAACTTCTGAAATCTGACCCCTCCGAGCAGTTTATTTTTGACATCATTAAACATAGCACAACCTTGGAAAAAAGTTTCCAAGTGACAATTACCACAATAAAGCTTAAGGCATGACCACATCGAAACTCCACGGCAACAAACATGTCTTTGGCAAAGTACCCGTGACCTCTTCCACAAGAATGGGCTCTAAGTGACTGAGACAGGATGCTGAGGGGTCTGGGGAGACGCTGGGGATTCGGCTCTACAGATAGCAAAGGTCTGTATCAGGCTATTAAATACATCCAATCCACAACAGAGGTAGGTGTAACTCTTCCTGCTGTTAAAAGCCTGCATGTATGAGATTCCTGGCTTCTATAGGAGAAACTTCTTTGTTCTTCTCTGTGAGCACAAAGGGCCTCATGCCTTCCACACCACTGGATCTGATACAGATGTGTGACCCTGGTCACCACCCCACGAGGAAAGCAGCGCCTGAACTAATAACTGGCACCTGAAATCCTTCAATGCAAACTGTTTTAAAGACCAAAACTTGGTAGAAGGCTCAGGTTGGTGAAGGGTTTGCCATGCAGGTGTGACAACCTGAGTTTGATTCTCAGCAGACACAGTAGAAAGCCACTGTGCCTATATCGTCATCCAAGCTGGGGAGGTGGGGCCAGGGGGATCCTGAGACTTGCCAGCCAGCCAGGCTCTGTAGGAGACACTGTCTCAAAAATAAAGTGAAGGTGACGGAAGGGGTTATTCATGTCAAACTCTGGCCTCCACACTCTCGCACACACACACACACACACACACACACACACACACACACCTGTGCACCAAGGTATACACACGTACATGAATACTTACGCACAATTGGTCCGTGCACTTGGTGGAAAAACCTGACCTGAAGCCTAGAGAGGAGGCATGCCATAGATGTCCTATTTGTGATTGAACACTCTACACTCAGCCACTGGCACCTTGACTAGTTGTGAGTTCTGGGTTACCCACCATCCCCTGCACAAAGAAACTTCTCTGAGAGATACTGAGTATCAAATTGTCCTCTAAAGGAAGAGCCTTATCTTTACCAGTTTATGCTAGAATGGTTCATATGGACATGCTACAGTCAGCCCGCCACATCTAGGGTTCTGACAGCTGCGGAGTCAACCAACCACAAACCACAATATTGGATGGGCAGAGAGAGAACGCCCCATAAATCCCAGCACTCAGGAGGCGGCATCCAGAGGATGAGGAAGTTAAGGATAGCCAGGCTCCGTAGCGTCACACTGTCTCAGACCCTTATCTTTCCTTATGGCTTGGGAAAGCATTGCACTAGTACTGAATACGTACAGATGTTTCCTGTTACTATCAATTACTACCTATTTGCATATCGTTAATACTGTATTAAGTGTTGTAAGTCACAGGAGGACAGGAGCAGGATCATACAGGAGCAGGTGCAGGTGCAGGGGCTCTCTACAAATACCATGCCATGCTATCTGAGAGAATTGAGCATCCCCAGGGTTGCTGGGGCTGCTTGGTGTCTGGAGGGAACCTGAAGTCCTTCCCTTTGAGTATCACAGTTTCAATATGTACACACATGTACGCACGGCTGTCAACACATCTGCCACAGGGGGACGGGCCCAGGGAGCATTCTGACCCTGCAGTTCTCAGATTCCAGGAAACAATTATCTTTTCCTGGCCTCAGTTTCTAAGGACATTTGTGCTAAAGATGTCTGAGGTTGCTCCTTGCCAAGTGTAGCAAAGTTTCCATCTCTGCCTTCCAGGCTCTGCTCAGAAGCAGCTTTTGGATCCTCGGACGCTCAGGGCAGAGTTTCTTCTCCGAGAAGCGGTAGTTGTGAATAGAGACGGGAGCACAAAACTTGATCCTAAGAACATGACATTTCAGGTCTAGGAGTTTCTCCAGCTGTCCCCTGACCCTTACTTCCCTTCCTGGGTTCCTGGTGACATCAGATTGTCCTGACGACAGCAGAGGCTAACACACTCATAGGTCCCCTGTGAGTATGCTTACATATAGGCATTTATGTGCACCTGTGTGAGACCTTGATGTCTATATGCATGCTCTGTACTTGACTCTCTTGGGAGATGTGAATTGCTCCTTTTTAAAATCATTTGCTTATTTTAGTTGTATACAAATGTGGCATGTGCAATCAAGTCAGAAGATTGCTTCCAGGAGTTGGTTCTTAACGTTTCTCCATGTGGGACCCAGGGACTGGACTCAAATACTTACCCTCTGAGGCATCTGTCTGGCCCGTGAGAGGCTCTGGGGGTGGGGTATCCCTCCACTTCATCCCACCTCAAGTTAAAAACTAATGTCATCCTGTATCCTTTCCTCTCTGCAATTAGTGCCCAGTCAGGTGAGATGGGGCAATTCTCCCAGATGGCCTCAGGTCATGACCTAAGCAGCTTTTAGGTCCCTGAGAGCAGGCTAGTGGAATTGCCTGTGCACTAACACAGGGGCATGGTGCTCTGGGGGAGCTGTGGGGGGCAGTCAGGGGAACAAAATGCTGGGGAGGGGGGCTCTTCTTACAGAACAGAAAGACTTGTTTTGGCTCACAGTTTCAGACCTTTCTGTTATTGATCAGTTGGCCCCGTGGGCATCTGGTGAGGCACCCTAACCAATGGTGGAGGAAAGGGCTCACCTCAGGACAGCCAGGGAGGAAGCATGGAAGTAGGGTAAGCAGGGAGGAGGGAGAAAGGGAGGAGGGGAAGATTCGAGGAGAGAAAAAAGGAGGGCGAGGGGGAAGAGGACAGGGCATAGGTCCATCCTTTTCTTTCTTTCTTTCTTTCTTTCTTTCTTTCTTTCTTTCTTTCTTTCTTTCTTTCTTTCTTTCTTTCCTCCCTCCCTCCCTCCCTCCCTCCCTCCCTTCCTCCCTTCCTCCCTTCCTTCTCCTCTTCTTCTCCTCCGTCTCCTTCTCCTCCTCCTCCTCTTCCTCCTCTGCTTCCTCCTCCTAGGCAAGATTTCTCTGTGTAGCCCCTGGCTGTTCAGGAGCTCACTCTGTAGACCAGGCTGGCCTCAAACTCACAGAAATCCTCCTGCCTCTGCCTCCTGAGTGCTGAGATTAGAGGCGTGCTCGACCACACCCAGCTTTTTAGGTCTCTCCTCTTAAAAGTCCCATCGCCTTTTGGGCTGGATTTATGGTTCACGTATTAAGAGCACGTACTGGTCCTCCAAAGGCCCAAGTTCAATTCCCATCAACCATGTCAGGTGGTTCACACTGCCTGTAGCTCCAGCTCTATGGCATCCAAAACTCCTCTGTCTTTTGGGGCACTTGCAGTGATGTGCAAATACCTACACATAGACATCCACATAACTAAAGAGAATAAAACAATATTTTTTAAAGGTCATGTCCCCAGCAGCATCATATGCTGGCCACCAAGCCATTAGCATGTGACCTCTGGAGGCATTTCAGCAGGTGTGGCCTGGGGAGCCCCCAAATGGACCGGAGGAAAGGCTAAGTAAGACAGGACCACCATGAAGCAGACTCGGGAGTGGGTTTACTTGGCCTGGGATGGAGTTAGGCTGACGCCGCCCTCTGTGACGGATCACTCTGTCAGTAAAAATGAGCAGTCAGTTCTTCCTGTCTCAGAGAACCAAGGCAGAGTGGGCTGGAGGCTGGGTTCGCAGGCCAAATCCAGTTCCCTCAGCTCCGTGGCCTCTGAAAGCTGAGGACGTGGGGTCGGAGCTGTTGGCTTCAATCCAGGTCAGGAAAGACAGGGCCAGGACTCTCCCCACTCCCCACAGCCCTGTGGGAGGCAGGGACTTGGTCTGTTGGGGGTGGGGAGCTGCACCCCTCCCCCTCAACCACCAGGCAGGGAAACCTGCCAGCGACGGTGGGAGGGGACTCCCTTGCACAGCCAGAGCTCCAGATGTTTTTTCCATGAATGCTTTTGCAGAGTGGAGAACCGGAACCACAGTAATCCAGACACTGGCCTAGCCTCCCTCCCCAGGGCAGGGCTTCCCTAGGCTGCCCCATAGACCATGAGATCTGCAGTAAATCTCTGCTGCTCCACGCCTGCGTTCTCCCTTCTGTAGACAGTTGAATAATGACCATCCCCAACCCCCCCGCACCCCACCCCCAACAAAGCCGAGCCTGAGACCATGTGACTTGCAATGGGACCATATTTGGAAACATTCTCTGAGGATGAAAAAAAAAAAAATCAACTAAAAATCTGGAGATGAGGTCATCTTGGCGCTTGTGTGAGCCAAGATGCCAAGAGCAGTGTCCTTGAAAGAGACAGAAGATGGTGGGGCTGCGTGTTAGCAAGGAGGGTTGGAGGGAGAAAAGGCAGAAATGCATCAGGCCCGGCCACTGCCTCTCTTAGCCTACACACCAGCAAGCAGGCCCACCCTCTGTTCTAAGGCATGTGTAATATCAAGAAAAAAATCAAGGCCTACACCCACATTTTTATATTTTGGGCAGATAAACCAGGCAACAGACCAGGCCAAGGTGTTCCACGTGGGAGAGGTTTATTATGCAGGAATGGGGGAGCAGGCGAAGTGGGTAGAGGGGTAGAGAAGAGCAGAGAGAGGGGGGTGTGGGGGGTTGGCTTCCTCTCTTATACAGAAAATGACATCACAACAGCAGTGAGGGCGGGAACTGAGCCAAGTGGATTGTGGGATAGAAGGTCGTTGTCCTGGCAATGCAGGTCAAGGGTCTCATGGTTAGGCGGGGCTTGCAGTATCCTGGTGCTAACACACATGACTCGAGAGAGGCTTAGGAAACTACAGGGTCTGCAGAAATTGCCAGAACTGCCTTATCATTGGCTGTTTCTTCCCATCCTCTGACCTGAATGCTCCTGAGGAAGGAGGAAGAGGAAGAGAGGGAAGAGGAGTGGGGGGGGGAGGAAGGGGAGAAAAGGAGGAGCTGAGTGTGTGTGTGGGGAACTCTAAGCAGGTCACTGAGTGGTTATAGCCTCTGCACTGGGCTGTCTCTGCAGCTGGGTATGATGGGGAGGGCGGTGGAAAGGCTTAAACCTTCTGCGTCATCCTTCAGTTTAAAGTGATAGTGAGCTGAGACACAAAGAGGAAGGAGAGGACCTGCGTTCATGTGACCTGGCCCCTCTGGAGAAGGAGGGACTGCAAAGAAAAAGGGGAATCTCTCCAGGCTGACTAGGAAGCCGGCCAGAACACATTACACTGCCAAAGAGGCCCCAGGGTGCTACCCTCAGCCCTAACTGAGTTCCTGGGAGGACACAGAGTCCCCGCTCCCACACAGTACTACGCCCCATCCAAGATTCCCCTGAGGCTGTAGCTGGCGGCCACACAGCTCACACACTGTGCCTTTTGGCTTCTGAGCCACAGGGACTAATCTTTAACTGTCCAGCTGATTGGTGCCAGCCCTGGGACCGCCCCTAACTTACCAAAAAAAACAAAACAAAACCACAACGCTCCAAGTTTAAAATCTCCCCCAGTGAGCTCCCACCCTCCTTAAAACCTCACCCTTGACCAACCCACTTCACAAGCTTTCCCGCCCGGCCAGCCTGGTTGTCTTGGGGTTTCCAGGTCACTCTGTGTTGTGTGTCTGCTTCCCCAAGCTTTTTCTCACCATCCCTCAGCCCTCCTCCGTGACCAAGGCACTCGCCCCTCCACCTGCCCCTGCCCATCTCCCAACATTGGCCAAACACAACCATTTGTTGAAGCCAATGTTTTTTGGTCTCAGGCAATGACCGTGGCTACAGTGCACCCACCAGGTCTTGCCTGGCTTTACCCTCCTGGCCCAGGGAGGCCTGTCTTTGTCCTCCCTGAAAGTTTTCAGAGGTGGCTGGCTCAAGTGAATAGTGGCTCTCTCACAGGGGTCTCTCAACCTCTCTCTTGGTCCTGAGCACTTCTCTCCTGGCTTGATCCAGGAGACCAGGGGTGTTTGGTGGCCCCGAAGAAAGAAGTTAGGTCCCCAAGAGACGTTGAGCAAAGGATGCTAGGATTGAACGGTAATGTAAACGAGGCCTGGACCACTCGGGCCTGGGACCTGCTCTGGCTCTTGCAAAACCTGAGAAGCAGGTCTCCCCACCTCCACCAGGCTCTCTCCTCAGTTGTCACAGTGCAGATCAACCCATCTCTGACCTCCCCATAAAGCCGCCAAGGCTCCCTGGTCCTTGGAAGCCTCTTCTCGACTTTTCCTCTTTTCTTCCACATCGGCATCCTCAGGGCCTGTCCTGGCTAGTTTTGTTTTGTCAAGCTAGAGTCATCTGGGATGAGGGAACCTCAACTGAGAAATTACCTCTATCAGAAAGACTGGCCTGTATGCAAGCTTGTTCTGGTTTGTAAATGCTCAACCCAGGGAGTGACACTATTAGGAGGTGTGGCCTTGTTGGAGTAGGTGTGTCACTGTGGGTGTGGGCTTTAA
>NC_034606.1:42046022-42047999 GCF_900095145.1 Mus pahari | reverse complement strand
AAAAAAAAAAAAAAGAAAGAAAGAAAGAAAGAAAGAAAGAAAGAAAGAGTGGTTTTACGTCCCAAAGTTTCTCATGATAATGGACTCTAACTTGTAGGTCAACTATTCGCTTTCCCGGATAAGCTGCCTTTGTGTTAATCACAGGAAGAGAAGACAAACTCAGACAAGGCCTTCCTTTTTTTGACCTGGCACCCTCTCTGTACACTGATAGACCAGACCACACAGCTTCAGTCCAAAACTGTGCTTCACAGGACAAACCGAAGCATTCTCCAAACTGCTGGATAAACCCCTGGCTGTTCAGGGGATACAACTAGAGTAAAGAGAAGAATAAATCCAACCACCCCTATCCGGTGACAGAATAAGGTGGGGGCCTAAATTCAGAGATGCCCCCAGATGGGCCTATGGAAGGATGTGAGTGTCTCTTGGGACGCTGCATGGCGGAGTGGGTTTGATTTTGGAGACACAAATCAGGGTGACCCACGGATGCCCTGTCCTTTTTCTTCGGAGTTTCCCTCCCACAGAGGAGCTTTGGGTGCAGGCTTTGGGTTTTCCAGAGGACAGGAGCCCAAGTTGGAGGAACTGGGGATCCAGGAGAGGGTCTGGGCACCCCCTGCATTCCATGTGGAAGTTGCCAGTCCTGGAGCCTCTGCCCAGGACTCGCAGGCAGGCAACTGCCCTTACGGTGTCTGCATAGATGTGTAGATCGTCCACGACCTGGAAAGGCCGGCCTCCTCCCAAGCTGCCCTGGGCCTGAGGGTTCCTAATCACTCACACCGTCTGTCGGTGTTCCATTCTGCCCCACACCCCCACCATGGACGCTTGGTTGTCCTCTGCATTCAAACCACCACCACTGTGTGCACATCCCCTCTGCAGGCACCTGAAATGTCTTCCATGCCCACAGCTACCCATGGTTTTAAAACACTAACAGACCCTGGCTGTAATTCAGTGGCCGAGAGCGCATGCCTCTGCCCCTGACACCAATCAAGAGAGTGCATAGAAAGGTGAGGCTGAGACAGATGTGAGGGAACTTTTGGGGGTGGTGACAGTGTTCTGTGCCTTGATAGTTTGGGTGAGACAAGTGTGTGCTTCAACAAAACCTAGGGCATCATCCGGTCTGTGAGTTGCTTTGGATGTGAGCATCACTGGGGAGAAAAAAAATTGCAAATCTTGCTTCTCATCCAGAAAACATTAAACTGGAGGCAGCCAGATAGATGTCTGCAGTTCACAACTATGCATCACGTGGGGACCAGGTACCTTCTAAAAGTGGCTGCTGGTCCTCATGCAAATATTGCGTAGATGGAGTAGCCTACAGCAGGCTTTGAATTTGGGACCCCCTTTCACCACTGCTCCACTGTATTCTGTGCCACATTTGTCATCTGCTTATGTGCTTATTTAGGTTGGGCTTCCCTCCCCCCCATTTCCTGGCTGTTGTGAACAGGGAGGGAATAGTCATGGCTGATAGCATCTGTAGAGTAGCATGTCCTCTTTTGTGTGCATGCCAAGGACGGCCATAGCTGGGTCCCGTGGTAGATTGAGTTTTGCTTTTTGAGGCTTCTCCACACTGATTTCCAGAGTGGCCGCACCAGTATGTATCCCCCCAACACTGAACAAGGACCATCTCTCCACAATCTCCCTGCCATGTGCTGTCAGTCGCTGGTCTGAGTCGGGTGACATGAAACCTCAGCTGCTTTCGTTTGCACTTCTCTAATTACTAAGGGTGGTGGGCACACTTGGAGGCATTCCTTAGCCATTGCTATTTCTTCTGTGGAGAACTCTCTGTCTAGACCCCTAGCTCCATTTAAATTGTCCTGTTTCTTTGTTTCTGTTTTCCCTTTGTATGTCCTGGATGCTAATCCCCTGTTTGGACTACAAGCTCATGCCAGCTTTCCTGGAGCTGCTGAGGCCAAGGACCTTAGAAGAGAATTTGTTACTATCAGTTTGCTAGGTTAACTTAATTCCTTTCTACATTCTAAATCT
>NC_034606.1:42044284-42046017 GCF_900095145.1 Mus pahari | reverse complement strand
AATCTTACTTCTTCTTCTTCTTCTTCTTCTTCTTCTTCTTCTTCTTCTTCTTCTTCTTCTTCTTCTTCTTCTTCTTCTTCTTCTTCTCTTCTTCTCCTTCTTCTTCTTCTCCTCTTTCTTCTCCCTCTCCTTCTCCCTCTCCCTCTCCCTCTCCTCCTCCTCCTCCTCCTCCTCCCTCTCCTCCTCTTCCTCCTTCTCCTTCTCCTCTCCCCTCCTCTTCCTCCTCCTCCCTCTCCCCCCACCCCCATTGTTGTTTTTTATTTTGTTTTTTTGTTGTTGTTGTTTTGTTTTTTTGAGTCAGGGTTTCTGTGTGTAGCCCTGGCTGTTCTGGAACTCACTCTTGCTCTATAAACTCAGAGAGCCTCTTGCCTCTGCCTCCCAGTGTTGAGATTAAAACTGTGCACCACCACTGCCTGGTTCTACATTCTAAATCTTATTCTCATGTCCACACCATCCCTCATCAAAGAAGCTTCTTTTACAGCAAGTGGAAACCATCGCAGAAAATCCACAACTGCTCACATTGCAGAGATCAACAGACAGTGCGAAGCCAGTCCCAGAAGCCACATCCGCATCACAGCTCCTGCATCTATGGGCACACGGAAGAGGAAGCAGAAGATGGTAAGAGCCAGGGTACCAGAAGTCTGCTGTGCAACAGTCTCCTAAGAACGGCTCCATAAACATGATCAAGGCAATGGTCATATTAGTGGAAATGTTAACATGAAAGGGGAAATTTTTGCAGGGACCACCCCTAAACAAAGAACTACAGGCAAATAATGACTGCTGGGAGATGGAGCATTAGCCTCTCACAAGAGTGAGCCTCCTTACTGGCTGCCAGCATTGAACCATATACACATCACGGACATAAACAGACTTACCTATAATCCCAGCACTGTGGAGGTAGAGGCAGGAGGCTCGCTCACTGTGTTCAGTGAGAGATTCGGCCACAGGGAAATAGGTGGAGAGTGATAGCATGTGCTCAGACACACAGATGAACACACTCGCACACATGCGCACACACACACATATATACACACAAATACACACATATACATCATACATACACATACAAACACACGCACATACACACATATACACACATACATTATACATACACACATACATACACCCCAACACACATAAACCACATATACACACAACACACATGCACACAAGCATACACACACCACACATGTACAAGCACACACACGCAACATACATACATACAACACACATATAAACAGAAGCAAATGTACACATACACAAGCACCCTCCACATACATGCATATACACATAACACAACACACACAAGCAAATTCATATACCACACACATATTCAACACACACACACACAAGCACACACACACATACATGATGCACACACTCATGCACAGATACACACATGCATATAAGCACATACACATCACACACACACATGCATGCATGCATGCAAGCACACATGCACACATACACAGAACCCAATAGATCTCTTTCCCAGAGTACTTCAAAATGAAAGAGAAATTAATAGAAATTAATACCATTAATACCATGGTAGTGGCTGTTCCTGGTTGTCAACTTGACTATATTTGAAATGAACTACAATCCAGAATTGGAAGGCTCACCAGTGAACCTAATCTGGAGGCTGGGAGATAGAAGTTTCTGATCTGGATCTTGGTATGGAGATCTTCAGACACAGTGGTGACTGAATCCAGAAGATTAAGACAGGGAGATCTCCG
>NC_034606.1:42024630-42043920 GCF_900095145.1 Mus pahari | reverse complement strand
TTTGTTTGAGACAGGGTTTCTCTGTATAGCCCAGGCTGTCCTGGAACTCACTCTGCAGACCAGGCTGGCCTCGAACTCAGAAATCTGCCTGCCTCTGCCTCCCAAGTGCTGGGATTAAAGGTGTGCACCACCACTGCCGGGCTTTAATACTGTCTTCTGGGACTCTATTATTTGAAGTTTGGTGTCACCTACAACCAAGCCCAGTCCCTACCCACAACCCTGGGTGCTTTAGTTTTAGTGCTGGAGGATAGTGGGTGAGTCAAAACTTTTCAAAAAGATATCTGAAATAACAGGACTTATTGGGACTTTTTAGGTGTTATCCAGAAATATAACCGTGGGACAGGTCCCCACAGTTCACAGCAGCAGAGAGGGTGGTGTCTGCTGAGCCCAGAGCTAAGGGTATTTTTATAGGGAAATTGGGGGCAGGGGCTGTGTTAGTGACAGTGAACCTGTGGTACCTATAGGGAGATAGAACAAACAGAGGAAAGTTGTGGGTGAGGGGCAGTCCATCAGAAGTGGTGCTTGCTTCTGATCTGCCTAGACTGTCTGGAAAGCTCAGACAGAAATAGGACAAGCGGCTCTGGTGGTCAGCTGTCAGGATCTAAGGCAGGGTCACAGAGCCCAGTCAGGCCTGTAAGACGATCCTTTCTGGTTTTGTCTGATTAATTCTCTCGCTCTTCTCCCTGGCACCCGCCAAGCCCACATAGCTAAATGTAGCACATTCCAGAATTTTCTTCCTCACACATCCTTTCCTCTTTCTGCTCATAAAAACCTCCAACTGGGCCAGCAAAATGGCTCAGTGGGTAAAGGCATTTACATACAGGCCTGATGGCCAAAGTTCCTTTCCTGGAACCCACACAATGGTGGAAGGAGAGAACTAACTTCACAAAGTTTTTCTGTGTGGAGTTCAGGACATGCGTGACCCCCCCCCCCTAGGATACACATACCACATACACATATATATATATGTGTGTGTGTGTGTGTGTGTGTGTGTGTGTGTATGATGCACATGTACGTATGTGTTCATGGGACAGATCAGTCTCTCATGACTTCTCAGTTCCTTATATTACAGTGTGCTATAGAGTACCTCCTACATACCAGGCCCTTCGTGTTTACATCCACTCCCTGTTTTAGCACTTGTGATGGGGTGCTGTAGATAAGCTTGGCTGTTATACAAACATGAGGCCATGCATTCTAAACCCCAGCACTTAGAGAAAGTTAGGCATGACCGTGTGTGCTTGGGACCCCAGTGCCGGGCATGGGAGCTGGGCTACAGAGACAGGCTGACAATGGGCGCTTGCTGGCAAGCCTAGCCCAACTGGAAAGCAACAGGCTCCAGGCTCAGTGAAAGACCTCAGCTGAAGGGATAAAATGGAGAGTGATAGAGCAGGTCACCCTTTGGATGTCCTCCTCTGGGTGCCACATGCATGCTTGCAGACAGGCACACACACACATACAGACACAGACACAAGACATACACACACAAATATGCACACACAGACATCTATACAGGTACACACAGACATACACACACACACATATATATATATACACACACAGATGCATACACACAAAGACACATAGACACACATATATGTACACACACATATATGTACACACAGACACAAGACATACACACACAAATTGCCCACACAGACATCTATACAGGTACACACAGACATACACACATATATACACACACAGATACATACACACACAGACACAGACACATACATACACAAAGACATGAACACACACAGGCACAGAGACATACACAGAAAGATACATAGACACACACAGGAACATACACATACACACACATACACATGCATACTCATACAGGCATGCACAAAGAAACACACAAACACATACACATATATACACACAGACACATAGATAAATACATATACAAGGCACATACTACACATAGACACACATACATACATATGCATACACACATATTCACACAAACACAAACACACACATAGTCACACAGACACATACAAATAGACACATAGACACACGTAGACACATGCACACACACACACACAATTTCAGGATGGCACTTGAGAAAGAATGTTCTCATTTCACAAATGGAAAAGTTCTCATTTACAAATGGAAGAA
The DNA here is from genome assembly GCF_900095145.1 of Mus pahari. NCBI lineage: Eukaryota > Metazoa > Chordata > Mammalia > Rodentia > Muridae > Mus > Mus pahari. The sequence continues at coordinate 42,041,796 of NC_034606.1, read as the reverse complement.
ACGAGGTAACCACTCTTTCTTTGAGTGGCAGAAATGGTTTAGGATGGCACCAAAGGCAGCCGTGTGGCTCTCCAGCCTCATGGCCCAGCTGAGCTGCCTGCACAGCCATTCACACACCTACTAAAGCGACCTTCCCTCTATCACATTAGAAAATCCAGGAGCCATACGCCCCTCCTCAGCCACCGGAGGCCTATCCAACCACTGAGTCTCACACAGTCAATTCTGCACCCTCAAGTCCTCCCTCCACAGGGCTCACCCTCCTCAGTACCCATGCACAATGCTCCCTTTTACTCTCATCTCAGCCAACGGTCCCCTCTGCCCACAGGCCACTTCCCAAGCCAGACACAGCCTGACGGTCCTTCCACAACCTCTGCCTCGCAAGAATGACTTTGCGACCCTGGGAGCCGGAGTGTGAACGACTCGTCTTTTAACAATGTGGAAAGCATCTCCTGTCTTCCGGGCCAGAAGCAGTGAGCACAAACAGACACAAGCACACAAGTTTGTGAGTGGTGGAAGGAGCGCCACGGGTAGCAGCATTTCTTCCAGATGCCACTAGATGGCAGCAGGTCCCCCAGTTGACAGTCGCTGGGAAAGCAACCATTTCATTCAGGACCCTGAGACCCTGGATGGGATCCAAACACCAAAATAAGCTTTCAGAACGTCCAGGTCTGGTACTTATTAGTGCTGCCAGGAAGATGAGGAGGGGGGGGGGGAGGAACTGAGATCAGACATCTCCGAGCCACAGAGCACAGATGTGGACACCGACTCCTTGCTTGGGCTCTCTGATGGGAACTTGCTAGCTGACTTTGAACAAAGTCCCTAACCTTTCTGTGCCTCTGTTTCTTCATGTGTAAAAGCAGGGACTAGATAAAAATGCTTGCCCCAGAGGAAGGGCTCTGGGAGGAGGGAGAGGGTACACTCCGGTGTGCAGTGAGCAGGGTGCGTTTGTGGAATCTGTGTAAGGTCTCTATGAGAAAGATTCTACAGACAGACTGACTGGTTAGAGCCCTGTGGTTACGGAGAGTTGGAGTGTTGCAGATCCAAAGCCAGCGTCATCTTGGGCTATCTTCCGTACCTTTACTTACCCATTTCTCACCATTTAAAATCATTATCTTTCTACCATCAAGTGAAAACCATTCAGCCGGGCGTGGTGGCGCACGCCTTTAATCCCAGCACTCCGGAGGCAGAGGCAGGTGGATTTCTGAGTTCGAGGCCAGCTTGGTCTACAGAGTGAGTTCCAGGACAGCCAGGGCTATACAGAGAAACCCTGTCTAGAAAAAAAAAAAAGAAAAAAGAAAGAAAGAAACCATTCATTCCCAACAGCCCCAACTCTAAGAATGTTTTCAGCAAGCATTTGAAATCCAGGGTCCCCTTAACCTGCCACCCTCACCACTATATTTGTTAAGTGCCTTATTATTTTAGTTTGTTGTCTGACTATAAAAAGTTCACAGAGGACATGTGTAGTGGTGGATGTTTGTAATCTCAGCATTTGGATTCACAAGGAGTTCAGAGCTAGCTTGGGCTACATGAGACCCTGGGCTAGCCTGGGCTACATGAGGCCCTATCTTTTAAACAAAACAGAACAAAACAAACAAACGAACAAACAAATCCCCAAGAAAACAGACTAACGGTTCATATAACCATTCCACAGGGAATAGTGTCACATGTACATGCGTGTATGTGTACATGCATGTATGTATAACATAAGCCCCTGCTTCCAACACTGCTCTCTCATGCTTGGCGCAGAGTAAATGGTCTCTTGCTTCTGGAGAGAGACCTGTGCTTTGCACCCATGAATCTCTAATCCAGGTTCTAAGATACTTACAGAGTGAAAATGGGGCTCTACTGGTCTAGACTGGCTACACCCAAACCAGAGAAGTAAGAAGGCTGAGCCTCTACTGGAGGCTGGAAGGTGGAGGAGGGGGGCTATCCTCAGAGAAGCAGAGGAATGGGCAACCCCTGGGATGTGGGATTGTGGAGGGGGCCTGGCTCACCCAGGTGACACATGGAGTGGGGGCCATAGAGAGGGAAAGGGAAGGAGGCCAGCTCCCTGGGCCACACCTGCTGACTGGGACAAGCAGATCCTGTGTGCCTGCCAGTCTTTCCAACAAGCCCCTAAGGGCCTTTGGGGAAGGAGCAGCCTGCGTGTGGACTGTATTTTTAGCTCCCTGTGCATCTGCTGGCGTCTGGAAGGCACCTCCCTTATTCTCAGCCTTGGTCACTGACTCAGGCTCCTGAGGGTATCTGGGGGAAAGGTTGGCTTGGTTAGTTACAATGACCCTAAGAAGGGTCGCTCCAGCCATGGCTGGTGAGTTTGTAAGAGATCTGAAGGAAGCCTGAAGGAGGCCCATCAGGGCCTCCCAGGTTCTGTCAACATCAGGTTGGCTGTGCATATGTCCTGGCCGGTGACAGCCAGAGGTGGGACTTAGCCAGGGATGCATCTGAGCTGGAGGTGGGAGAAACCAGGCAGAGGCCATGCTCAGATCAAGGAGGGAAGAAAGAGGGGACCCAGGTTTTAGGAGCCAAGGGCTCCCCGCCACCACTGTGTCCTAAGTCCCAGAAGAGCCCAAAGGAGTCATCTCTTGACCTTGCAAGAGAGATCTGTTGACTGCCAAAAGGCTGTCAAGTTCTCAGGTCACTAGATAAGTCTGGGGCCTCGAGAGAGGCGAGGTGCAGAGCTGTCTGGGTGCATAGCTGCCCAGTGGGCGCTGGCAGACTGAGCTCCTGGCTTGCTTTGTCCAGAATGGTGCTCAGAATCCTCAGAAGGTGTGTGTAGTCTGGACCCCCAACCCCTGCTCGTGTGAGACCCAACAGGCCCTCTGTACCCCAGAAGCAAGGAGAGTCCTAGCAAAGAGGGGTGCTATGCAGGTGATGTTTGGGCCAATGTAAAGAATTTGTACAGCTCTGGGTAATGGTCACTGACCCTAGAAGCATTCAAGCAGATATCTGGGGGTGGTCTGTCAGAGGTTGTTCAGTGGGAAATTGGATGAGGCCCATTAAAGTCTGTTTAGCATCTAAACAACATGTCCCTGTTGTTCTAGAAGTCTCCATCCCTAGATGTCTACAATCCTGGAATCTAGAAGCCAGGGTTCTAGAGACATAAACAAGAAGGTTCTGGTACATGAGAACTTTTATCCAAGGATCTTGAGACTTTTTTTTTTTCTTAAAGATTTATTTTATTTATACAAATACACTGTAGCTGTCTTCAGACATACTAGAAGAGGGCATCAGAGCCCGTTACAGATGGTTGTGAACCACTGTGTGGTTGCTGAGAATTGAACTCAAGACCTCTATAAGAGCAGTCAGTGCTCTTAACCACTGAGCCATCATCTCTCCATCTTGAGACTATTGAGGGGGGGTTTTACAAGTCTCACACTCGGAGATGCAAAGCACTCTGGGATAGGCAGAGTCAAGCTGCCTTGGGAACTTAGCCCATCGCACGGGTGTCTAGCAAACTCACATGTGCCCATGTGTGACAAGAGTGTGGAAACCAGGCTGTGGGGAGCCTTTGCACACCAGGCTTCCTCATGGTGGGTCTGCAGCCTCCTCGCCTGGCCAGGATGCAGCTGTCACAGGGAGACTAACAGGCACCAAACAGAAGGGCTGGCTCCAGGTCTTCATAGCAACCCAGGGGTAGGCTCTGTTGTGGTAATGTGTAAGTACACACAGTTGCCCGTGCCACCCCAAGAGCTTACATGGTAAAGCTTTTAAAAAGTCCATCTACCTTCGAGTCACAGACTTTCCCAGCCAGGCTGGCTCACAGGGCACCTGCCAAACCCGTGAGAACTCCTAGGTAAATACCTCACACCACTGGGGGACTGATGAGGGCTTAGTTACCTTGGTTACTACCACACAACTTTGGGAAGCTGGAAGACAGATCAGAGCTGGGTGGTACTGTCCAAGGGATTCGCAGTAAAGTGAGACTTTACTGCCACCGCTGTAAGGTAGGACCTAGAGCTGCTGGTGTGACAGGCCTGTCAGGGGGTGAGCCAGTGCACTCCCCAGCATGTGGCCCAGGTGGTCTGGCCATCCTGGGACAGTTGGCCTCTTTCCTTCTGTCTTCCCCTCCTGTACCCAGAACTCATACTCTCCATGGCCAGAGATGTGTGTGTGTGTGTGTGTGTGTGTGTGTGTGTGTGTGTGTGTGTAGTGTGTGTGTCAGGGGAGGAGTGGAAGCTGCAGAGGGTCAGCTCCTGTAAACCAGCACCGACCAGGCCCTCAGCCCCTGGCTATATGAAGAATGGCTGAACAAAGGGACAGACGAATGATACAGGAACATTCCCTCTGGAACCCATGTTTCTCATTTCCTGCTTTCTTGGGCCCTGGTGGCCATCAGCCTGGGCATGAACAGGAGTGATTCTTGTCTTTCACTCATCCACAACTGGCTGATGTTCCAGAAGGAGACACAGAGTCATGCTGGAAGCGAGGGCTCATGGGACCTGACCTCCTCCAGATCCCTGAGGGAGGATGTGGGATCCGGGCCCTCTGTTCTCTCCCAGGGCTGGGCATGAGTCTCGCACTTTTCCTGTTGTGTTTTCCCACTGCCTGGCTGACTCCAGCCACAGCCCTGCTCAGCTTGCGGAGACATCTGACTGGCGGCCCTAACAGCACCAGCTGTTCAGCTAGAGTCCTGCTATTGGCTGCCCTGAGTCAGGTGACTGATTTGAAGAGATCGGTTAAGTGGTCTCACAATGTGGCTCCCACTGTCACCTCAGCAGGACCCACTCGAGAAGTTTCGCTAAAGCAACGGTTCTCAACCTTCCTAATACTGCAACCTTTCGATACAGTTCCTCATTATTCTTTTTGTTGCTACTTCATAACTGTGACTTTGCTACTGTTGGGAATCGTAATGTAAATTTCTGAAATGCAGGATATCTGGTACTTGACCCCCACAAAAGGGTTGTTCAACCCCCAAAGGGATTATAACCCACAGGTTTAGAACCACTGCTCTAAAGAGTCATGAATGATGGCTAGTCTCTGCTGACACACCCAGAATAGACCCAACATAGTCTGACACAAGTGACCTTTCTGGGCTAGATTATAAGTGGGACGGTGTCCCCTTCCTCACTTGGTAGTTGGATGGGATCTTGCTCAGGAGACACTTTAAAACCTGACAAGCCACTGGGTGTGGTCTCACATGTCTTTAGTCCAAGCATCCAGGAGACAAATGCAGGCAAACTGCTGCGTTTGATGCCAGCCTGGGCTATACAGCAAATCCCAAGCCAGTCAGGGTTACACAGTAAGACGAGATAAAATCTGGAATGTCCTGAACAAACAGAAGTGTCTATGGGACCACCATCCCAGCACTGAGCACCCTCCATCGGAGTGCTATGAGATTCTTGGCCACAGGATGTCCTTAATGTGTTGTTTCAGCGTGTGACAGAGTGGCTGTCATACTGTGTGTACTCTGTGACTGTTGGCTGGGGTAGGTAAGTGATGGATGGGTAGATGGAGAGAGAGGGAGAGTAAAGGGATGAGAGATGATGATAGAGAAAGAATAATTGATGGGTGGACCATGGATGAAGGATGGAGAGTGGGTAGGTGGATGATAAATAATGGATAAACTATGGGTTGATGGATGAATGATGGATGAAGGATGACAGATAGATGGATGATGAATGGATTGATTGATAGGTGATAATTGGTGGATGGGAATAAATGCATAGATGGATTGATGGACAACAGCTGGCTGCTGGCTGACTGGCTAATGGACAGGTGAAGGATGGGCGGACCTGACAGATAGATGGAAAAATCAGCCCAGTCTCTTTCTTATAAAGTTGCCTACCTTTTATCAACAGTATTTCTTCAGCTCAAATTAGGTGCAGAGCCCTGTGTGGAGCTCAAAAGATATACTGATGAATAAAGCAGACCCTCTTATCCCTCACAAGATACAAAATAATATTTTAAAATGTATTTGTGCACACACAAAATTTATCCTGTGCACACACACGCATGCACACACACACATACTCACGGAATTCAGAGGATGGCAACTTTCAGGAATCAGCTTTCTTCTTCTACCACGTGGGTCCTGAGGATGGAACTCGGGCCTTTGGATTTGGAGGCCGCTGCCTTTACCCACTGAACCATCTCTGTAGCCCCCAAATGAGGTTTTCAAGAGCATGAACTGTGGGGTCCAGACTCACTAGAATCAAATGCCATCTGTGTTATTCAACCTGGGGACCATGTCAGTGTTTACCCTAAGGGCTTCTCAGGGGATTGCAAGAACAGGCAAAGAGAAGAGGGTCTGTGCCTGGCAGAGTCTGGGGGTGTTGGCAGTCATCACCTTGCTGGAAGTGCCTCGTGCTGCACCAAGGGCAGTGGTGGGGCAGGAGATCACAAGGAAAGGGAGGAGCTGAGGGCTTCATGGAGCATGGTAGCACAACCTTGCAGAGAAAGCCAGGAGCAAGCTCAGAGCTGGGCATTCTTCCAAGTCAGAGACTTGTCTAGGTTGGTTCAGCCACAAGCACAGATCCATTGTGGCACCTTTGAACCACTTCCAGCTAGGCTTGGAGCATCAGGAAAGTAAGAAGAGGGATGGCAGGATGGCTCAGTGGGTATAAAGACTTGCCACCACGGCTGAGGATCTGAGTAAAATTCCTGGGTCTTTCTGAAAGGAAAGAATCGATGCCTGGAAGTTGTCTTCTTAACTCTACAAACATGCTGTAGCACACATGCACACACATACACACACACACACACACACACACACACACTCACTCACACATGTACATGCACATACCCGTAATAAAAAACAAAAGCAGTCAGAAAGTGAAAGGAGGAGACTTCTAGGGGCCAACAAGATGCCTGTGCCCAAGCTTAGAAACATGACAAGTCCCCGTGGGACAGCAGACAGGGGGAGACTTGGGTTTCAGCTGCTGGCAGTGGCTTCGGTGCCCTTTCTGTGGGCTTGTGCAAGTCCAGACAGTGACCTGGCTGCTTCCCCCTCCCCACCCCCTACTGTCCCAAGCTGTCCTAGCTCCCACAATGGCACTTGCCCCAAAATAGCTGCCCATGTGAGGGCCAGAGAAAAGCAGAGATTAGACCCCTGGAGGGTAGAGCACGGTGGCAGGAGGGGCATGTGGCACCCAGTGATCCTGGCCAGACTAGCATCTGGGGAGGTATAAAAGCCCTTCAGGACCAGGTGGCCTCAAATCACAGCTGACAGCCAGCCCACACTCTCTCCTTTTGTCCTCTTTAGAAGCCACCATGGGGCTCAGTGATGGGGAGTGGCAGCTGGTGCTGAATGTCTGGGGGAAGGTGGAGGCCGACCTCGCTGGCCATGGACAGGAAGTCCTCATCGGGTAAGAGGAAGAGACCCATATCTCAATACCTGTTTGCTGAGATTCACCATATAGCTACAAGGTGGAAGCTGGCAGGGTAGACCAGTTGGCTGCAATGATGAGGTCGGATTTCACTTGTTTCTAAGTGCTGGAGACCGGAGTAGAGAAATAAAAAGGGGATCCATCCATCTCAGCTGATGTCAGCAACCAACGCAAGCTCGAGCATCAAACAGCCCACCGGATGAGTCTTATGACAGCAGAGAGTCCGAATAACGAGGGCAGTGATAGATCTTGTCTACTAGGGTGGACTGAAAGCTTGGATAATGTGGTTGCCTTCAGCTGCAAGGGATTCCTAGACATGCCCAGAAAAATTGCAGATTCTGAGCCTGGGCAAGGAGGTATAGGGGTGGAGGAGTGGCGAGGCTCATACACAGGGCCTCACTGCTCACCCAGAGGCTGGGACTCTTCCCGGGGTTCTGGACTTGGCTGTCTCAGAAGCCTGATGGGATATGCGTGATTGGTAATATTTTGGCTCTGCAGGGAGATTGCTCTGTTGCTAGCAGCCCCTGCAATGTCTGTGAAGCTGTAGTTTGGAAATGAATTCCTTGCTATTTATGACCTAGGGTGAGTTCCCCCTCCTGTTCTTCATGGTCTTGCGTACCCCCTTTGTTTCTAACCCCCCTGCTTGGGAGCAAGGGCATCTAAGGTCAGAGCCCTTTAGGTGGCCAAGCTGGAAGGAAGCTCGCCAGATGCTGGAACACCTGGGTCTCTCAGCTTCTTCCTGCCTGTCCTTCTCCCCGAGTCCCTCTTAAATGCTGGACCTACAAGCCATCTAAGTGGACTAACTCCCACCCCAAATTGGCATAAATTCCTAGACCGCAGATGTCCTATGTGACCTTGTACAAGTTGTCTCTCCTCTCTAAGCCCTATTTCTGCCTTGGACTGTTTGTCATAGTCTGAGACCACCTGGGATTTGGAGCCCCTGCCCTCTTTTTGTTGTGGACAGCAGATTATCGAGGGCAAGATTGGGAGGACAGAGTCTTGCGAGACTCCGAGGCTGCCAGGGCCTGGGCAGTGACTTGGGGCGTGAAGGAGACTCAAGGTATTGTGCCGTTAGAGAGATACTCTCCCCTTCCCAGGGGAGTAACTGAGGCCTGCCAGGACCCAGGGCCACGTGGGGCACAATGCCAAGGCTGCTGACCCTGGGAGGCCCAAGGGCCTAACACCCTATCATTTCTCAGGCTTGGGTCAGGTACCATAGCAGAACTCTGAGGCCTGAGCTGGGAAGCACAGAATTCTAGAACGAGGAGCAAGCAGAAGAGCTGTGCGCTCCGGGTGGCAGGGGTAGCCTTCCCTCACCTCTTCATGGGCAGATAGTTTCTGGTTCATTTATACCTGCATTTAAAAAAAAAAAAAAAAAAAGGATGTACTTATTTTATTTTGTGAGTGTTTTGCCCACATATCTGGATGTGCATCATATGCGTGTAATACCCAGGAGGCCAGAGGAGGGCACTGGATCCCCTGGAACTGGAGTTACAGATAATTGTGAGCTGTCGTGGGGTTCCTGGGAAGTGAACTCGGATCCTCTGGGAGAGCAGCAGATGCTCTTACTGAGCCATCTTCCCAACTCCTGTGATGACATTTGTGTTGGGGAAAGGATTTCGGAGCCATGAAGTTTTAGAAATGACTGGTATTGGCAGCAACCTTTCACATAATGAGAACTGTCTCACAGAGTCACAAACGGCCTACGCCAGTGACGATCCGCCCCTAAAAAAAGGCTCCTGGTGGTGATAATGGAGGTGAAGGTGGAGAGGAAGGTGGAGAGGAAGGCAAGCCCTGTGTTGGATTTCCTTAATGAGCTCGTGTATCACAGCTGACAGGGAGGTTTAGCAACTTGACCCAAATCACACAGCTAATACGACTGTGGATAGGATTCGAACTCAGGCCCCTTGGCTGTATTCCATGCTCTTGGTGACCCTTCTATCTACCACCCCGTGTGCTCCTAAGATGGGGTCTGACTGGGCAACTGTTTAGAAGACAAGCAGAGAGGCTTATCTTCCCTTCCCTGGCCAGACAGACTGCCTGTATGCTCTGCCCGGTCTCCTGGCAACATGATGAAGAAAGGAACCCTGGGAAACTGTCCTTGGTCTCTTCAACAGGGGCTGAATCAGGTGTGCTCAGGGGAATCCAGGATACGGGCTCAGGACCTGTCCTGGGACTCCATCTGTGGAACTCGGGGTTCAGGGAGCAAGTGACCGTGTGGAGCCTGTAGGCCTGTACCTCTCCTCCTATAATGTGAGCAAGCCTAATGCTATTCTGCCCAGTGCTGGGCAAAGGTGAGGGTGGGATAACCCTTCTAGAGGCTAGGAAATCAGTTTGGTTTACACTCAGTGAGCCAAAGACCCAGAAAGGCTGAGTGCCTGTTTCATCATCCCACAGGACACTGGAACCTGAGCCAGAACCAGAATGTCGTATCTCTAAAGCCTACAGCCTTGAGTCCCTCTTCTAGCCCCATCCAGCCTGGTGACCTTGGACTCACCTGTGGGTGTCAGGCCTCCCGTCTGTCAGCAGGAACCCAAGGGTCATTGTCGCTAGATAATAATAGTCAGGAGCACAGGGACCCTGGACAAGGTGCCAGAGACAAGCTGTCAGTGACGCACACAGCTCTGGATGGGCTCCTGGGGTGATTCTGTAATACAACCAGGACTGGGGACAGGCCCAACCAATCTTCATGGCACCAGCTTGTGTGTGTGGCTCTTCACCCACGTGAAGAACAGACGTGCATGTGTGTGTGTGTGTGTGTGTGTGTGTGTGTGTGTGTGCGCGCGTGTGTGTGTGTGTGNGTGTGTGTGTGTGTGTGTGTACACTTCTGAGAATACACACATATGTGTGTGTGCCTCTGAGAACATGTGTTGGGGAGGTGGAGGGTTTGCATACTATCATTTACAAGGGGATGCCATTGTGTGACAGTGACAGGGCCCAAGTGGTCACCCAGAGGCTGAGGGGGAAGCCATAGGGCCTAGTTAAACCTCTGCAGGATACTCAGGCTTCCTGTGCCTGAGTTTCTCCAGCTGTCACATGGAGTCTGCTGCATGAGGCTCTTTCAGCAGGGTTCTGATCAGTGATGGTTGCTTCGGAGTGGCTTGGAATCCCAGAGCAAGAAGTAATCCATGTATGTCCCTGAGTGTGTGTAGTTGGGATGGACACATGGTGGGGTGGTTGGGAGGGAGCTGTTGTCAACAGAGCTGATGACGGACACAGTGAAGTGCTTGAGGGGTGGGAAGGCCTGTCTGTGATGAGTGACCATGGACGTGGAAGAGGGGCGTAGAGCAGATGACCTGAGAGGCTCTATCAAGCACCCACCCACTGGTGAGGTGGGACCATCCCCACTGTGGAACATTGTGGCCTTTTTTTGTCCTGTCCTGCCTGGAGACGAATCTAGTCTTGCGCAGAGAGACAGGGCTCCCACACTCCCTCTGCTGGATGCACACTAGACCTCTTCGTTCCTCCTCTGGGACATGATGCAATCACAGAACTCGCTTCAGATATACTGTGGGGATTCAGTAAATTACCCTGCAAACTGCTTTAAGGACATGCATGTCCTTTGTGAATACTCTATAGGTGACGGTTCATGCTCTCTCATGGAAAACTCAGAGGCCACCTGACCCTCAGTGTGGATCCTAATCAGGCTGGTCTTAGAGTGGGGATGGAACAGGGAAGGCACACCAGGCTCCCACATGAACATAGGCTCCACTGGCCCCACAAAGGGATGGGACAGCTCGAGCGAAGAGTTGGGGACATCAGCAGATCACAAACTCAAGGGATCGTAGAGGAAGCAGCCAGATCATTCAGCAGCTCTTGGATTGGATGAAGCAGCTTAGTGTCCTGGTCATCAGATGTCCTCCCCATGGGACTGTGGGGCAGAGGCCAGGGGGACCGAGTGCTTCCCAGACAGCTTGATACACAGATGTATATTCTCATAGTGATGCTATAAGGATAACGTAGAGTCTAGATAGCTATGGTCACCCTGATAAATATGTCAGAGTGGGGCACTCGGGCCATCAGGTGTAAATTCTAGTTCTGTCTAGGCTCTGGTTCTGAGCTCTGACACCACCTGCTGTGACCCAGGCCAGGCAACTGCCTTCGATGGTGTTACCTGCTCACAGGTGGATCAGGGACTGGCCTCATCTGGGAGGGTTGGTGGTTCTTGTAGCCATCATCTTCCTAAGCAGGACTTAGGTCCCTGGCTGGATAAAGCCAGAGCTCACGAGGTGGCAGGCAGAAGCAGCTGTGGCCTTTGGTTGGTCCCCTTACCATCACCAGTGGAAAGTGGTTGGGGTTAGATCTGAAGTTTAATGCCAATGTAGAGGGGTCTCAACAATAGCCACAGAGAGTCAGGAGATCTAAAACTTCAGGTTTCAACATCTTCAAGCAGGGAGCGATAGAGGCATCCCTAACACAGATGGCTTGAGGAATAGAGGGTACTTCTGAGTCATATAGATCCAATGGCTGCCTGCCTTCTCTGCACACTAGCCCTGAGATCCTCCTGGAGACACGTCCTGAGTCCTGTCCCTGTCTATAAAACGGGAAGAGTGTGAATGACATTGGAGGTGGGTGTGAGCCCAGCATAGAGCAGGATATACAGATGCTCCACCCTAGTACACCCCAGTGTCTGCTCTCCAGATAACAGAGAGAATGGGGTGAGGGTGGAGAGACATCACTGCCCTTGACCTTCTCCGAAACCAAGAGAAGAAGAGGGTGATGGTATTGATCATAATGGAAGAACAGCAGGAGTCTGTCCTGCAGTGTGCCAGATACCCGATGGGTTACCTCATTTAATCAATTAGATAAGGTCATGTCACGCCCATTCGTGGGAGACCCTCAAGCACAGAGAGAGGTGTGGAGAACTGGCCCAGGCAGCACCGCTGGGAAGAGACACAATCCGAGTCTAGTGGCCTCCACGGGTCTCACTCCATCCCTTCTCGTCCCACAGTCTGTTTAAGTCTCACCCTGAGACCCTGGATAAGTTTGACAAATTCAAGAACCTGAAGTCAGAGGACGATATGAAGGGCTCAGAGGACCTGAAGAAGCATGGCTGCACCGTGCTCACAGCCCTGGGTTCCATCCTGAAGAAGAAGGGACAACATGCTGCCGAGATTCAGCCTCTGGCCCAATCACATGCCACCAAGCACAAGATCCCGGTCAAGTACCTGGAGGTAGGCGGCCACAGCAAGTCTCCCAGGGCCCAGATAGAAATCCCAGCTTAGCCACTCAATGCAAGTGGCCTGCTTTCTCCCCCACTAAGCCCCAGTTCTCCTCTACAACCTACCCCAGTCCTGTTCCCCTTGAGGGTGCTGAGGACACATTCGATTTAATGGCTTGCCCAAATGCTGGGCCAGCACCTCAGTGTGAACTATGACCGATACATAACTTGCCTTCTCCTCAAAAGCGGGAGCTCTTATTGGACCCACTGGACAGATGTGGAAACTGAGGCACAGGCAGCTTGGGCAAGTCACTGAGGCAGGATTCTCACTCAGGGCGAATCAGTTCTGTCAGAGAACAGTGGGCGCTGAGGGTACCCTTTGTTTCTCTGATGCTCTGCTGCCCTACTCCATGATGGTTCAGACACCAGCTAGACAGTGTCCTAAAGAGAGGCCAGCAGCCCTCGGGGGAGGGGGGGGTCCTGTCTGTCTTCATTTTGCAACTGGAGTCACAGGGCAGAGCAGGGTAGGGCAGGGCAGGGCCAGACACATAACCAGCCTCCTTGAAGATGGGACTGGTTCCACAGACCCAGGCTCCCCAGACTTTTCTGTATCTGTGACTTGTGAGGCAGATTTCCCAGAGGTATGTTTGCAAACATGTCCTGTGCCTCTGGATGCACTTGTGTCCCTCGGTGTCCCCTTCTGCTGTGTCCCACTCTCATCTCTGCTGTGTCACGTGCACATAAGGGCCCCAGCCCAAAACAGCAGCTGCACCCCACTCCTGAGCTAGCAGGGGCGTGTCCACAGTCTCTGGGTCTAATCCCAGCTTACTATCTACCTGCTACATGACCTCAGCCTGGTCACTTGGTACTGTCTCCGGTAAAATGCCACCCCTTGGCACACCAACCAAAGCTGTACAGGACCAAACTCTAAGTCAATGATGATAAGTAAGCATTATGATAGTTTCATCATGAGCCTTTGGGTTCTGGGTGGTCCAGATCTCCATCTTAGGCAGTGGCAGTACCTGATCTCCCCTGACCCCTCTTCCTTGTCAGTACCTGTTCCCCAGTTCAGGGGTGACGTCACACGATGGGAAAAACCTCTTCCCAGATGTCCTGGTTGACAGTCCTGGTTTGCTAGCTGATGCTGAGCTATCATGTCTGCTGCGTGCAAGCTTTCGTGGGCTGGCTGCTGGGTCTGCATCCTGAAGTAGTGTGGGCACACGGGAGGTGAGAAAGGGGCTCCAGAGGGGCCCCCTGGGTTTAAGTGACCCTCCCTGGCTGTGTGACTTCAGCACACAGCTATGTCTGTCTCTGCCTCAGTTTCCCCATTTACAAAGCAGGGATGGTGGTGGTGCCTGCCACCAGGTAGTCAGGTTTAAAGGAGCTGGTTCACGGTGATTGCACGGAATGGCACTTGGAACATTGTAAGTGTGCAAGGAACAGTCCTACAGTAAGGAGAAGGGCAGCAAGTACACACACCCTTAGCTCATGGCTTGCTCCGTCCCGTGACCTACAACCTCTTGTCCCTTTCTTGCAGTTTATCTCAGAAATCATCATCGAAGTCCTGAAGAAGAGACATTCCGGGGACTTTGGAGCAGATGCTCAGGGCGCTATGAGCAAGGCCCTGGAGCTCTTCCGGAATGACATCGCCGCCAAGTACAAGGAGCTGGGCTTCCAGGGCTGAGCCACGGGCTCCCACTGTCCGGCCCACCAAGCTGGGACCCAGTGTTGTGTAGCGAGTAGCGTGTGCAGTGCTCTAGGTTAGAGAGCAGAAGAGGGGAGCATAATGTGGCAGGGGAGCATAGTGTGGCATCCACTTACAGCCCGGGGACAGGGCTCCGGGCAGCATTACCCCAGAACCCAAAGTGGCCTCTGCTTTGTCAGCTCTGCCGGGTCATGCTCAGGTCTCCTAAGTCCCAACCCACTTTCTCCTGGTTTGGGGAAAATCTCTTTTCCGCTGTCACATTTGACCCCAAATCCAAGTCACTGACTAGCAGACCCTGAGCTTTGGGCGAGACGGAGGGTTGCTTAGAGGGAGTGGAGCTTCCCGCTGACCCACCTTGTCTCAATAAAATAGCCTGCGAGCCCTCAATTCTTGTCTCCGTCCGGTATATTTTTATCCCTTCCGGCAAAGGAAGCACCCTCCAAGTGTCGCCGGAAGAAATGGGAAGGTGCATTCTGGGATGGCAGGCAGACAGAAGACGTGAGACAGGCCCCTTTCGACAGTCACCTCTCAGTGGCAGGTGCACACTGAGCTAGGTTCAGGGACAGGGAAGAAAGGGGTCCCCCTGACCTGGGCTCTGGTCAAGATGGTGGGCCTGCAGACAGGGTCAGCTGACCTTGGCAGTCTAGCGATCAGTGCCAGGTGCCCAGGGCAGGAGACAGGGAGGAGATGTCACTGTGGATCCAACAGCTGAGGTAATCCGAGAAGGTCACCCAGTCAGAATGTAGCAGAGCTGAGAGCCAAACAGTGACCTAGAAGACAACTGCGTCTCTGACCCCAGGACAGAGCCTGCGGCCAACAGTAGCAGCCGCTGACCTTCCGGCCAGGGACAAGACAGACGGCAGAGAGATACTATCCAAACACAGGACAGGGGAGGAAACCCACCTGTCCCAGGGCAGACTGCACTCACCAAGGACCCCGGAGCAGGCCTGTTACTGAGGCTAACACAGTGAACAAAGCTCAGGCACCAGTCCTCAGAAGGCCAACGGGACAGGTAATACCTGTGTAATCAGTGTGGCCATATCTGGAAGAGGACAGAGAGGCCCAGTGCTCGCCGCCCCCAACCCAGCTTTGGGGTCCTAACCATGAGCTGAAGTTAAAAATGCAGAGCTGGCCAGAGGCATTCGTAGCTGAGCAGAACCGGCTGAGACGTAGCCTCTCCTCTGCTCCGTTCCTTAAGGGGCCTGACAGATGTCTAAACTATGTGAAATCTCTTCTTAGCTGACAAGTGTCTCCTCTGGCTGGACCAAATTTTAACTCTTCCCTTCCTGACACGAGGTCGCAATCTGGAGGAGTCCGTTGCCTTAATAGTCTGATAGCCAAAGGGAGGGGCGTCTTTTCAAGCAAGGTGACCTGAGTTTGACCCACGGGAAGACAGAAGAAGACATCCGACTTCATGAAATTGTCCTCCGACTTCGACCGTGGATGCACGCACAGGTGTCTGTGTGTCCACATATAAAATCATGCCACACATGCACACACAATACACAATATTAATAGTGATTGATGATTGATGATGATGATGATGATGATGATGATGATGATGATGGGATAGTGATGCCTTCATTTGTGGGTGGGGTTCTGCCATTACCTTACAGAAATTTCATTGACTGTCAGACAATGGGCTCTTCCTGACATGTGATCTTCCTAGGGGCTGACGGAGCTGGCTCTTCTCCAGCTGTTAGGCATTCAGCAACATGTCTGTCAGAGACACTCCTGGCTCTAGCTGCAGAGGAGGGCTAGGCATTTGTCGTCTGCCCTGCGTTCAGCGAGCAAATCTCGACAAACCTTGGAGGTAAAAATAGAAGCGAGCTTAGAGCTCTGCGGTGCACACGTGGGCCAGCTGCCTCTTTTGTCACGGCTGAGTGTCTGTGCTGAGTCCTCACATCAGGGGCAGGCGGATACTTGACTTCGGTTTATTTAAGGTTTCTCTTCAGCCCCAGGCGAGCGTTTGGCAAATTCCACACTCAGAGTCCTATTTGAGTGTAGAGGTGGCAGACTGATTGCAGCCATCTGCTCCTGGTATTGTCCTCAGGACCTCTGTATACCCCCAGCTGCTCATGAAGGCCCCTCCTGGGTTGAAGCATAGATTCCCTTCACACTCAGTCCCCACAGACCCACCCGAGTCCCGCTGTCTCCTGCAGGTCCCAGCCAGGCCAATGAAGGTTTGCTTGGTAGAGCTATGCACGGTGTGCACTCCACGCGGCGCCTGATCAAGGTGGCGTCTAAGGTTTGGGTCTCTGCTCCTCAAACCCAGCTGGGGCTGCAGTGTGTGGTCTCCAAGTCCACACAGGGTGCTCCGGGATCTGGAGGTGATCGTGAGTAGAAACCCAATGCCCTCTCTACGGTCTCTGTTCTGAGAGGTTTCTCAATCTGTGTGGCAGGGGACCCCCGTGAGTTACTCCAGTCTTTGTCCTGCCTGCAATCATCTTGCCTCTAGTGGGATCTAAGCGTCCCATCTGCACACCCAGTCAAAGATGTGGGTTATTTCTTGCTTGGTTTTAGCAGCTGTGGCCCTTCCTGAGGCTTGGGCATAGAAATCTTCTAGTCTGAAAAGGTGAGGGCCAAAGAAACGGAGTTCCTGAGGGAAACACCTACTAGTGTCCAAAACGCACCATCCTGCAGGGGCAAGTCAGTCCTCTTTCAGCATCCTGAGTACTGGGATTAAATGTGTCTGCCATCACATCCAGCTGTTTATTATTTTTATTACAGCAAAGTAGGAGGAACAAGTGACACAATGGCCACCACAAACAGTTGTGTCTGTTGGCGACCCCTATAGGACAGCGTGTTTTCATTTTGCAGGCAGCCACTGCCACATCCCATCAGCTTGGAACACCGTTGTGGGCGCACTGATGTGAACATAACTTGTAAACTACGGGCATTTTAAAAAATTGCAGCCGGGCAGTGGTGGCGCATGCCTTTAATCCCAGCACTCGGGAGGCAGAGGCAGGCGGATT
>NC_034606.1:42007328-42023102 GCF_900095145.1 Mus pahari | reverse complement strand
CCTGCCTCTGCCTCCCAAGTGCTGGGATTAAAGGCGTGCGCCACCACCGCCCGGCTGCTGTTGTTTTTAATAGGGAAAGAAAATCGAATTTATGGAGTACACCGCTAGGGACGACTGGCTAGGCAGGAGCAAAGGCACTGCCTGTAGCAGAAATGAAGTGTCTTTAAAACAAACAAACAAACAAACAAAAAACCCCTCACAAACTTCACCTTCAATTGACCCGCATCAAACTGGTCGTTATTGTCTGACCAGGTCGCCCACAAATACAAATCCTTTTCCTAAGTTGGCATTTTTGCAGAGAACTGGAAACACCCGCCCTGTGTTGTTGACCCCTTTGACAAGCAGGGTTGCACCGTGCGGCTCCTCCTGCTTGAGTCCAGACCAGCAGAGAGAGGCGTGTGTGTCTGAACGGCCTGCCACAGTCTTCCCTTCCCAATAGACACACAGCTGGAGAACAGGGGACCGTGGACATAGTGGATTATGAAGTGGGGTTATTAGCAGCTTTCAGCACTGAGGCCCGGGGCGGGGGGGNGGGGGTGGGGGAGGGGAGGAGCTTCCGATCCACGTGAGAGAGGGTGGAACCCCAGGAGAGCTGGGCATCCCTGGTTCCACCGAGCACTGGGATGTCATCCAGTGCTCATCAGAGGTTCTGCGTCAGCTTCCACCCAGAATCATCCAGTTGAGTTAGTCTACCAGGAAAGGGTTAAACTGAGGGCCTGACTGGTGTGTGTGTGTTGGGGGCAGAGTTAAAATTTTCTGGGAGTGTTTGTGATAGTGAGGAGGATGGAGAACCGGGCATGAGGAGTGAACATCATATTCAAAACGTCCCCTATATTCTAACCTGTTTTTTCTTTCTATGACCACCTTCGCCACCACCGCAAACTATTTCTATGTGCCACCATGGGCAGGCTTATGATGCCTTAGTTAGGGTTTGCTGTAAAAGAGGCACCAATGACCAAGGCAACTCTTATAAAGGACAACATTTAACTGGGGCAGGCTTCCGGGTTCAGAGGTTCAGTCCATCATCATCAAGGCAGGAGCATGGCAGCATCCAGGCAGGCATGGTGCAGGAGGAGCTGAGAGTTCTATATCATCATCTGAAGGCTACTGGGAGAAGACTGGCTCCCACGTGGTTAGGAAGAGGGTCTCATTGCACAACTCCCCACAGTGATACACTTCCTCCACCAAGGCCACATCCACTCCACCAAGGCCACACCCCCTAATAGTGCTACTCCCTGGGGCAAACATATTCAAACCACCACAGTGCCCAACTGCAGAATCAGACACTTAGTCCTGACGGTACTGATAAGTTTATTTAAATCAAGAGATGTTGCACAAGGCAAATGACCTTCATTCCTGATGGTGAGCATACATTGAAGGACTTAAAAAGGAGGCAGAGAGCCCACCCCACCCCCCGTAAGAAGGGGATTCTGTGCCCAATGATTGTGTGACTCTCCCCTGGGTCTCCTACCAACCCTGCAGATGTCACATCCACCAGCCAGATCCTAACTCTAAACCACTTACTCTGTATCCTTTTGGTTTGGAGTCTCTGGAGAACCCTACTGGTGTGGGGCATTGGGCTATGCACAGACAGTCTGGTCTCCAGTTGAGCTGAGGTCTGAACCCTGGAGTGGTGATAATTCACCTACATGATGCGGTAGACGTTCCCTCGTGCTCCTGGAACTCTGGCCCCTGCCTAAGTTATCTCCCCCCACCCCCACAGCCTCTACAGGAGAAGCATGGCTAGCAGTCACGTAGGCAATGTCCCAAGCTTCTGACCTTCGGGCTAAACTCCTCCCCAGTTACCTAGCAACAGTAAAGATAGCAGCATACCATAAGAGGGGCTGCTTGGCCCCACCTCGATCTCCTCTCTTGATCTCTTGCTTACTCCCCTTACTCTCCTCTCCTCTCTCCTCTCTCTTCCTCTCTCTTCCTCTTCCTCTCTAGCCTTTCTTCTCTCTCTCCTTTCCCCTTTGTCTCCTCTTGGCCATGGCTGGTCTCTCTCTCTCTCTCTTTCTACCTTCTCTCCTTTCCCCCTGCCTTTCTACAATGAAGCTCTAAAATCATAGACTGTCTCTGCTCATCAAGGCCCACTGCGCAGACTCTCTCGCTTGTGTGGGAACCTCTCTCCCTCAGCCCTCTCTCCCATAACCCTGGGGCTACAGGGTGTCGTCCTGGGGCCCCTGGTTTCCACCCCCCATCGAGTGGGGTCAGTGGCTTAGATGCCTACCCAGGGCCAAGTGGAAAGCGTCGGGCAGCCCTCCCACATCCGCCTGCCCAGAGCACAGGAGGAACTCTGGCCAGACATGGGCTATCCTCCCTCCCCCTCCTTCCCTATACCTGCTTTTAGTTCCCACATACTGGTACAACTGCCATTCCTGGCTCACAGATAATGGTGACACGGGTACAGTTAAAGCACCTGCCACCTCAGTTAAAGGCCACCCACCTGAGGAAAAAAAAAGAGTTGAGATCTGTACCCACAACTTCAGTTTGCAGTCAGTGGTGGGCAGTGTCCTGGTATAGTTCCAAAGGGAAGGCTGCGTGTGTGAGCATATGTGTATATGTACTGTGTGTGCCTGTGTATACATATGCCTGTATGATTGCACAGCCTGCCCCTCCACTCTAAGCTCCCTGTGGTATAGCAGGGAACAGACTCATGGGTATTCTTTTTTTTTTACAAGAGCACAAATCTACTTTTATTTATTTACTCTCCATTAGTTTAAATCCGGGATGGGTACAGCATCACACGGATTCTGTGACCAATGGCCTTTGCAGGAATGTTGCTTCGGAATTTGGCACGAACCATCCCACTGTCTCCGTGGCCCGAGTTACTTTTCCCCAGGTCACTCTGGTTTTGTTTGGTTTGCCTCCAGGAGTCACTGTATTGTTTTTTGCTTTATACACATAAGCACATCTCTTGCCTAAGTAGAACTCTGTCTCATCTCGAGCATCCACGCCTTCAGTTTTAAGAAGAGCTGTGTGCTCTCTCTTGTTCCAGAGACCTCGCTTGTAGCCAGCAAAAATGGCCTTGCACCACAGCCTTCCAGACATGCTTGCTGTTAGAAGTCCTGTTCCCAGCAGGCCTCCACAGGCGCCAAGATGGCGGAAAGAGCGACTCATGGGTATTCTAAGCCCAGAGCTTACTAGTCTGACAGCTGAGGCCAGACACTTAAATCCTATGCTAAGTGTTTGCAGTCCAGCCAGTATTGCGAATCTGAGGTGACATCTAGTCTTCCTGGGGTAGCCAGGTCCCGGGTCACTCACCTCTCACCTGACTAAGGAACGTCTAAGGAGGCAGCTGAACCTATAGGACTCTCCTGAGCTGTGTGAATTGGGGCAAGCTATTCCACCCTTCCATGCCTCTGCCGCCCCTCCCGAAGTGTAATAATAATTTCATAATTAATCTAAAGTTCTCTGAGGCTAATGCTGCTCGCAGGCCTAGAACACGCCTGGATTGTGCTCATTCTTGCCACTGCCACCAGAAAACAGTTCAGGCAGCCTGCTGGTCACAGTGGTGGCAGGAGCTGGCTTCTCCCACTCTGCCTTCCTCTGGAGCCAAGTGCAGGGGCTCGCCAAGGTGGGGGAAAGAAAGAGACAGTCTGGTGAGCATATCCAGCAGGTTCCCAGACCTTGCAAAGCAAGTGTGGCACATCCAGGTCTCCTCCACTTGTCAGGGTCCAAGGGGACAGGAATGAGAGGAAACTGCTGGCCGGGGCAGCAAGGGGACAATGGATAGACTCAGACTGGGTTCACTCCGGAAGAAATGATACAAAAGAGCCTCGCCCACTGCTCTCCGCAGCCCCGAGTCAGGGAGCTGTGACTCCAGAGTCTGCACAGCGGAGTTCAAGATGGCTTTGGGGGTTCCCTAGCTCTGATGTATGGGGTTTTTAGGTTCTGTTACTGACTTTCTGTCTCTTTCTCTCATCTGTCTCTCTGAATTGCCCCGCCCCCACAAGCAGGCCTGTTGGCCTCTGAACTCCCAACTCCCTGTGTTGGTTTCTGGCTTCCCTCCTTCTCCAATCTCACAACTCTCCTGGGACTCCATAATGGTGGACAATGGAGAGAGAGGTTCAGAATGGATTCAGCATGGAATGGACCTGGGGGCCATCCTGGCTAGTTTTGTGTCAACTTGACACAGGCTGGAGTTATCACAGAGAAAGGAGCTTTAGTTGGGGAAATGC
Organism: Mus pahari; assembly: GCF_900095145.1. Lineage (NCBI taxonomy): Eukaryota > Metazoa > Chordata > Mammalia > Rodentia > Muridae > Mus > Mus pahari. Next base: position 42,018,921 of record NC_034606.1, on the reverse strand, counting down.
CTCCATGAGATCCAGCTGCAAGGCATTTTCTTAATTAGTGATCAAGGGGGGAGGGCCCCTTGTGGGTGGTGCCATCTCTGGGCTGGTAGTCTTGGTTCTATAAGAGAGTGGACTGAGCAAGCCAGTGGAAGCAAGCCAGTAAGTAACATCCCTCCATGGCCTCTGCATCAGCTCCTGCTTTCTGACCTGCTTGAGTTCCAGTCCCGACTTCCTGATGGGATGAACAGCAATGTGGAAATGTAAGCTAAATAAACCCTTTCCTTCCCAACTTGCTTCTTGGTCATGATGTTTTGTCTAGGAATAGAAACCCTGAGTAAGACAGGGCCTATGGGACTGTGGCCACTATACAGTGAAATCCAGTTCTTGGGGAGTGCCAAGTGGCTTGAGGTCAGATGCATGGCTGGACTGCTCAGCCTGGCCAGGTAATGACCCAGAAGAACTATTAAAAAACAAAACAAAACAAAACAAAAAAACAAAAAACTAGCCAGTGCCAAGGTAGGATGTGCCCCAGTGAGAACACAGGGCCAGCTGAGGCCACTAAGAGACGTGCAAGGGTGCACCGCCCTGGGCGCTGGCCAGCCTCATCCTGGCACAGACTCCTGGGGCTGGCAGCCATGGCATCTTGAGAGGCAACCTTACCAGAATAACAGGTGAAGGGACAATGGTCCCATGGCCAAGCTGAGTCATTCTTCATGGCCAAGGGCTGGAAGGGGGTCACCTACGTGACATAGGACTGTGTTCCACTCCCCGCTCCCCCAGGGTATATACCATGTAATCACCAGGCCTCTCCACCCACTACTCCACATGTGACACTGGTGTCTGGAGGCATCGCCCTCTAGACCTGCTGCCCCTGCCATTCTGAAGAATGCCCAAACCCTCACCCTCAGCCTCCTTTGCACCCCTACCCCACCCTCAGGCACCAAGGCTGCCCAGTAACTCAGGGCTCTAGGCCTAAGGAGGGTGACCAGGGTCCTCAGAAGTCTCGCTGACATCTGCTACACACCATTTTCAGTTGCTGAGCGGAAACAGCTTACATTGCTTTGAAAAAAAAGGACCCAAGGGACAATGTACCAAGGCCAATGAGGGTCAGCATATGTGGCTAAGAAGCAGGGGGAATAGAGTAACTGGTTGGGGGCAGGGCAGGCTGGAGTATACTAGGGCATCAGAGTTCAACCCTGGGTTTACAAAGACCCACGGAACTGCACACTGCCAGCCCAGAGGGTGAGGCTCTCATGCTGAGCTGAGCCCTTGTGTGTGTTCCCACCCCAGAAACCTGGGGGTCCCTCCTGACTTCTCTCATTGCCCGCAGCCCCATGTCCTGTATACAGGGTGATGTCAACTCCTCGGTCTTAATGGATTCATGTGCTCATTGAGGGGATTGAGGGGTCACATGAAGCCACCGGGGAGGCACCAACCACCCAGGCTCCAGAGTCTGGAACCCAGGAACACTTGGGAAGCAGTCCCATTGTCCCTCAGAGGCATAGAACGGGTAAGGAAATTGCCTGAGACAACGGAGACTAGGAGATGGAGCCAGGACCCAGGCAAAGGCTGCCTGTGGTCAACCCCCTCGTAGCTCATTCAGCTCTGAGAAGCTCAGTTTCTTTCCATTAACCCTTGACCTCAGGGTGCTCTGAGGACCCAGAAGCCTCTGGAGAGGCAAGAACAGCTTGAGGGGTTTTTCCCCCAAGGCTCCATCTTTGCCCTGCCTTTGTCTTTGACACAGACAATGGAGCCCCTGAGTCCTTTCCTGTGAGCAAGCAGCACCGTGAGGTCCACGACCTCATCACCCTGGGGTATATGACGTCTGTGGGCTTACAGGAAGTGCAGCGATGGTGGTCACCTGGAATCCTGGTGCCCCAGCTTGCTCCCAGCCACAGTGACTAAGCTGCATGGGGAGGAACTGCACAGAGAAGCCATTCCCTAGACAGAGCACAGCACAGCACTCCCATGGGCTATGATGAACAACATTACTGCCAGCTCTGCTGCCCACACTGATGTTATGCCAGCATCATCAGCCTCAGCCAGAATTAGGGGTCCTGGCCCAGATGTCAACCAGGGTCATCCAGGCAGGAGGTGACAGCCATATATGGCCAGTGGCGGGTCCAGAGCTGCAAGATATCAGAGTGTCTTCAGGCAACCTGTTTCCATTTCTGCATCCGTGGAATGGGTACAGGCGATGGACTACTCAGAAGGTCTCTGTGATGATCAAGGACTCAGCTCAGTGCCAGTGGAGATAGCCTGGCAATTAGCTCTGGGCACCCATCCACCCATGTACCTCCTGACAAAATCCGACATCTAAGTTCAGCATCTTACTGCAGCTTGCAGGGACACTCGTAGTTCTGGGGACTGGGAATGTGCAGGAAAAAACAACTGGCTCTGGTCTCTCCCGCAGAGTCAGGCTTCAGCCCCTGAGCTAGCCTGGGACATGAAGCTCTACTCCTATATGGTTCCTCCCAAGGCCAGCAGGCTTCTCCTCAAAAAACCTTCCACACAGGGCACCCGAAGAGCCCTTGCAGTGCCACCCGAGATTCACCCATGAAATCTGAGAAGCCACAGGGAAGCCACAGAATCATTATAACCTGGCCTCAGAAGTCACAGTGACATGTCCTTACTGTCCTGATGGCCTTGGGAGGGACCGTCACCAAGCCCTCTGCCCAGTAGAGAGGTGAGTACTAGGAGAGAGGATGTTGGGGAGCCCCTGTCTGGCCAATAGTGTGGTGCTCCAGGGTTGAAACACCTCTGCAGATGGGACTTCAGCACCCCCAGGCTCTGTGTGACCACACTTCGTCCCTGGTGTATGACAGCACCAGAGAGGGCACTGAACCCAGGCTAGTCGTTTGAAGACAGGGCACTCTCCACAGCAACCAGCTCCAGCACATGGGGATTCCACAAGGAACACCATCAACCAGATCTGTCTGGTTTCAGAGCCCATGACTTTAAGGGCAGCCCCTTCTTTGTGGAATATATATATATATATATATATATATATATATATATATATATATATATATATATATATATATATATATATTCTGTATATAATATATATTTTAAATTATGTTTGTATATATAGGTTTATGTGCAGTTGCCTGCAGAGGCCAGAAGAGGGAGGAAGATCATCCGGAGCTGGAGCTACAGGCAGTTGTGAGTCCCCCTGGACCTGGTCCCCACCCTGTCTTCAAAAGAATAGCCTGGGTTCAGTGCCCTTTCTGGTGCTGTCATACACCAGGGACAAAGTGTGGTCACACAGATCCTGGGGGTGCTCATGTTCAAAGTCCCATCTGCAGAGGTGTTTCAACCCTGGAGCTCCACACTATTGGCCAGTCAGGGGGTCCCCAACCTAGGTAAGGACCTGGGTGGAACTGAACTTAAATCCTCTGGAAGAGCAACAAGCTCTCTTAACCGCTGAGCTGTCCTTCCAGCCCCAGAGCTCCCTCTTCGTCTTGATCTAGTTTTCTGTTTCTCAGTTGCTCATAACCAACTCTGTTCTGAACATACTAAATGAAAAACTCCAGAAATAATAGTTTCTAAGGGATTTAGAGTTTTTGGTGGGTTGGTTAGTTTCTTTGATACAAGACCTCACTAATGTAGTCCAGGCTGGCCTGGAACTCATTATGAAGAGTGACCTGCCTCTGCATCCTGAGTACTAGGATCAAAAGCCTGGCCTACTGTGCCCAGTCAGTTCCTAAGTTTTAAATTGTTCAGCCAATTTTAATAATAGAATAAAAATTTCTCACTGCCACACTGTCTTGACCACACCCTTTTTGTACCATTTCCACACAACACAGGCTACCTGCCCTTTAGACACTCAGTAGCCATCCTGGCTATGAAATAAGCTTGTCATGAGGGCAGTAACTTATGACAGTATATTGCAACATTTCATCTTTTTATGCTGTCGGTTACTATTTTTTTTACTGTGCCTAATTTATACATTAAATTTTTATCACAGGTTTGTGTGGTGTAGAAAGAAACCCATATTGTGTATGGAGTTTGGTTCTGCCCACAGTTCCCAACACCCACAAGAGCATCATGGGATATACCTCCTGCAGGTGTCAGGTGCTTCTGTATCCTGTTCATCTCTTACAGCATCTTCTGTTTGTCCACATCGTTGGACTGTGGGGTCTGCTTCTACACACTTTAAGGGCAGCCACGGAGAACAAGCTCATTTGCAAAGCGAACGAATAATATATGGAGCTCCGTGAGAGCAAGACCTTCACAACCATGAGCTTTCTCTCGCCTTGGTTGTCTCTAAGACTGATGGGATTTCTCTAGCCATGTCTGTCCCTTGGAATAATGGGAGTATTCTGGCTATGGGTTGATCTATGGAGAAGCCTTGACCATCACCTCAGCCTTCACTCTGGTAATCCAGCTCCCACCTGGTCCTCGGGTGTTGGCTCTCCAGACCAAATCCTTTGGGCCTGCCTTCTCTCTGACCCCTATCTACTCACAGAGCCCACACAGCCTTCCAGCTCAGACTCCAGGTAAGCCTCACCCCTTTAAGGGCCCCTCAGTCACTCAGGGCTGCCCTCCACTGGGCAGCCAACTGGGCAGAGTGCTTCAACCAGGCTTTAGTTTCCTCGGCTCAGGTTGTCCATTAGTTCTGTGGTTCTGAGGTTCAGAGGGTGAGGAAAGGCAGCATGTCTCTTCATTGCCACTAGATGGCACCCAGGGGCCACCCATCTCCCTGAAGATGGGACTCGGAGGCATTCAAACTGGAATCCTCGGAGGTCATGGGCATGAAGGTCAGTGCATGAAGGTCAGTGCATGAAGGTAAGGGGGTCAGTCTAGGAGATCAGGAGACATCGTGAACTTGGAGGTTCCCAGCCACACCCTCCTCTTAGTGAGAGCCCTGGTTCTCCTTGGCAGTGAACTTCCTGGGTCTCTGAGACCTCATACTGGCACTTCAGCACATACAATGTCCTTGTTGACTCTTGGCACAAAACAGCCTTCCTGACAACACCCTCTGTCCCTGATGTCATTAGTGCTACTTTGGGTCTCCTCTGGGGAGAGGTCTTAGCATGGTGCCTAGAAATCTGTATCTGCAGTTGGCTGTCCTCTTGCTGTGTGACCTCTGGCAAGTCACTTCCCATCTCTGGTCTTCTGGTTGACTATAACCAGCCTCAAGAAGCTTGGAGTGCCATGGAAGAATCAAGATATCCTCAGTTGAAACTAATCAAAGGTTGGGAGGGCCTCAGACCCTGAGCTACGGTCTAAGGAGTGGAATGGTCATGTCCTTCCAGGCCTTGCCTCCTAGAAACTGGAGAGTCAGATTGTCACTAGCTGTCATGAGACAAGGGCCCCTGAGGGACTCAGGCTTCCAGGACAGAGGAGGGTAGAAACTGGATCAGGGGCGGGACTGTGTCCCAGACCACTCCATGCCACAGCATCTGTGCCAGCGATGAAGTCAGGCCTCCTTCCTGCTGAGCAGATCCCCTCCAGCTGCCAAGCCCTTTCAAGGCGGGACATTTTGTTCCTTTAGGCCACGCCTAGTGAGTCCACAGGGATGTATTCAGCTTTGGTCTTTGCTGAAGGCCTGTCTAAAAAGGGTCCTTTCTCAGCTGGGATTCCGACCCCATGTTGTCAAGAACTGGGCAACCCCCTGCTCTGGCAGGATTCAAAGCTCCCTCCTAGATAGCCGGGGGCGGGGAGGGGGGTTGTGATGTTGGTTCTTAGGCTTAGATCTGCCCCAAGAAGCTTTCTACTGAGTTTGGATGCTAGGATACAGGGCTGAAGGGCAATGACTATTCATTGCCATGTTCCATCGTAGCCCTAAGGGCTAGGGACATACCAAAGCACACAGCATCTCTCTTCCCTACTTTGTGAACGTCCCTGGGAGTCCTGTGGCTGTCTGTCTTAGGGTTTCTACTGCTTTGAACAGACACCATGACTGTGGCAATTCTTATAAAGGAAAAACATTCAGTTGGTGCTGGCTTACAGTTTAAGAAGCTGCCGGGTGTGGTGGCGCATGCCTTTAATCCCAGCACGTGGGAGGCAGAGGCAGGCGGATTTCTGAGTTTGAGGCCAGCCTGGTCTACAAACTGAGTACCAGGACAGCCAGGACTACACAAAGAAACCCTGTCTTGAAAAACCAAAAAAAAAAAAAAGTTTAAGAAGCTTAATCCATTATCATCATGGCGGCGTGCCGGCAGACAGTCATGGTGCTAGAGAAGGAGCTGAGAGTCCTACATCTTGATCTGCAGGCAGCAGAAGGGACTGTGTGCCATACTGGGAATGGCTTGAGCATATGAGACCTCAGAGTCTATCCCCACAGTGACACTTCCTCCAACAAGGCCACACCTCCGAATAGTGACACTCCCTGTGGACCAAGCATTCAAACACATGGGTCTATAAGAGCCATTCCTGTTCAAACCACCACACTGTCATTGTCAACTTGCAACTTCAGTTGCATCTCCACGCAGCACCTCCTAGCCTTCTGTCTGTCCCTCCCTTATTTGCCTTTTGATCCATACATCCTTCTCCCTCATAGACCCTCCACCCATGTCCACCCAGCTACACACTAATCTAAACCTCCATCATTATTCCTATCTCCTCTCTCCTTTCACCCATCTACATCTGTCTGTCTGCCAGTTTACTCACAACCACCCACCCACCCATCCATCTGTCTGCCTTCCCATCTATCCATCTAACCATTGGTTAACCCATCTACAAACCCAGTCATTCATCTGTCTGTCCACCCACCCATTCATCCCATCCCACTTATTGACCCATCCACCCTTCACCCTTCACCCTTCACCCTTCACCCTTCACCCTTCACCCTTCACCCTTCCCAGGCTTGCAGTTGCTCAGCAGATCTACTAACTAGCAGTTGTAGGGTCACGGGACCCCACTTCCTCCTTTGGATGCAAGGACACAAGACATCCAGCAGGGAGACGTAGCCCTGCAGAGCAAGAGCTGTGTCTACTACCTGCTATGTGCTCTGCTTTGTCCCTCAGTTTTCCCACCTATCTAATGGGCCATGACAAACTAAGTAGTACATCAATGTACTCAATACAATTGGGCTCAAGGATTTGGGAGCCTTACTGTCTGGTTAAATCTTGGTTCTATGACTTTGAAAGCCACATGACCTTGCTCAGGAGACCTAAGCCCTCATGTCTACAGTTTTTCAGCCTGACACAGGGTTGCTTGGGGGGCCAAATACAGACATGATGCTGGTGCTCTCTAGTCATCCGCAGTCAATACGATCTGTTAAAGTAGGTGTTGCTGAAATGCCTTCCCATGGGGAGACTTAAACAACATCTATCCCTTCTCCTAAGGTCCCAGTGACAACCCAAGGCACAGTTCCACCAAGTTCGTTCCAAGGAACTGAAGACTTTACTGGGCATCTCGTGTATGTAAATGCTCCTCCCACAAGGACCACTTAGCAAGGATAAAGTTTCCCACATGGCTCCACTCGAGTCTTCCCCCCTCACCCCCACATGCATGTAACCCCTGGGACCATAAGCACATAGAGTTGTCAGTCAGTAGGGAGCAGATGGAAGCTGTGAGTCCAAAGGTGGGAGTAATCACGGGCAAGGAGACACAGCTGAATGGCCCCAAACCGCTGTTTCTCAGATCAAAGGGCAGCCAGTCACAACAATAGGGGGAGAAATAAGTAAAGCTCAGAGAGGTAAAGAACTTGCCTGCGGCCAATCATTCGGCCAGGAGAGACTGGACTGTAACCAGGTGTCATGAGGGGCAGCAGCGATTGGTTCTCATAGGGATCCAGACCTTACTGTTCCCATGCCCCGCTCTGGCACACAGTGGTCTAGATTTTATTCCTGCCTATCTGGCCACTGAGATTCCTTGCCATTTCTATTTTTTTTTTTTTTTTTAAATATTTTTTTTTTTTTTTTTTTTAAAGATTTATTTATTTATTATATGTAAGTACACTGTAGCTGTCTTCAGATACTCCAGAAGAGGGCGCCAGATCTCGTTATGGATGGTTGTGAGCCACCATGTGGTTGCTGGGATTTGAACTCAGGACCTTTGGAAGAGCAGACGGGTGCTCTTACCTGCTGAGCCATCTCACCAGCCCCCCTTGCCATTTCTAAACCCAGGGGCTTCTGTGTGGAACTCCCAGTCTGCGGGCTCCTGAGCCTCCAGAGATGCTTCAGGGATAGTTGTGCATCCCCGCACATCCCCGGTTCCCCATCCCAGCCTGCCACGGGGAGAAGCAACCATGCTTCCCTGCACAGCGCCCCCCATAGGCTCTGCTCCCTTAGGGCACAAGGGACGCACAAGGGTGGCGTGGGCGGGGAGTAGGGGAGGGCAAGAGCTGCTCTTGCTGTCTAACAACCCTCCCTCCAGGCAGCCAGCTCCCCGTGGCGACAGCCCCTGCTTACAGTGGCTTTGAGCACACTGGGAAAACAGGCAACTTCTGTCCCCCGGCCACAAACTGCTTTTCCACTCTTAAAGGGGGACAATTGTTCTGACCTCCTGAGACCGTGAAGGTGACAGGAGTATGTTTGTAAAGTCCCCAGTGCCACTGACTCTGAAGACTTTCAGCTCCTTTCCCCCTACAATGGAAAAGAGCCTGCGGGAATCCCTGCCGGGGCAGCATCCATTAGGAGATTCTAGGGCACTGGCTCTCAACCTGTGGGTCACGACCCCTTTGGGGTGGGGTGGGGGAAGCATATCTGATATTCTGCATATTGGGTCTTCACATGATGATTCATAACAGTAACAGATTTTGTTATGAAGTAACAATGAAATAATTTTATGGCTGAGGGTCACCACAACATGAGGAACTATATGGAAGGGTCTCGAGGGGCTTGAGAGGCAGGGGCCGGGGTCTTTTCCGTACCTTGCATTTGGATTCATGCAATCTCAATTCCAGCACAGACCTGCTGAGCCTACTACTGGTTCAGATCCAGTGCTGATATTGCAATAATGAGCATATTGATTGATGTTGGCCATAGGTGCTGCAGTAGAGAGAAAAGCTCACCAAGATGCTAAGCCTTCATTTCCAAAGGAGCAGAGGCGTTCAGCCTTCTTGGAAAAGACCGACACCCAGCTAGCTCACACCAGTTATTTTATTCAAACATTATACAAGGTTAATTGGGGCTGGGAAAGATTCCAGCTACCAAAGTTATCTTGCCCTTGCTGTCCGTGTGAGCAGACAACTGTTAAGGCCTAGGTAAAATATTAAGGTGTAGAGAGAATGTTAAGGCCCAGGTAACTGTTACGTGGCTAGCCTACCATTATAAGGAAATGTTCTCATATTTTTCTGCTGTTACTAGGAAAGTTTCTAGTGCCAAGTCGATTACATATTCTGTTATGTTCTGTGCCCTTGAAAACCAATCAGGATAGAAGTCAGTGGAACTGCTTGTATAGTTGCCCACAATAGGCCTGACCCCAGTCAACCACCCAGCGGCACTGCTTGCATCTGTGTATAAGCTTTTACGGTAGAAGCTGCCCCTGGGGTGGACCCCAACATAAGAGAGACACCTGCACCAATGTAAGAGACTATTTGGAATAAGATGTCCATTTTTGAGTCGTGGTCACGTAAAGTTTAAGTCCCCAAGACCTCCCTGGGGACAGATATCCTACTTGGCAGAAAGAGTCGTGTACGTGGGTAACTGACATCCTGGTTAGCAAGACATGAATGTTAGACAAGGCAAGTCCCCTGCCACAGCTGAATACCCCAACCAATGGGAGCAGGATAAGTGTAGAACAAAGACATGTTCCTAAGGAAATCCTTATCCCTAAATCCTGATTGGTGGGATAACTTGACACAGATGTTTGTAGATCTCATGCTTAAAATGCCCTGTAGGACCTTAACTTGGGGTCATGGTTCAGTTCCCGAATCTGGACCATGAATCTGACTGACCAGTACTGGGGTGTTTTCTCAATAAACTATCCCTGCCTAACTAAGATAGGTGTTACTGTGACTCGGGGGGCCCCTATAATAATTCACACAAATCTCAGTCCCTTTTGAATAGGGCTAGCATAATCAAAGGAAAGAACTCTGGGTTTGCAAAGAGTGGCTTTGTACCAAGGTCAGCACAGCTGCATGTTCTCACATAGCTCCAAGTGCAGATTCTCTAGAAAGACAGCATTGCTTCAAGGTTCAAACCATCTCAAAGCAATGTCTCAGCCTCTATTGATTGACCCAAACATAGCAAAGGCTTTGCTAAAAGAAAGCCAGACAGAAAGGCTTGGCTCTGCATTTCACTGTTATGCCCAAGTTGCAGGGACCCCAAAGACCACCGAGGAGCCAGTTCAGATGCAAACACACAGGGTCTTTTATAATGAGGTCCCAAGCAAGGTGTCTCACTGTCTCTGTCGCAGAGGGTCAGAGTGAGAGCCCCAAGTCTAGGGGTGCAGGCTTTTTGTTGTGGTTACAGCAAGCTCGGAGAATTTCCATACGGGTCAGCAAGTTAATATTTTTAAAAGCTGCATTTCTGACGTAATCTGCAGGGACTGAACACGAGGGCAGAACCACCTGACAACCAGGACGGTCAGGCTATCTGTTCTCTGCAGGATGTCTTAGGTTATCTGGATGTACTTGGTCCTTAGGTTATCTGGATGTACTTGGTCCCCCCATTGTAGCCCGGCTGTTGCTAAAGGGGTGAGGGAAAGTCATAGGGTGTTTGCTCAGGTGGACTTTGTGATTTTCTTCCTGGAATTGGACTTTAGCCCGTGGTCTCGCACAAAATGGCGTTTCTTCGGAAAACAGAGTTGGTGGGGCACACTACACTCACAGCCTAGGACGCCGAAGTCCAGGTGAGGGTGGGCAGACTCCAGATGCGGAGCTAGCATAATGTCTCCAGTCTGAAAGTCAGAACCACAAAAAACGCTCCCAAGCCTAAGAAAATCTTCACACCAACATGATAGCACCAGCAGCAGTGCCACACCTGACCCTGTGAAAAGGGTCAGAGAAGCAAACTCTCGAACCTGGGCGTGCGTGGTGTCCCACACCTGTAACCCCACCTCCCCTCCAGCACTAGGGGCGCGGAAGCAGAATTGTGAGTTCTGGAACTAGCATGGGCTACAGAAAAAGAGAGAGAGACCTTGTCTCAGGAAGTAAAACATGTAGACAGACTAGAAGTACTGCCCAGAGCTGAGTGTGTGGCTCAGTTAGTAGGATGCTCGTCCCAGCAAACTCGAGGCTCAGCGCTCCAGCCCAGAGCCCACACGAAGCAACCAGGCGGGGTGGTGCTCACTTATGATCTCAGCCCAGAGATGGGCAGGTCCCCGGGGTTCACAGGACACTTGACCAGCTCCAGGCTAGTGAGAGACCATCTCAAAAACTAAAGGGAACACTTAGAAGGCAGAGCCAGCCTGGTTTACAGATGGAGCTGCAGGACAGCCTGCACTACATAGAGAGACCCTACCTGAAAATAAAAAGTGGGCAAGGAACCAGTGTGCAGGAGAAACATCACCTAGGGCTATCCTTTGCCTTCCACATGTACAAAATACATGTCTGCTTGTATACGTGTGAGTGTGTGTACACACACAGTATCATACATAGGAAATGTCAGGCGATGTATGAGGTGGATAGGTCACATGAGTGACTTATGCTTAGACTTGGGTACCCCTCCCCATTTATCTCATTATGAATCTACAATTTTTTTTTCTTTTTTTGGTTTTT
>NC_034606.1:41997067-42006558 GCF_900095145.1 Mus pahari | reverse complement strand
TATATATATATATATGTGTGTGTGTGTGTGTGTGTGTGTGTGTGTGTATGTATATATACGTATATGAACATGTGTATATGTATATATATGTGTGTATGTGTGTACATATGTACATATAAGTATACACACATACACATATATACATATATACACATATACACATGCATACACACACACACACAAATACATATATATGGCATACATAGGTAAGGGGCAGGACAAGTGTAAAGTCCATGGCTGTCCCTGCTGGGATATCAGAGGGTCATCAGGAAGATGCTGAGACCTGAGTCCAGGGAGGCGTAGGGAGGGAGCATAGAGGGGAAGGGGCAGCAATGCAGTCCTAGACCATGGTTACCTGCACTTGAGGGATTTCAGAGAGTGACCCCAGGACCAAGCTAGCTTCAGCTGGCCAGGGACATGGGACATCCTCTGAGAGCCCCTCCCCGCGAAGGACAACATGCCCCTGTGCTCAGCAGATGGCAAGAGCCAGTGACATTCAAGTTCCAGCCACCTCTTTGTTCCAGCGCCCATGACACACCCATGCACACAGCTTGCCTGAATCCTGAGGTGCACTTCCCTTTCTGAATATACACCACAGCTCTTTTAAATTTTTGCCTTCCTCAGGCAAAAATAAAATTAGTTTGCGAGATTTAGTCCCCAGAAGGGCAGCTGGGATGTTTTAGCTGCCTGTAAGCCAGATGAAAGGCTCTGTTGTGGCAGATACTCTGCTTCTAGACACTGCGAACAGCTGTCAAGTTCAGAAATTATCCCGCCTCACCAGGGAGGAAGGAGAGAGGCCCTGCATGAGATGGGGAGGGTTCCTGTGTGATGGTAAGGATGCTTTATCATGCTGGACTCCTCCTACCCCAAATGTAAGCAGTCTCTGAAGTTTCCAGGAGGCAAGACTCTGCTGTCCTCCTTCAGGCAGCTCCACAGTATAGGAAGGCTGTTAGCATTGACTGCAGAGGGTCTTCCAGGGCTGAGAATCAGAAACCTAAAATCAGCTGATGCTGTGAATTCTACACAGTGTGTTTAGGAAGTCAGGGAGTGGATGAGGCCAAAGACAAAAGTCTTCTGTTTGTTTATATGAGACAATATCTCACGTAGTCCAGGCTAGCCTTGAACTAACTCATTATGTAGCTGAAGATGGCCTTGGACTGTTGGATCTTATGGTCTCTACCGCTTGAGTTCTGTGATGTACATGTCTTTCCTCTGTAAGACATGGTTTCTCTGGGCAACAGCACTGGCTGTCCTGGAACTTGCTTTGTAGACCAGGCTGGCCTCAAACTCAGAGATGCGCCTGCCTCTGCCTCCTGAGTGCTGGGATTAAAGGCGTGCACCATCACCACTTGGTTTGGGTACGAACCTGTTCTACTGATCTTTGTAGAACAAAGATCACATCTTTAGGCTATGCTGTGTGGCTATTTCCTCTGAATTGCAGCATATTCCAGGGAGGAGGAAAGAGGCTCAGGAGACTTAGCAACCCAAGGAAACTTAAAAGCCTTTGGAAGATTGATAAATTCATAAGGATATCTGTTAATCCCAAAGGTGGGAGGAGAAAGACCGCCAACCCCAATCATCATGGCCAGATTAATTAAAGCAAGCTTTTTTATTCATGTACACAGCGGCCTCCCCTAAGGGGGTTTGAGAGGTTAGCATTGGATGTGAGGAAGGAAGACAAGGTTTTTATAGCTCAAGGGTGGGAGGTTTCCAAATGGAAGATTTAGTGGGCAAAATGAACATGGGGTTACAGGAGCAGGACATAGCATAGCAAGTTAGTGCTACACACTAGGCTCCTGAAACAAAGACATGGTTGCAAGGTGGACATAACAAGATAGTCATAACAACAGGTAGTCATAACTTGCTTCTTGGTCTCGATGTTTTGTGCAGGAACAGAAACCCTGACTAAGACACTGGGTGAATGCACAAGGCCTCGGCTGGCCTAAAGCATCCCAGGGCCTGGCCCGTGAATGTCAGCCCCGTCCTTCGGCTTTTTGAGATGGTTGTGGGCTGCCTGATGTGGGTGCTGAGATCTGGGCTTTTCCAACTCAAACGTCTCCCTTGCTTGCTGGCTAACCTCATACCCTGTGATCTCTGCTGGACTGGGCAGCTCCCCTTGGGTGTCTAGGGTACTCTCAGGGTATTCATCACTTCTAGAGGGGTGTGTGTGTGTGTCAATCTGACAGATTAAGTCTTCCCCCAAAGTCAATTGGCTTTATTCTTGGTAACATGCACTGCCCGGCTGACCTTCAGAAGAGACGCCTTCATCAACCACACAACCTTCAGAAGGTCTTACTCAGTGGGTGGTACTACTATCAAAATTTCACATACGGAGAGAATGGTCCGTGGAACCGTAAGGGGCCCTTCCTTGCACAGTCACCTAGCCACGAGGTAGCACCGCCAGGATTTGAGCCCTGGGTGGTCTAACTCCAGCATGGAGGTGCTTAGCCAACCAGCCTACATTGTCAGGGAGAGGGCCCCACTGACTGTCCTTATCCTGACTGCCGCTTTCCCGTTCTTGAGGAGAGGAGGGAGGAGGCCTTGTGTGTCTGGTGTCTGGTCCCTCTCTAAAAGACTGTTCCCACACCACTAACCAGCGCCATGGGGCTGGGGTTAGCCTCAGCTGGCCTCCTTCCCAGCCAGGCTTCTCAGAACAGGGCCAATGCCAGCCTCCAGAGGACCACCAGTCACTATGGAAACCTGGGCATTCGGCAGAATCACAATAGGTTGGCTTTCAAGAAAGCTTTTCATTGGTTCCACCTGGGCCTCAGTAACAAAGTGGGAGGAATGGTGATATCTGTCTGAGCCCAGAGTTGGCCACCATGCCAGGTTAACTCTAAGTGTTTAGCAGCAGCCTTGAACCTCCCGTACACATTTGTGAAAGCCGCTCTCCCTAGGCCTTCTGTAGGAGACGCATTGGCAAGGGAGACCTGCTGAGGATTGCTGGGGATGGGTGTGTGTGTGTGTGTGTTGGGTATGTGTGTGGCGGGGGGGGGGGGGGGGGGGGGGTGTGGGGGTGGGGGTGGGGGTGGGGGAGGGGGGGGGGGGGGGGGGGGGTGAGTCTCTAATTACAAAGTGGGTCACTTGCCATTCAGAATAAAAGATTATCTCAGAGCCAGGCTCTGTGCTCCAAGCCTTGCCACGCCCCTCCCCCGCCCCTTCTCCGCAGGAGACGTGCGCGCACTTCCTAGTCTAAAGCCAGCTCTGGGGCTTCTCTGGCTTTCGCTGTCTCCAAGCCCCATCCTCACCTGACGGTGACATCGATGAGCATACAAGGTCCCTGGATTACACGCTGGCACTGACACACCAGACGTTGGGGGTCACCTGCCCTGTCTAGTTAAATAAATGCTCTTCAGTGGTTCGCGGACTAGTTGCTTGGTGCAGCTGTGGTTCTGATGGGTCTGCAGGGAGAAGACACACCCGGCCCCATCTTTGTTCATACAGGGAAATGGAGGTTCTAAGAGGTGAGGGGCAAGCCCAGCGCCCCCCACCCCCGCCCCAGGAGTAAACAGCTTTCCAAATCGCATCTATCCTATGGGCGTTCCCAAAGGCTGAGAGGAAGGAGGCCAGTTAGAAGACACAAGACCATCTTGTCCCAGGCAGGAGGTAGGCTGTGCAGGAGAGCCAAGACACAGACTACCCTACCTTGTGGAAACCAAAGAACATGCCATGCCTTTCTAGTGAAGGAAATGTCTAGACCCACACTGCAAGCTAACCCTAAGTGCTTCCTATGGGTTCAAATTTAGGACTCCCAAGAAGGGACCCAGGGCAAGCTAGAAACACTCCATTCTTCAGGAGAGCCCTCTGACCTGTTACAGTTTCTCCAGCTGGGATCTAGGATAAAACTAAACCTTAATGTTTTAGAGTTGAGGCCTGGCAGTGGTGGCGCACACCTTGCCTACCAGCACTAGGGAGGCAGAGCCAGGTGGATCTCTGTGAGTTCAAGGCCAGCCTGGTCTACAGATGAGTCCCTGATGGGGGTGAGGTCCTGAGTTCAATTCCCAGCAACCACATGGTCCTCTTCTGGTGTGTCTGAAGACAGCCACAGTGTACTCATATAAATAAAATAAATAAATCTTTTTTAAAAAAAAAATAAATAAGGGGCTGGAGAGGTGGCTCAGCGGTTAAGAGCACTGACTGCTCTTCTGAAGATCCCGAGTTCAAATCCCAGCAGCCACATGGTGGCTTACAACCACCCATAATGAGATCTGACGCCCTCTTCTGGTGCAGCTGAAGTCAACTACAGTATATTTATGTATAATAATAAATCTTTGGGCCAGAGCAAGCAGGAACTGAGCAAGAAGGGCTGATTGGAGGGAGCGGGGTTGACCAGAGCAAGCAGAGGTCCTAAAAATTCAATTCCCAACAACCACATGAAGGCTCACAACCATCTGTACAGCTACAGTGTACTCACATAAAATAAAATAAAGAGAGAGAGAGAGAGAGAGAGAGAGAGAGAGAGAGAGAGAGAGAGAGAGAGAGAGAGAGAGAGAGAGAGAGAGAATGAGGAATGCATGAGAGTGACTGGTGGAATTCAGCCTGTCTCTAGTATGCAACCCAAGGTCCCTGCCCTGTGCTGTCCCAAATGGAGAGAACAGTGACAGACAGACAGTGGGGTTGGTGAGCTAGGGGCACCCTCTGGCCCTATGGGGAGAGATTTGGTGGAGATATCACACACATTTGGGCTGATGTTCCACTCTGCATAACGTCTGTCTGTGGGTCTCTGTATTCATCCCCATCTGCTGCAGGAGGAGGCTTCTCTGATGATGGCAGAGCAAGGAACTGATCTATGGTCTTTTTTGTTTGTTTATTTGAGATTATAATAAAAATTACATCATTACCCCCTTCCCTTTCCTCCCTCTAAACCTAATCATATATACCTTTCCTTGCTCTCCTTCATATTCATGACCTCTTTGTTCGTTAATTGTTGTCAATACATATATATATATATATATATATATATATATATACACACATTTTTAATGTGCATGTCCGCGTGTCTGACAGGGGGTTGTGTACTACCCTGTGGGTGCTGAGAATCAAACTTGGGTCCTCTGCAAGAGCAGCTGGTGCCCCTAACCACTGAGCAACCCCTGCAGGCACATATATATATGTGTGTGTGTATGTATATGTTTATATATGTATGTATGTACATATTTATATTTTTATATATGTACATATGTATATATGCATACACACATATCTATTCCTAAATACAACCTTCCCAGTCTGTAAACTGTTACTGTACAGACGTCTTCACAGCTGACCATTTGGCACTGCGTATCGGTTGGTGTGCCCTTCCCTGAGGAAGACTGCTGCTCCTTCTCAGCCTCCCTTAGTTGTCTCTGCTGAGGGTTCTCTTAGTTCTCTGCTTAGGGTGGAGGCCTCGTGGGCTTTCTCCCCTTCGCTTTAGTGTGTCTGATGTTGTTCCTCGTTCAGCCTGGGCTGACACAGACATATTGCTGAGACTTTATAGGTTTAGCTTTTGGTATTACTAGAAGGCACAACCTCACAGCCAAGTTCCTAATCTTCCTGAGAGAGTTGCCCTGTAGATGTGTTCGTTGGGACCATTGGGCCTGAAAGCTGTATTATGATTGGACGCCGTTTTCTATAGTGGTTTCTGGCTGTTGCTTAGTAGAATGTGGGCTAGTACTGCCTCACTAGATTTCTCAGTTGGTTCCTTTTGGTTGTTGTTGTTTGTGTGTGTGTGTGTGTGTGTGTGTGTGTGTGTGTGTGTGTGTGTGTGTGTGTTTGTCTGTTTGAGACAAGGTTTCTTTGGCCGTTCTGAACATCACTCTGTAGACCAGGCTGGCCCCAAGACTGGAGACCCAGAGATCTGCCTGCCTCTGTCTTCAAGCACTGGGAACAAAGATGTGTGCCACTGCTGCCCAGTGATTCCGTATACTCTTAAAACCACTCAGATAGGTTTTAAGTTTAAAGTTTTAACTTCTAATCATTCCAGTGTCTATGGGACTCCAGATCTCTTGACAGGGTGATGTGGGTTCTTCAATTCTGACTTCTAGCAACAAGAACAGGAATGGTGGCAGTTGGCCAACTAGGTGCTCCTCGCCCTGAGTATGTCTCAGTGGGACAACTGCTCTGTCTTCAGGGTGTCTTGTTGGCCCGATGTTGGGTATAGCAATAGTGTATGGGGAAACCCTGTTTGTTCACAGTGATCTGTGTCCCACGCTAACTGCTTTTGTGATCAGATAACCATAACGCTTAGGAATTTCTTTTTGTCTGTTTTAATGTTTCCTCTTGAAATGCGTATAGCAAGCCGGGCCTGGTGGCGCAGGCCTTTAATCCCAGCACTCGGGAGGCAGAGGCAGGCGGATTTCTGAGTTCGAGGCCAGCCTGGTCTACCAAGTGAGTTCCAGGACAGCCAGAGCTATACAGAGAAACCCTGTCTCGAAAAACCAAAAAAAAAAAAAAAAAGAAATGCGTATAGCAAAACCATTTACTCTGGAACTTGTGTTGAGCTCTCTTAAAGAAGTACATTCAAACCAATGCTTCATGATTCTTGTGTTTTTCCAAAGTGAGTACTGTAGCCAACATTTATTTTAGTCTTAGGTTAAATTTGAAATAAATCAACAGGCAAACCCACAACATCCAAATGTCTATGTTAGAAAAAGAAAGAAGAAAAAGTCCAGAGACTGAATCTTGTTCCTGGCGAGCCTTTGATGAAGCTGGGGGTGGTGGCACACATCTTTAGCCTGAGCACTGGGTAGGCAGAGGCAACCAGATCTCTCTGTGAGTTCCAGGTAGTCTAGCTTCCAGGCAGTGTGGTATAGCGAGGCTGAGATAAGCCACTCAAGAAAGTTACACACCACACTTTGTTGATCAGTGCAGAGTGTGGTGAGCCCTCAGCCGACCAAGAGTAGGTCCATGCCTGGGAACGACTTTTGGTGTCCAGACAAAGGAGGGCAGGGTTTTTAAAGTCACAAGGCCGCAATGCCATCAGACCTAGTGCAGGCCAAGGGTCTTTACAACATAAATTTTTTGAGCTTCTAAAATATCACACAAATTCTTAAGGAATTTAAGAGAAGCTAAATTAGTGTTACATATCAGAACTCTTAATAGGGAAGTGTGAATCCTGAAATTTGCAAGAGGAAAAAAAAAAAAGTTCCACAATTTTGAGCCAAATATGAAGCAAGCTTTAATTAAACACTGTTGAGGATGGACTTCGGTCAGGACCACTCTCTGGAATTTCAGCAAGTGGCCATGAGATACATGTTGTAGGAGATTTTAAGGACAAAAACCATAGTGCCACCATATTTTACCATATGGCTTTCTTATTTTCCAAAAACAACAATGCTCAGCATTTCAGGAGGTTGCCTGGTTCTTGGAAAGGAGGGTTTTATAGGTTCACTTTGGGTCTTACATTCCCCTCTTTAGTTATATACTGGGTCAAGTCCTTGACTCTGTAATGGGTACTAGTTTACATTGGGATCTAATAGCCATCAGCCTCATGGTACCCAGACAAAAATTTGAGGCAGCAATGATGTAAAAGCCAACAGAATTAGCAGAAGCAGAAGGGCCAAAGGCCCTGTGATGGCTGACATCAGATTTACTGTCTGGGAGGAGCCTGGAAAACAATGGAGCACAAGTCAGTTATTTCCTCTCAGGTCCTCTTTTTGTAATATTTCCTTGAGTATACCAGATTATAATCCCATATGATTTGTATAGAAATGCCAATTTTCTCCAAAAGCCATATAGTGCTTCTTTGTTCTGTATAATCCGAACCAAGATGCCCTACCATATCGTAGAACTATTTCAGTTAACAAATCATCCTGTTGATAAGTCTGAGCCCACTGTCTTAGTTTGGGTTTCCATTGCTGTGAAGAGACACCATGACCAGGACAACTCTTATAAAGGACAACATTTAATTGGGGCTGGCTTACAGTTTCAGAGGTTCAGTCCATTATCATCATGGCGGGAAGCATGGCAGCATGCAGGCAGACTTGGTGCTGGAGGAGTCAAGAGTTTTACATCTTGATCTGAAGGCAGTCAAGAGGAGGTTCTCTGGCACTGGCCAAAGCTTGAGCACAGGAGATCTCAAAGCCCACCTGCACAGTGACACGTTTCCTCCAACAAAGCCACACCTATTCCAACAAGACCACACCTCCTAACAGAGGCACTTCCTCTGGGCCAAGCATGTTCAAACCACCGCACCCACTTTCCTGGTGTCCCAGTTGGCATGATAAGTTATTTCTCTACTGGTGAAGTGAGCCAATTTAAGCCAGATTAGAGTACATAAAGTCAGGTTTATCAGGAAGCCACTCTTGTGTGAGTTTACTGGTCCCAAGAAAGAATGCCAGAGAAGTCACCAAGCCAAGGGAGATAGAAGGGGTAGGGGGAAGAGAGAGAGTGTGTGTGCACACACAGAAACCAACCACATGGTGGCTCTCAGCTATCTAATAAAGAGGTCTGGCAACCTCTTCTGGCAGGTAGGCATATACTCAGGACACTATGTACATAATAAATAAATAAATAAATAAATAAATAAATCTATTTTATTTATTTATTTTTTATTTATATGAGTGCACTGCAGCTGCCTTCAGACACACACTAGAAGAGTGCATCAGATCCCGTTACAGATGGTTGCCTACTGCTGCCAAGCTGACAAAGCTACAGTTAGCCTCGCCATCAACAGCATCAGAGACCTGAGCAGGATAAATTATAGCTGGAAGCATAATCCACACGACCTATGGATCAACTAAATGGCAGAGACCACTCCATAGTCTCAGTTACCTAGGCACCCATCCCAGCCTCCTGTGTTCTCCGTGGCATTGGGGGCAGAGGTGCCAGGACAGCGTCGTCTTCAGCCCCCAGGATCAGAAGATCTGTGGAGGAGAAACATGGGGGACTGACCTTACTTTGTTTAGGCAAGGTGGGGCAATCAAGTCTCCAGCGTTCTGCTTGTCCACAGTTTGGGCTGGGCCCCTTCAGCAGGCCACTGGGGAAGTCTCACCCAGAGGCTAGCATTACCACAATCCAGTTACCACAGTCCAGGTGGAGTCATTGTCTCTTCCCATTATCCTCTTGGAGATCTGGGGTATCTCTCCATCTGTCATAGTAAGTTTAAACATCTTTTTTTAAAGGTAAATTTATTTTTTTATTTTATTTATTTATTTATTTGGTTTTTCGAGACAGGGTTTCTCTGTGTAGCCCTGGAGCTCACTCTGTAGACCAGGCTGGCCTTGAACTCAGAAATCCGCCTGCCTCTGCCTCCCGAGTGCTGGGATTAAAGGCATGCACCACCACGCCCGGCAATAAATATATTTAAGTAAATAAATATGAACAGGCTGTTTGAATCAGCATTTTNTGCAACTGACTATGTTAAAATTAACTATCCATACTAGCACACTTTATTCCATAAAAATACANGTATTAATCAGTGTTGATGTCATCCATAGTTTCTCCTCCTTATGAATGTGTTTAAGAGGCAAAGCACTGTGTATCTTTTGTTTTTTTTTGTTTGTTTGTTTTGG
>NC_034606.1:41995551-41997002 GCF_900095145.1 Mus pahari | reverse complement strand
TTGAACTCAGGATCTCTGGAAGAGTGGTCAGTGCTCTTAACCGCTGAGCCATCTCTCCAGCCCAAGTTTAAACATTTTAAAATGTCATATTGAGGAGCGTTATCTATTAAGTATATCGGAACTAACCCTTGATATTTTTTTAATTTCTTTCTTTTTTTTTTTTTTTTGAGACAGGGTTTCTCTGTATAGCTCTGGCTGTCCTGGAACTCACTTTGTAGACCAGGCTAGCCTCGAACTCAAAAATCCGCCTGCCTCTGCCTCCTGAGTGCTGGGATTAAAGGCGTGTGCCACCACGCCCGGCACTTTTTTAATTCCTTGCTTTAGGCTATACTTCGAAAACATATACAGGAAGCTAAATAAAGCTTTTTCCCCTGTACTTAACTACATTCGCATGACTCCAGGTAGAGCTCTGAACTCATTAAAGCTTAATCACCTTTAACAGTTTATAATAAAAATAACAATTTCTGGTTGAGGCTCTTTTTGTGAATACAGTCCCTAGGAAGATTGGCAACTTTACGCCCTTACATAGTGTACCATTCTAGAATGTAACAGGTTTTTTTTGTTGAAGCCCCAGACAGCAGGAAGCAGTCTCAAGAGAATGACACCCCCACCCCAGCTCACCAGTCACACCTAAACATTCCCTCGTCTTTTATAATAAATAAGTGGGAGAGTTGTTGGAGAACCCCACCCTATAAGCCCGCTTTCAGTAACCTAGCAACAGCAGGCCATATCGTCATCAGCGACACATTTCACTGCCACGTGAGTTGTGTGTAGGCTCCCTGCGCGCATGCGCTATAACTCCTTATTTTAAAAAAGCGCCTTCTCTTTCTTCCCTCTTTTCCTTCCCACCGAAAACCTCTCCCATGAGATGGGTTGCATGGCGTGATTTTGTGGCAATCCTTGGCTCCAATTCTGCCTCTTAAGTCGTAACAGCAGAACACAGGAGGAGTTGGATGGAGAAGGAAGAGGTAGAAATGTTTCTCGGTACAGTATTCACGTCCTAGGAACCTCTGCTGTGGTTGGCTCCCACAGCATCTTTGTACCGACCCATATGCCTCTGGTTACTGTTGCCAATGACCAAGCTGTTCTCCCTTAGCCTGGGGAGATTCTACTGCTCTCTCTCCTTTAGGGAAGTCTCTATCACCTGCAGGGCCAGTTAGAGCTCTGATGAAATTATCATTTGCCCCAGGACCAACATAGTCCCCAGAGGAACATCACAGCAGACTGAAATGATCCACAAAAAAAATATTTACTAACAGTCACATTAAGTCAATGTGATGGTTTGTATATGCTTGGCCCAGGGAATGGCACTATTAGAAGGTGTGACCCTAGCCGGGCGGTGGTGACACACACCTTTAATCCCAGCACTTGGGAGGCAGAGGCAGGCGGATTTCTGAGTTCAAGGCCAGTCTGGTCTACAAACTGAGTACCAGGACAGCCAGGACTACACA
>NC_034606.1:41984055-41995070 GCF_900095145.1 Mus pahari | reverse complement strand
GTGACCCTGTTGGAGTGGATGTGGCCTTATTGGAGGAGGCGTGCCACTGTGGGTGTGGGTTTTAAGACCCTCAACTGCCTGGAAGCCAGTATTCTCCTAGCAGCCTTCAGATGAAGACATAGAACTTTCAGCTCCCCCAGCACCATGCCTGCCTGGACACTACCATGTTCCCACCTTGAGGATAATGGACTGAATATCTGAACCTGTAAGTCAGCCCCAATTAAATGTCATGGTGTCTGTTCACAGCAGTAAAACCCTAATGAAAACAGCTAATTCAAAGTTCTGTCTCCTTTATTGGCAGCCAGACAAAGAGTAGGCTTGTGCCTCCGGAAGCCTTGGTGCCCAAGCTCAGGGGCACAGCATTTTTAAGTTTCCATCAGTTCCAGTGGTGGGGGCTGGGTGTGGGGAAGTACATTAGCGAGAATTTGTAGTGGCCTAGTAACATCTGCTTTCTTTGTAAGGCTCAGCAGCATCTTCCAGACACTACATAATATTTTTGGACCATGATCAAGATCATGGACAGTTCCCAGAAGCCTGGCCAAGGTGAATCTGACCTTGACAGTTGCAGAACAGCGGAGAGTGACCAGGCAGGCACACAATAACACTGGGACAGGGTGGCTTGCCTTCGTCATTTCAAACTCCATGTCTTTAGTTTTAAACACTTGATCTCCACTACAGGGTGGAGAATCCTGAGGCTCATTAGCTTAACCCAGGCAATTCTTTGTCTGATGAACTTTAAGAGGCAATTTATTATACAAGACCCCACATCCAGTCATATAAAGAAAAGGAGTAAGGGACCAGCCAGGCCAGGGAGGAGGGTTGTGGGCCATGGGTTCCAATCAAACATTTTGTGGTACCAGGAATTATTTGGCTCACACTCCTGTTGCCTCTTGTCTAAATTACTCTTAACCTTTTGTAAAGTCTCTTTAAGCACTCTGATTTGTTAACATAAAGAAGCAAGCCTCCCCAGTGTCACATTAAGTGGCCCCTGGGACATGGGAACTAAGTCCTAGCCTTGCAGGTTTTGGAAGACTATGCCTGCCAAAAACTCTTCACGGGCCTGGAGGATCTCGAGGGACAACTGGAGGTATCTAATGTCTGCACCTGTCTGATGACTTATCTGTTGTAGGCTTTTCTTTGAGTATGACTGTAGTGCTAAAGGTCCCTGCTACCCTCCTTCCTACCATCATTGGAACAAGGAGAGAGGGAACCCTCCTATATCACTTATGGAGCAGCCCAAAGGGGAATAAGAAGTGGGCCCCCACTGGTCCTGAATAAGTGTATATTTGGGGTCGTACATGTACAATCAATCATACATAAAACTGGATTATAAAGTAGATGTTCTAAAGTTATACTGTGGGTGAGGCCAGTGATGCAGGCCCACCAAGTTCCTGTGAGAGAGAAGTAAGTGTCCGGGTTAAGAGTAACCACGAGACTAGTAGGCAGAAAGGGAAGAGGTGGGTATAACCAAGCAGGAGTCCTGTGTGAGCAGCTTAGCCCCAATGGAACAGGTCCAGGTGAGATGCTCTATTTCTGGTCCTGGTCTGGAACAGGCTTGGCATGAGAGGGATGAATCCAGGTGGGGTCAGCCTTGGCTGCAGTTGGCTCTGACGAGACGGTGGTCTGAGGTCCTCTCGGGGCTGATGTCAGTCCTTCTTTCTGAAACGTTTTGATGTACACTTGTCCCCTGGTTAGAATAAATGGCAAGGCATCAAAGAGGTAACTGAATGGGCATCTGGAACCCTAGAATGGACTACAGTCTGGACCTGCTGGAGAGCCTGGAGATACTTTAACGGAGACTAATAAGTAATCTCCTCAATGATAGGGTCTCTTAAATGGGGCAACAGTGTGTGTGTGTGTGTGTGTGTGTGTGTGTGTGTGTGTGAGATGGGGAGCCTTCCAAACATAATCTCATAGGGGGGTGACTCCTGCCTTGTATGGGGTAAATCTTATGCAAAGAAAGGCCAAGGGTAAAAGATTGGGTATGTTTTACTGGTTTCCAAAACTGGAAAGAGTGGACTTAATAGTGTTTATGTGTCCCACCCATCCAGAGTTCTGAGATCAGTAGGCAAAGCAGAGCTTCCGCGGTCCATTTAAGTGAGGTAAATGGTCTGGCTGACCATTGGAATTACAGATGAAGTGAACACAGGCCCATTATCTGATCCAATTAACAGGGGCAGCCAGAACCTAGGAATAATTTCATGTAAAAGAGTCTTGGTCAATGTCAGCATTGACCTTCCAGGTAGCAAAGGTGTTTACTCATCCGGAGAAGATGCCCACAAACAGATCCTTACATACCCACTGTGAGGAGGCTTTATCTCTGCGAAGTTGAATTCCCATTTCTCACCAGGGGCTAGTCCCTCAGGCAATGGCAGGGACACATTTTGGCACACATCTCCTGTGTGCAGGACAGACATTGAGAGACAGCCTGAGTGGCCATGTCTTGGAGACATAGAATCTGGTACCTGGAAGATAATAACTCAGTCAGTCCAGTGGGACTGGAATGGGGAGTCTGGTGTAGTTAATATACCAAAAACTGTCCGAGAGCCACATGGGTGAGTGGGGTGGGGTTCGGGGTGGGGGTAAAATTCTTGAGTCTGTCAAGATCCACCATCCGGTTGGATCCTGTTTTGCATCCTGGGAGCAGGCATTACCCTCTTTCTGAGAGAAGGGCTGGTGTATGTGTGTGGGGGGGTGGGGGGTGGGGTGAGCTGTGCATCAAATGTGCAAGACAGAAAGGGGCTCCCCAGGCATCTCTGTCTCTCTCAGCTGCTGCTTCTCTGGGTTGCCTGGTCTGCCCTCTGATTTCCTTAGGCTTCAGGTG
This sequence comes from Mus pahari, assembly GCF_900095145.1. Lineage (NCBI taxonomy): Eukaryota > Metazoa > Chordata > Mammalia > Rodentia > Muridae > Mus > Mus pahari. Next base: position 41,992,246 of record NC_034606.1, on the reverse strand, counting down.
TGTTGGCTGTTAAACTAGGTAGCAGCCATCTCCTTGGAGAGCCAGACTTCAAGGAGAGAAGGCTTTTTCTCTTTATTTTTAAAGGTTTTTTTATTTTTCAGTCAATAGCCCCTGTCCCTATAACTCATGGTACGGACACTGAGAGCCATCAGCTCTGTTGCTGGGCCAATGTGCCCTGTGGCAAGGTTTGTGCCCGTATGGTGGCCCACGGAATAGTTAAGGCTGCTCAGGCCTTCCTGACTCCGTTGCTGACTGCTTCCATCCGTAAAGAGATCAGCTTCTGCCTCAGGTCTGGAAATGTCCTGGAGATCTGATCAGCTGGCCTGAGAAGTGTCCAGTATGTCCTCACCGTCATGGAAGGGGACCTCAGGGATGTCACTGGGCATCAGGGTTGCAGGGTGGAGATTCTGTACCACAGCAAAAGTGAGACAGAGCTGATCAAGCAACAGGCTATGGTGCTGAATCATATGGGCATGTGACATCCATCGGCCATTTGCTCCTCTTAGAAGGATGCTCACAGCATAGGGAACTGTTAAAGTCAGGTCCTGGTCCACAGTGAGCTTTTTAGCTTCCCTAACTGCTATGGCAGACTTTGGCATGCAGATAGGATGGCCAGAGAACACTGGGTCCCAATGCTTGGGTGGATAAACTACAGACTTCTGCCATGGTCCCAGGGTCTGAGTCAAACCCCCTTTGGGTCATGTCTTGAGGATGAAAAGGTGAGATGGTTTAATAATATCTGGGTCAAGGTAGGGCTTGTGTCAAGGCTCCATTTAGTTTCCAGAAAGCCTCTTTTTCTCTGTTTCAGTTCACTTTAAAGGCTGGTCTCCTACAGGGCCAGAATAAAGGGGCTGGGCTTTTTTTTAGCAAACACAGAAAACCAGAGTCTGCAATATCCTACCCCACCCACCAGGAATTTTCCTACCTGCTTCTTGGTTTGGGGAGTGGAGATCTGTAAGATGGCTTCCTTTCCCATAGAGCTGAGAGGTTTATTTATTGCCTTGAGCAAGCTTTGTATCTCAGACGGGAGACTTCCATTTGGCAGAGCTGAACCTCCTCCCCTCCCCCCAACCTCCGGAGTCTCGACGTCTCAATGTCTGGAGCAGCTGAAGCAAATCTTTTGTATCATTCAAACAGATGGCGGTGGCAGCTGCAGCCAATAGATCATCTACATATTGGAGCAGATTTGGATTAGGGCATGACACCCTGAATCTTGTTACTTCTTTTGTAATGCCTGCCCAAAGAGTGTAGGGGAATTCTTGAGCCCTGGGAGGTAGTCACGTTCAGATTCGCTGGCTGGTCTCTTTGGACATTGAGTCAGTCCATTGGAAGGTGAATATAGCTGTCACATTTGCACCCCCGGATAGAGAAAGGATCCTTAAGGCCCAAGACTATATAGACATGGAGATCTGGTGGGAGGAGGCTGAGCAAAGAATATAGATTTGGAACAATAGGAAGAATGGTTTTAGCCCACTTATTTACCTCCCAGAGAGCCTGTACTGGCTGACAATCTGAGGTCCCTGATTTATGGACAGGCAGGAAAGGCAGATTCCAAGACAACTAGAAAGAGGTGAGACTGTTAGCATCTAACGGCCTCTTGATATAGGGAGCAATTTCCAGCCTTTTGGTTCATGGGATATTGCCAGACCCTTTACGGGGTAGCTGTAGCCAAGAGACGTACAACTGGTGGGTGATGGGCTGCCGAGCCTGGAGAATCTCAGCCCCTAACTCAGGACACTGTTGTTGCAAGTCCTGGAGCAGGGGTGCTGGGTCCGACTTTGGAGTCTGTTGTGGAGTCTGGGGGAGCTAGAAGATGCTCTTCAGACAGAGGGGCAGTTAAGCTGAGTTGGCAGTAGGTGCAGAGGAAAGTTTAGTTTCTTGAGGAGTAAAGATGACGGTGGTGTTGGTGGTGAACAACACAAGCAGTCACAAGAGTAGTCTTAAACAGAGGAGCAGGTTTTTTGAGCTGCACCTGAATTCTAGTCATTAGGTACCCATGAAAAGTGTCCAAGGCCTGGGAACTTGTGTACGTGCTTTACAGGATCCGAATCACGATGCTTGGATGGAAAAGCTGCTTTAAAAGCATTCCTACCAGTGACTGAGGCTAAAAAGCCTCTGCTCCAAACGTCCCTAACACTCAGGAGTTGCTAGCTAGCAATCGTGCCAGGTGCAGCGAAGGGTGTGGACGACAGATTGCAGGAGGGTGGTTAGGGCTTGGGACTTAGTTAAAATGGGGTATTCGAGTCTGAGTCTTCTAGTTATAGGGATCTGAAGCAGACTAGGAAAGGGCGGTGCCCTTCCTCTAAATCGTTGATCTCTATTCCATGATGGGGCGGTGCCTCCAATGACAAAAACAGAGGCTGGGACCTGAGTCCAGGGCATGGCGGGCCCTCAAGAGGGAAACTAAAGGTGGTGAAGGAAATGCACGAGGTTGGGGAAACCGGATATGGCCACCTGACTTAGTCATAGCCACGGAGCCGGAGCCGAGGGTGGGGGTGGGGGTATGGAAACAAAGAGTGTAGATCCAGGAGAAGCGGGTGAAGTAGGGATGGGGTGCGGAGGAGGGTAGGGTGCGGTGGGAGGTGACGGAGGAGTCTGAGGTTGAGGCGGGGGAGGAAGAATCTGCAAGAAGTGGGGTGGATGGGTTGTAGACAAAGGAAAGGGAAACCATTTGAGGGTCCTTGGCTTCTGAAGGCGGCAGGACAGGCGGCAGAGGCTGGCGACAAGGTGTCTACACGCCAGCACCAGAGCAGCAGGGCGTGTGCCCCCAACCCCCACGTCCGTCTTCCCTGCAGGAGCAACCGGGATTGGACTGGGCCGGGGCCCATGCGAGCGCAGCCTCTTCAAGTCCCGCGGACCTTGCCATGTGAAACAGGTCGGACCACGGCCCGAGAACCACCCTCCATTGTCGATCCCCCGGGCCCGAGAGGCGCAGCGGGAGGGGTCCGGGCTGTGGCTCCAGGACCTGGAAATTTCCGATCATGGAGAGAAAAGGAGACATTTCTAGCCCGGGAAGTAGGAGTGGGGGTGGGGGACACTGGACATCAACTGGTATCAGCATAGAAAGGGTGCCACCTACTGGCAGAATCCTGAAAGACTAATAGAATGTCAGTCAGAGTCAATGCCCACAAGCAACAGAATCAAAAATCAAATCAACAACTAACTCCCTAGGCCAAACTTGCTTGTCAAGCATTTAATCATTCACACAGTTGGTCGTCCATCCATTCAAGCAAAACCGAAACCATACCTCTCCTGAGAATCAGAATGAACGGTCTCCGCGATTGGGGTCCCAACTTAGTGGGAAGGACTGGGAAGAAATTGATCAGAAATTTTTTTCCCAAAGCAGATTTTCTTAGCTTATCCCCTTATCCAGAAGACTCCCCGACGGTCCAGGCAGTGGTGGCGCACGCCTTTAATCCCAGCACTTGGGAGGCAGAGGCAGGCAGATTTCTGAATTTGAGGTCAGCCTGGTCTACAGAGTGAGTTCCAGGACAGCCAGGGCTACACAGAGAAACCCTGTCTCAAAAAACCGACCGGGGCTATCCCCTTTATCCAGAAGGCTCCCTGAGGGGCTTAACCTCCTCAGTCAGAACCAAAAGCCAGAACCAGAATTAAAATCGTCACACAGACTCACGTCTGAGGAGTGTTAGAAACACAGCAGTCACTCCAGCCAGACCTCTCCAGAGGAGGAGAGGAGCCTTGGAATGTGTCAGGGGGCACCCGCCACATCTGTGGCCTCTCCACGGCCAGGAAGGTGTGAGTTGTGCTGAGTCCCAAAGAGCATGAAGAATCTCAACAGGAACCTCAAAATGAAATGAAATGCTAGTTCTTTTCTTTTCTTTTTTTCTTTTTTTTCGAGACAGGGTTTCTCTGTGTAGCTCTGGCTGTCCTGGAACTCAGTTTGTAGACCAGGCTGGCCTCGAACTCAGAAATCTGCCTGCCTCTGCCTTCCGAGTGCTGGGATTAAAGGCATGCACCATCACTGCCCAGCATGAAATGATAGTTACTTCCATGCTAGAGAGTTACTGGCAGTCATGCAGATTAAGCCAATTAAAAGATTTGATTCCTTTTTAATGGCCAGACCAAGAGTGGGCTCACCCCTCTGGTAAGAGAACTTTTGGTGTTCAAGCTTAGGGGTACAGCATTTTTAAAGACAAAACACAATTACATCGGTGCTTAAGGGGTTATTACATTAGTGAAGGATTTGGAGTGGCCTAGTAACATCTTTGCAAGACTCAGCAACATCTTCCAGACAGCACATATTGTGTTTAGACCATGGTCAATGTTATGGGCCATCCAAGGGGCCTTGCCAAGGTTAGTGTGACTATTGAGGGCAGACAGGTCAGAGTGACCAGGCAGGCACACATAATGCTAAGACAAGATGGCTTCCCTTAGTCACTTCAGACTACCCTCTACCATGCTTCCATGGGTGTTGATGGCCATCTATATCTGATTCTGGGCTGGGTCTTCCATAGAATTCACCCTCAGGTTGCAGGCATGGTCCTTAAGGGTATGTGCCTTTATCACCATCCTCAAAGCCTGAAGAGCTGTCCTTTGATGGCTAAGTGAGTCCTCCAGCAATAAGGGCAAGATCACATGATAAGTTTTCCCAAATTCAGAAATCCTCTAAAAGATACAGTTGAGGGGTTGGAGAGATGGCTCAGCGGTTAAGAGCACTGACTGTTCTTCCAGAGGTTCTGAGTTCAAATTCCATCAACCACATGGTGGCTCACAACCATCTGTAATAGGTAATAGGATCAGATGCCCTCTTCTGGTGTGTCTGAAGATAGCAACAGTGTACTCATATACATAAAATAAATCAATTCTTTAAAAAAAAAAAAAGAAAGAAAGAAACAGCTGTAAATAGAAAAACGTTGAACACATGAGCAAGTAGACCAATATATGTAGGAGGAGGAGAGAACATGTACACACATGAATATACACACATACAAACACAAACATAGGAGCTGGAGAGATGGCTCAGCGGTTAAGAGCACTGGCTGTTCTTCCAGAGGACCTGATTTCAATTCCCAGCAACCACATGGTGGCCTACAACTGTCTGTAAGTCCTGTCCCAAGGGATCAGACACCCTCATATGAATATACATGCAGTCAAATTACCAATCCATATAAAAAATAAAATAAGGGCTGGTGAGATGGCTCAGTGGGTAAGAGCACCCGACTGCTCTTCCAAAGGTCCAGAGTTTAAATCCCAGCAACCACATGGTGGCTCACAACCATCCGTAACAAGATCTAACGCCCTCTTCTGGAGTGTCTGAAGACAGCTACAGTGTACTAACATATAGTAAATAAATAAATCTTTAAAAAAATAAATAAAATAAAAGCAATAAACAAAAAACATATACTATACATATATACAAATACAAACATAAATATACATGCCCCACATGTACAAACACAAACAAATGTACACATGCACAGGCAAAAATATACACCATGTATGCATGCATAAACATTCACATATACACACATAAACATAAACATACACATGTACATATATAACTATACATATATACATGCATGCCTAAATAGACACATGTACAAACACATAAATATTCATTTCATATATACACACATAAATATGTACATGGACACAAATATAAATGTAAATGTACACACAAACACATATATACACATGTACACAGAATAAACATATATGTACACATGTGTTCATTTGTATCTCTATGTGTGTATGTGTGCATACATGTATATATTTCTTACATGTCTATATTTATGTGTGTTCATATGTGTGGTACACATATAGTATATTCATGTGTGTGTACAAGTGTACGGAATAGTTATACTGAGCACATGCATACACACATGTATCTTTGTGTGTACATGTGTATATTTACATATGGACATGTGTTTATGTATTTATACATATGTTATATGTTTATGTGGGGGGGTTGATTTCAATAAGAATGGACCCATAGGTTCATATATATTCAATGTTTTATTGCCAGGAAGTGGAACTTTTGAAAGGATTAGAAGGATTGGGAGGTGTGGCCTTGTTGGAGAAAGTGTGTCAATGGGAATGTGCTTTGAGGTTTCAAAAGCCCATGCCATGCAGGGCGGTGGTATCGCACGCCTTTAATCCTAGCACTCAGGAGGCAGAGGCAGGTGGATTTCTGAGTTCAAGGCCAGCCTGGTCTACAAAGTGAGTTCCAGGACAGCCAGGGCTACACAGAGAAAAAAAACCAAAAAAAAAATAAACAAAATAAAAGCCTATGCCAGGCTCAGTCAGCCCCTGCCCCCCTTTCTCTGCCTGTGGATCAGAATGTGGCTTTCGGCTACTGCTTCAGTGCCTCCATATGCCCTGCTGTGATGATAATGGATTAAGCCTCTGAAACTGTAAACAATTCCCAACTAAATGCTTTTGTCTTATAAGTCTTGCCTTGATCGTGGTGTCTCTTCACAACAATAGAACAGTAACTAAGACAGTGTACATTTATATGCTATGTATATGTTTACACATGTATATTTATTATGTACATGTGAATATTTCAAGTGTGTACATATGTGTACATTTGTGTGTATACATGTGTACAATTATGTGTGCATATGTGTATATTTATAAGTCTGTGTATATATTTAAAATTTTTACCCATGTGTACATGCATACATTTATTAATGTGTACATGTTTATATTTATGTTGCATATATGCATGAAAATGTATATATGTATGTGTGTACTGTATCTTTATGTGTGTACATGTATAAGTTTATGTGTGTATATATGCATATTCACTTTATGTGCCTGTGTATATTTGTGTATACATGCATATATTTATGTATATACATGTGTATATTCATGTATATATATTTTTGTACAAGTATGTATTTATGTGTGTGCACATTGCATATTTCTATGTACATATTTGTGTTTACATCTATTTAATTGCATGCACATGTTATGTTTGTATGTCTGTACATGTATATATTCATATATGTCATGTATATATTCATGTGTGCAATATGTATATTTATGTATGTACATATATTCATGTTTGTACAAATTTATGTTTGTGTGTACATGTGTATACATGTGGATATTTTTGCATGTACATGTGTATATTTTGTGTGTATGTGCATGTATATAGTTATATATATGTACATGTGTGCATATGTAAATATTTATGTGTATACATGTGTGTTTATATGTATACATTTGTATGCTTATGTATGTTTATGTGTGTGCATATATGTTTATGTGTGTTCATGTTTTTGTGTGTATACATCTATAATTTTGTGTGTAGGTATGTACTTTTGTGTGTATATATGTATATTTATGTATATGTACATGTGTGTAGATTATGTTTTGTGTGTACATGTATATGCTAATGTCTGTGTTCATGTGTAGGTTTATGTTTGTAAACATGTATATATTTATGTGTGTACATATGCATATTTATGTGTGTACACATTTATATATATATGCCTACATGTGTGTACATGTATATGTTTTGGGGTGTTTATAATCATTACTATATTTTCTGAAGATAAAAAGAATATTTGGGGGCTAGAGAGGTGACTCAGTGGTTAAGAGCACTGACTACTCTGCCAGAGGTCCTGAGTTCAATTCCCAGCAACCACATGGTGGCTCACAACTATCTGTAATGAGATCTGACTCCCTCTTCTGGAGTGTCTGAAGACAGCTGCAGTGTACTCATATAAATAAAAAATAAATAAATGTTTTTTTAAAAAATATTTTGTAATATATATATATATATATATATATATATATAAAGTATCAATATGAGCAGGGTGTTTTACTTTAAATTTTTTCTCTTTTTATTTTTTCCTCTTGAAGACAGAGGTTGTTTAACTTGCCCATTACCCACCCTGCTAAGTGCACTCTAATATGTGATTTAGTAAGTTCCCTAATTCATATTTCCTATGAATTGATGACTACATCTAATGTGTCACAATCAGCTTTACTCTGGAGATGGGGTGGAGACTGCTTCCTCCATAGGCTGTCTTCTGTTCTGCTGGGTTTTAAGTTGTTATTAACTATTCATGAGAGCTGCTGAGCTCCATGAACTCACTAGGGATCACACACCGTTGAAGGTTTTCTCTCTAGGTTAGGGGGTTTATGAAGAGCTTTCCCACAGTAGCCATCACTCATTAATCAGGCTTTGTCAATATCTTTTTTTTTTTTTTTTTTTTTT
>NC_034606.1:41958378-41983984 GCF_900095145.1 Mus pahari | reverse complement strand
AGCTGTCTTCAGACACTCCAGAAGAGGGAGTCAGATCTCATTACGGATGGTTGTGAGCCACCATGTGGTTGCTGGGAATTGAACTCAGGACCTCCGGAAGAGCGGTCAGTGCTCTTAACCGCTGCGCAATCTCTCCAGCCCCTTTGTCAATATCTTGTCAGTAATCCTTTGGTTAAAGCTTTCTCTTTTAGCCGTTACTCAGGAAAGGTCACATGGACAACTTAGGTTCCTGAGCCTTTGTGTGCTCACCAGGGCTTGTAAACAGCCTCTTACCTTAAAGATAGTTTTAACAAATGCCACACTGGCAACTGGCCTTTGGACGTTTTAAATGTACTCAATTGTCTTCTCAAAAAAAAGGGGAGTTATTATAATAGTCTGATGATAATCTGAATTCTTAGGACCCACATAGCAGAAGGGCAGAACTGATTCCCGCAAGCAGTCACCTGACCTCCACACGTATGCTGTGGCACATGCACACACACTCAAAAACCTATATTTTATTGTAATAAATTTTAAGCTTATTTTTAATAGTGTTCCTGAGGCTTATAGTCAACATCTTAGTGTTACATATAGGGCAATGCAGGGCATTCTGGGAGGTTATGCAAGACTTTTCTTGTTTGGTCTCTGCCTCTTCCAAGGTGCTTTATGGTCATACAAACCACGTTTCATATCGCGTGCATGTACGTATCAACACAAACTCATAGTTATTACCTTATAAATCTGTCTTTCAAACAAGATAATTACAAATGAGATGTAGTGTTGTGGAGCCTCAGCTTTTAACACTCCCCAAAACCTGTTCCCCAGATCGTTAGAAATGTGGCCAGTAAAGAGCCTTTGTTCTCTAAGGGCAGCTGAGGGTCTTCTGTTCCCCCGCCTGACAGCTAGCTAGGCAATTATCTCAGTTGCCCCAGCCAGGTGCCCATCTTCCCGTGTTTGGGACCAGGAGTGTTTACCAAAAGATAGCTTATGATCTCTATGCCATAAATGAGTCATATGTTACCAAGGACAGCTCCACTGGAGAAAAGCTGTGAACTCAACTTTTTTTGTGAACTCCTCCCCCCATTCCTTATGGTCTTTCCTTTAAAAGCCCTCAGTTGAAACTGTTTGGGGTCAATCTCCTATGAGCTCGTCCTCAACATGTTGATTTTTCCTGATTAAACCTTGTAACGGTTTGTATATTCTTGGACCAGGGAGTGGCACCATCTGGAGGTGTGGCCTGGTTGGAATAGGTGTGTCACTGTGGGTGTGGGCTTAAGACTCTCACCCCAGTTGCCTGGAAGTCAGTCTTCCAGTAGCAGCCTTTGGATGAAGACATAGAACTCTCAGCTCCTCCTGCACCATGGCTTCCTGGATACTGCCATGCTCCTGCCTTGATGATAATGGACTGAACCTCTGGACCTGTAAGCCAGCCCCAATTAAATGTTGTTTTTATAAGACTTGCCTTGGTCATGGTGTCTGTTTACAGCAGTAAAACCCTAACTAATACAAACCTCATGCATATTGCATCAAGAATGGTTTCTCTCGAGTTATTGGGGCGTCGTCTCATCCTGGGACTGGAGCGAGGATATCCCCTGGAACGGGGATCTTTCAGTGTGACTTTCTTTTAAGATTCAGGTTATTTGTGAGACTAAGGTGCTGCACGCTGTGTTGAGGAGATGCCTACAAGGCTTATTCTATTGTTAATTGAGTGTTTTTGCCAGCAGTAACACTCACTCCGGTCCAGGTTCGTCCTGAAAGGCAGGGCTGGGCTGAAAGGGAAAAGACAGCGAGAGAAACGGGGCTAGGACAAAAGGTGTTCTGATGGAAGCCCAAGGTTTAATGAAAAAAGCTCAGTTTATATAGCATGGGAAAAACCCCAGTCCCCAGCCCCAGTCTTTGAAGGCACAGGTGAGTGTCTATAGATGGGCCCAAAGGATGTTGTCTCTGGAACATCTAAAAGTCCTCTCAGCAGGTGATGGAGACGCTTTGAAGGACAGCGACCAATGTAAACAGTAGAGCAGCTTTGGCAGATCTGAAGATTACTACCGCAGCAGAGAGCTGGGAGGCCCCAACAGTTAATTATGTGCATGTGTGTATTTCTGAGTGGGCATAAATGCCTGTGAGCACAGATGCCCACAGAGGCCAGAAGCATCAGATCCCTCTAGAGCTGGACCTATAGGCAGTTGTGAGCATCCTGACATGTGTGCTGGGATTTGAACTCAGAACTTCAATAAAAAAAACACTACCTACATTACTCCTGAGAAACCCCTATTTATACTTTTTTGTCCTGACCCGTGGGACAGTCAACAGGGACTTGGGGGGCACCTAGAAGAGAATGGGGGACAAGAAACTCAAAGAACGAGCAGCAAGTCAAGAGGTTTGATCAAGCTGACAAATTTTTATTTTTCCCCACACAGGTTATATACTCATAGGAACAAGAAGGGGGTGGAGGTGGGTTGCTTTGTCTCTGGGTAATGCTCCTNTTCCCAGGAACAGGATATTGACTGGGTAAACAGTTCAGCAGGAAGATCAGAACAGAATGGGTTATTAGGCACCTATCCACAAGATTTATAGCTATTTGTTCTCCGCTGACTTCAGGATCTATGTCTATTTGTACTCAGCTGGACTAGTGCTTTCCCACAGAGGCCAAGACTTTGTGCCAGCAAGCACTTAAGGCAGTTAATGCTCAAACAAGGTCACTCCCCCACACCTTTTTTCATATTTACCTACAGTTTATATTTGCTAGTGGGTAATGGTAAAAAAAAAAAAAAAAAAAAAGAAAAGACTCATAATTAGAGACATTTGTGTTAGAATCTAAGCCTGAAGACAGCTACAGTGAGTGTACTTACATATAATAAATAAATCTTAAAAAAAAAAAAAAAGAAAAAAAAAAAAAAAAAAAAAAAGAATGGCTTGTTTCTTCCTCTAGATCCAATTTGCTGTCTGCCAGCCTTGCATTTTGCCGAGGGAATTCTTTCAGTGAGCTGCCAGTGAGCTGTCTCATCGTATTTTATCATTAAAATGTCTTGGTTTCTTCCTCACCTGAAAGGATCGTTTTGCTGGATAAAACTCTCTTACTGGGTAGATGTTTTCTTTTTATTTCAGCATTTTTTTTCCTTTAAACATTACAGGCCACTGAATTCCCTCACCGTGGGTTCAGACGTCCGATGTGGAACTTTAAACATGAACAGCTTCCTTTGTTTCTCCAGGATTCTCTTGACCTTTAGCTTTTACAGTTAGATGATGGTGCATCCAAGCATAAATCTCTGAGATTGTTATCCTACTTCCTGTGTTGCGCTTGTTGGATTCACAAATTAATGATTGCATCAAATTTAGGAAGTTTCTGGGAGTGGCGCACATCTCTTAAGTCCAGCACTCTGGAGGCAGAAGTGGGTGGATCTCTGTTAGCTCAAGGCCAGCACAGGATGTTGTGATTTGAATATGCTTGGTCCAGGGAGTGGCATGATTTAGACCTTGTTGGAGTAGGTGTGTCACTGTGGACAGAAGCTTAAGACTCTCATCCTAGCTGTCTGGAAGTGAGTATTCTGTTAGTAGCCTTCAGATGAAGATATAGAACTTCCAGCTCCTCCTGCACCATGCCTGCCTGGACACTGTCATGCTCCCACCATGATGATAATGGATTGAACCTCTGAACCTGTAAGCCAGCCCCAGTTAAATGTTGTTCTTTATAAGACTTGCAATGGTCGCACTTGGGAGGCAGAGGCAGGCTGATTTCTAAGTTCAAGGCCAGCCTGGTCTACAAAGTGAGTTCCAGGACAGGCCAGAACTACACAGAGAAACCCTGTCTTGAAAAAAACCAAAAAAAAAAAAAAAAAAAAAAAAAAAGACTTTCATTGGTCATGCATTGGTGTCTGTCCATAGCAGTAAAACCCTAAGTAAGACAATGGTCTACAGTGTAAGTTCCAGGACAACCAGGGCTACACAGAGAAACCCTGTCTCAGAAACAAACAAACAAAACAAAACAAAAAAAGAAGAAAGAACATTGGTTTTAGCTTTCATTTCCTGCTTTCGTGGAGCCATAACATTAAGTAACAGTCAAAGCTTTAGGTCCTTCCTGAGCATTTACAAACAGTGGGCCTCATGGACTTCAATAATATGCTTGTGGTTTTCAAATCCCCCTTTGGACATCTTTTCTCGACTTTTCCTTTAACTGTCAAGAAGCTCCTGGTGCCTCCATAGCTCACTACCACCCTTAAGTAGCTGATATAAGATAATCTCTGCTGGATCTTTTCTACAAATATTTGAATCATTTCCACTGAGGAACATTTGGATTGGGTGAGTTCTGAATCAAGTCACACACAGACAGTGCTGTGCATAGTGTGATCTCAGGGAGCTGTCATGCGAGTCAGGTGACGTCAACTCTATGGAAATGGGGTCTACAGGGAGCTCTCGCCCAGTTCTACTTTCCTGTGAGTGCTGGGCTGCTGTGGTTGCAGGATGGTAGTCCTTAAGGTTAATGTCTTAGTTAGGGTTTCCATTGCTGTGAATAGACACTATAACCAAGGGAACTCTTATAAGGGACATCATTTAATTGTGGCTGGCTTACAGGTTCAGTACATTATCATCAAGTTGAGAGCATGGCAGCATCCAGGCAGGCATGGCACTGGAGGAGCTGAGAGTTCTACACTTTGATTTGAAGGCCAACAGGAGAAGACTGGATTCCAGGTAGCTAGAAGGAGGATCTCAAAGCCCACCCTCCACAGTGACACACTTCCTCCAACAAGGCCACACCTACTAATAGTGCCACTCCTTGGGCAAAGCATGTTCAAACCGCCATCATTAATACCAAGCTGGGCATGAAGTCATGGTGGTAAAACAGAATAGACCACTAACTGCATGTGCTTTTTCAAGGGATATTTATCATGTTCCTTGAACAACGAACGCTCTCCTTATTGCTGCAAGCCTTCAATTTTTCTTAAGGACTCTGAAAAGTTCCTTAGGGCTGGTTTTTGTTTGTTTGGTTGGTTGGTTGGTTGGTTGGTTGGTGTTTTGTTTTTGTTTTCAGTAGCTGCATTGTTTCACAAAGGAAACATTTCAGCATCCAGCTCTCCTGCTCCGCTGCTTCCGTTCATCCCTGCCTTCCTTTATAGCAAGCATTTTAAGAGCATCCTTTACTGTACTGAAATGACATCGATTGTTATTAGGACCTGCCGAAACGCAGATTTTCAAAATGATCAATGTAATGATCTATCTGTTTTTGGTTTTTTTGTTTTGTTTTGTTTTTTTGAGACAGGGTTTCTCCGTATAGCCCTGGCTGTCTTGGAACTCACTTTGCAGAACAGGCTGGCCTTGAACTCAGAAATCCGCCTGCCTCTGCCTCCTGAGTACTGGGATTAAAGGTGTGTGCCACCACGCCCAGCATGATGATCTATCTGATTGCAGAGGAAAGTTGTTGAGATCTTAATCCCACAACCCACCTCCCACCCTCAAACATAGCTGTAGCCATTTTGTTCCCATGCCTACCGGTGGTTTCATGTTGTTTCTGTAATATGCCTGCCAGTCACTGACACAGAAAGAAAACTCAGCTCAGAGAAGGGTCGTGCTGATCACATACCCTGTCATGTTCTTGGTCGTGTTAATCTTAAATTCAACAACTGCCGGGCGTGGTGGCGCACGCCTTTAATCCCAGCACTCAGGAGGCAGAGGCAGGCGCGGATTTCTGAGTTCGAGGCCAGCCTGGTCTACAAAATGAGTTCCAGGACAGCCAGGGCTATACAGAGAAACCCTGTCTCAGAAAAAAAAAAAAAAAGAACTGTTCTGGCTAGCCAAAGTAGCCAAAAGTAGCTTGAGTCGGAGCTGACCATCCAGCAATGTTTCTTGCACCTGCACGTGAGGTCATTATGGCTTTTGCAGTTTTAGCCTTCATAAGCTGGTAGAAGATGATATTCAGGGAGCTGAAGAGATGGCTCCCAGGTTAAGAGCACTGGCTGCTCTTCCAGAGGTCCTGAGTTCAATTCCCAGCAACCACATCGTGCCTCACAACCATCTGTAATGAAATCTGGTGCCCTCTTCTGGCATGCAAGCATACATGTGAGCAAAACACTGTATACATAATAAATAAATCTTAAAAAAAAAAAAAAAAGATGTTCAGGGCTATAGCCTCAGCTCAAGAATTCTGAGCTATGTCTTATGGTGGGCTGAAGTGAAAAGTTTCTTTGGAGACCCAGTTGTATCATGTGATGTTTTTCTGGAAACTGTCTTATGAGAGGATGCTTTGTTGAGGCAGACACATGGGAGGATGTTTTATTGACAATAGACACGGTGTGTTTTTCTGGAAGCGGCCTGGAAAGGGGGCATGCGATATTTTGCTAGAGCAGACACTTGGGAGAACACGTGATGTTTGGAGTGAATACAAATATAACCAACAGTGAACAACACTGGATGCCTTGCTATTCTTTGCTGATCACCATTTGTAGTGACTTCATAGAGAGAAATGCCACCAAAGAACTTCTGGTGGTGTTCCGGCAGCTTCTTGCCACTTCTGCAGACTTGGGTTGATTGGTAGAGCCTTGAAGTTTCTTCTGAATTGAACTGCCATTGTTGATTTGTGAATGGTGTTTGTGAGTGGATCAAGCTGCTCCTTTAAGAACAGGACTTTAAGGAAACTCTTCATTGTTTTGTTGTTGATATTGTTTGTTTATTTGTGTGTTTTGTTGATTTTTTGTTTGTTTGTTTGATTTGGTTTTGGTTTTTTTGGTTTGGGGGTTTGTTTTTGTTTGTCTGTTTCTTTGTTGTATTTTGGTTTTTTGTGTTGTTTTGTTTTGAATCAGGGTTTCTCTGTGTAACAGCCCTGCAACTCTGTAGACTAGACTAGTCTGGAACTCACAGATGTCCCCATGCCTCTGCCTCCCAAGTGCTGGGATAAAAGGCAGCGGCACCCTTGCCCAGCGGTTGTTTTGCCTTTCAATTTGAGGCTCACCTCATTCAAAGATGGGTCTCCAACCAGTAAAGCAATCCGCTGACCACATCTCGATATGCAACTATGCTGCAGTCACAGCTTGTAGGGAATTTAAAAACAATCACTAAATAATTTGAGGATGTGTTACAGATGCTTAAATGCTTATCTATTTCCTTCTGAATTTTTTAATGGATTTTATTTAGTGCATTCAGATGAACAAATACAGAAACTGATCTACTCAGAAAAAAACGTCATTTCAGGTTGGGGAGATGGCTCAGAGGTTAAAAGTGCTAGCTGCTCTTCCAGAGGGCCTGAGTCCAGTTCCCTGAAACCACATGGTGACATACAACCACCTATGATGAAATCTGGTGCCCTCTTCTGGCCTGCAGGCATACATGCAGAGAGAATGCTGTATACGCGATAAATAAATACATCTTTGAGAGAAAGAGAGAGGGGGGTAGGGAGAGAGAGAAGGAGAGGGACACAGGCAGGGAGAGGGAGAACACAGCAAATGGATCTCTACTCCGTAACCACCAACAGCCTCTGCCCCTCAGCCCCAATCATGACTGTCGAAGCCAAAGCTGTGTCCTGCAACTGCCATCACCTTTATATGACCTCTTAGATAAATGTGAACTAGCTAGTCAGCATTGCAAAGTAATGCAAACACTACGGCTCCTGTATTCATTCTAATGACCCTCAAACCACAGTCCTTTACACACTTGCCCTTTGTCTGCAGCACCTGCTTGCTACAAGGCGTGTATTTCTTACAGTCCCCAACATCAAGAACAACCTGCCTGGAAACTATATCGTTTATATTAGATTTATATCATTTATATCAAAGTCGATCCTTTCCTATATCAATCACAATCATGTGTTTTTTTTTCTAGATAAGATGAATGTAAGGGGAATAAAGAAAGGAAATTCTTTTTTATTCCACCAGGGGGCACCATGACAATTTTCATTTTTAAAAGAAACTAATGGGCCAGCTTAAAATAAAATTTCCAAATTGGAATATTGAAATAAATGGACAAAATTAAAGCAGGATTATTGATTCAAATATTATTATTATTAATAATATTAATAATATTATTATATAATATTAATATTATTAATAATATTATTATTAAAGCAAGACATTGATTCAGTTGTGACTTTAAAATTCCTATAGAGTGTTTCATTTTGCTAAGAATATGTTCATCTCTCAGAGACACAATGTTGGGAAATTAAAAATTATAACTTAATGACCAATGGTTGATAACCATACATCATTATCATCCCTCAAGTCTCAATCTAAACAGGATTTCCCCTCCTTTTTCAGAAATCATGTTAGGAATTCTACAATACTTCCTAAAGGACAACAGTTTATTAGAGATCACGATTTCCAAAAGAATGATGTGCTAACAGGATGCCCCGTGGGAGCCCTGTCCATAGGTGTTGTGGCAGAGGTGACATGGCACACAGGGACTGCTAGAGCTCTGGCACTCATTCATTCATTCATTCATTCATTCATTACAGCTACTAAGGACCAATTACAAACTAGTTTCCCAGGATCTAGGGTTATAGTGGTATGAGAAATACTGAGGTTTGCCTTAATGGAACTTGACAAGTAAAAGAAGACCCCAGAAGGCAAATAAAACCATATACATTTCCCTCTTGAGAAATCAACAGGAAGTCCCAGCCACACCCTACCCAGTTGGTGAGGGAATGGGGGCAGAAGTTGAAAGAAAGAATGCTTGAACACTTTTACCAACCCTGCCAGGGTTGACATCTATAGTGTACCCTCTTACAAAGCACACCATTGCGTTGATGCCAAGTGGCTCGCATTGTCCTTGCCAGGCTGCATTTAACAGGCTGCTTGCACCAAGTCAAAGAGATGGCTTCTGCTGAGCTTTCCCACACTCCACGGCTGTGCTTCTTTTACACTGTAGCTTCAGTACAGTGTTAACCAAATTTCACACATTTCACCTGCAGATATGCAGTAAGACTGGTTTGTTTGTTTGTTTGTTTGTTTGCGAGACAGGGTTTCTCTGTGTAGCCCTGGCTGTCCTGGAACTCACTCTGTANACCAGGCTGGCCTCNAACTCAGAAATCTGCCTGCCTCTGCCTCCCAAGTGCTGGGAAATAAAGGCGTGCACCACCACTGTTGTTAACAATGTTAACAGAGATGTTAACCGATGTTAACAGAGAACACATGCTCTTCTGCTTGGATATCTCTCTCTCTCTCTCTCTCTCTCTCTCTCTCTCTCTCTCTCTCTCTTGATGGGTGGTAATGCCATGAGGAACTGATCAGTGTTAGGAAGATTGAGAACCACCGCTCTAGGGAATACCTCTTTCCTTGATAAAAGTGACTTGAAGGAACATAACAGCAGGTTAGATCTGGTTAGGTCTAAAAGTCAGAGCTTCAGGGCAGCGACGGCTTTGTCAATCATGAAACTTTTCTGCTACTTGTCTTTGGTCATTTCACACTGCAAATCCGTAGGCTTAGATTTTTTTTCAAAACCTACTTTTAATAAGGGTTCTCAAACCTGCCTTCTAGCCCACCATCCAAAGGTAGGGGAGAAAAGATGGCACATAGGATGTGGGCGTGTTTAGGTCTTTTGGGGTCATTCCAATCTCTGTTTGTCAGGATATCAGCAGTCCAGTTCGGTAGTGTCAGGATGCCAAACACGAATCGGCAGCGGCGGCACAATCCAGCAGAAACCACCAGGCCTCCGCCAAATCAGCAAGAGTCAGAGGGAGAAACTGGGACCAGCCAGGATGCCAGGAGAATTTCCACTCCAGACCAATGAAGCATTGCAAAGTTAGCTATGCAAGCGGCCTATCACTGTCTGTTGAGCCTTATTAATATTTTCTCCAAACATTCTGTGTTCTCCCATGGGTCTTGCCTCAGCAAGACTCCACATCAGTCTGCATCACATGGCACAACCAGAAACTTCTACTTCATAAATCCTTGAAGCTGTCCAGTTCTTGTGTACATAGCAAAGGTTAAGAAAAAGACACACCTTTTATTGTGGTTATTTTTTCTTAATCAATTTGCCATTGCTCTTAGATTTAAGGTATTTTCACATGCCCAGCTAGGGAACATCTAAAGAGGACTCATGGGTCCACAGATGAGCCAGGTATGAGAGAAAAGATACCCACTTAGCAGTGAGGTGAGAGCCACATCACTGCTGAGCAGTCATGTTCTCCAGGAGTCCCTGCCCTGAAAGTGTAAAACAGAGCATGACAACTGTGAAGCCGTAAGATGTTTTTGTTTGATTGTTTGTTTTTTGTTTTTCGAGACAGGGTTTCTCTGTGTAGCCCTGGCTGTCCTGGAACTCAGAAATCTGCCTGGCTCTGCCTCTCAAGTGCTGGGATTAAAGGTGTGTGCCACCACTGCCCAACAAAGCCAGAAGATGTTATCATCTGTCATTAATTAAAACAGAAAGAGCTTCCATATTCTTAGAATTCATTGTGTTAGCCCAATGAATTTCAAGTGATAGGACGTTTCACTGCCAAATTTAATGCCAGTTTATGTTCTAGTCATCTGAGTTAAAGTCTATCTGTACCAAAACAAAAAAAAATACAAAAACCCCTTAAGCACAACTAAGTTCTGTTTTATGGAGCTAAGAGATATTAAGCTGCTGAAACAGATGCTTTAAAAACAGACTATGGAGGCCTGGAGAGATGGCTCAGTGGCTAAGAGCACTGACTGCTCTTCCAAAGGTCCTGAGTTCAAATCCCAGCAACCACATGGTGGCTCACAACCATCCGTAATGAGATCTGACGCCCTCTTCTGGTGCATCTGAAGACAGCTACAGTGTGCTTAGATATAATAATAAATAAATCTTTTTTAAAAAATTGACTATGGAATAGCTGTCCTCTATTTCTCAAGAATAAACGCACTCTTAAACCTTGGTTATTCATAGTAACCCAGACTTCCTGAAGGCTTAAACAGTAGGGGGTAGGAGAAAAAGGAAAGGGTAAGGAGCTAGGGAGAGTGGGAGAGGTTGAACCAACAGAGCCAGCCAACTTCTAGAAGTAGATCAGAAGCCCTAGCAACAGGATACTTGGAGATTACATCTGATTGGCTTACCAGCCAGGAGCGGTTAGCTCTGATTGGCTGATGATGATGCTTCCAACCAGTCAGCCTTTTGCAGAGAAGCAAAATTCTCTGGCAGAAAGGACAGGCGGTAGAAGCCAGCAAGAAGAAAAGAGAAGAGACTTGGACAAACAACGGCAGATTATTTGTAACGTGGTGGCAGCTGAGACGAATGAAGTCAGACACCTAGTTCTGTAACTGCTTACAGTGTGCAAAATGGGTTACCATTATCTTCACACGATATTATCTTGACAGGGAGATTTTCCCCTAACCCTTAGCTAACCTAGTACCCTAACCCATATAGACCTACAACCAGAACCCAAACTCTAAACCCTAACCCTCACCTAACCTTCAACTTACCCTAACACTAAGTATTGAATAGTGTTGAAAAAACAGCAATAAACAATGACCTAAGTTTCTGGCCTAAGCAACTAGACAAAGACAGTAAATACCACTGACTAAAAAACCCAGAACCTAATTAGGTATTCTGTAACAAAGCTGAGTTTGAACTGCCCACAAAAGACTCACCCAGAAAGGCCAAACGCAGCTGGACTCCAGGTTGTATTTAGTCTAGGATATGAGTTTGGGCAACACCAGCAGACCACACTGGTGTGAACACTTCTGGTTCACCTGAAGATCTGAACTCAGTGGAGCAGTGGGTACAGTACAGATGTCAACCCTGGCAGAGCTGGCAAAATGGCTGAGTAAAGGCAACTGCCACCAAATCCAGAGGCTGAGCTTCCACACACGTGCAGGACGTTTGATCACACTGTGAGCCCTGAGATTGTGTTGCTTACTGTAGAAACCTGTCTTTAGTTGTGGTGTGGCTCGGCTGTAGCACATGCCTTTAACCCCAAATAATGAAGGTGGTTTGTAGAAGGAAGCACACTATTTGAAAGTGACTTCGGAGTGGCAAAGTGACAAATCAGAAAGATTTGACACAACAGGATATTCTTCACTGAAGTGAGAGGAAAGGAAAGTTACTTGAGGGGAAGGGGCAGGTGCAGGGGCAGGGGAAAGGGGGGTGGAGAAGCAGGTTTGTTATTTGGTGGTTTTGTTTTATTATATTTATTATATGTAAGTACACTGTTGCTGTCTTCAGACACTCCAGAAGAGGGCGTCAGATCTTGTTACAGATGGTTATGAGCCACCATGTGGTTGCTGGGATTTGAACTCCGGACCTTCAGAAGAGCAGTCGGGTGCTCTTACCCACTGAGCCATCTCACCAGCCCAGGGAGGCAGTTTTACTAGGTTGCAGAAAGAGAACAAGCTAGACACGGGTGAAGATAGAATGAGCTAGAGAATGAGAAGGAGCCAGAGGATTAGAACAGATTGCCAGAGTTAGTCTGAGGCCAAGCAGAGCAAAAAAATAAAAGGCTGAGAGAGAGAAGCCAGATTGAATCAGCCAGGTAGGAGAGAGGCGTTTGAGTCGGAACAGCTGAGTTGACAGAGTTCAGAAAGGGCTAAAAAGGGTGAGCTGATTCAGCAGTAGGTCTCAGACACGGAGAACATTCTAGGCCTAGATAAGACCAAGGCGAGAAGCTTCCAGGACTAGGCCTAGGTTAGCAGACGGAGGCAGCAAACTTCTGGAGACAGTTACACCAGACGAATAAAAAATACCACCTACACACATGGTAAAGGTTGTGTTGTGTTGTGTTTTCATGCAGTCTGCTAAGACTCAGCTCAGGCTAGGACGAGGAGCTTCTTGGCTCCTGAAAACAAAAGCTGGCTCCTGAAGACACTGCTAAAGGAAACAGCAACAAAGAACTAAGCCTGGATCAGAGCCGGACCAAGTGGCCCCAGCCCTGCCTCGCCTTGCCTCCTCTAACACAGACAGAACTCTCTCACACACCGTCCTATTTCCTTAGAAAAGATTTATTAAGGCAATATGACAATATACAAAGCACTAGAAAATGGCCAGAGCAGCCTTTCAAAAGTGAGCCAGTGGTGTCCTCAACTTCCCCACAGTTCCTCATCACCAGCAGCTACTCCACATCTCTCTTCTGACAGGAAGAAATTTCCTTCAAAGGTTTCCACATCCACATAGCAGCTTCACACGGGCCTGTCGCTTCATGTCCATGCTGCAGTGAAGGACAGACCAACCCCACTTCTCCTGAAAGAATTCCTGGGAAGGCCCTGCACGCAAGACACGTCCCCACACCAACCTGGAGGAGGATGACCAGTCCAGCATGTAGGAGACTCTAAAAGAAATTGAACCGAAACTCTTCGTTGGTCAAGTCCAGAGTGGTTTTGGCTCTTCCTGCAGGACGAGACCTGCAGACCCTTCCGCTCTTCTTTCTGGCGGCCTCACCAACGAGCTGTACCTGGGCCGAATGGGTGGCTGTAGGAAGGGGGAGCAGAGAGTCAGAACTGGATAACAGCTAACTTTATCCATGCAGTTACAATTACCCACACAACTTTCCTAACAACAACAACAAAAAAAAAAAAAACCTGAAAAATTATCTTAAAAAAGTAGATAATGACATTCCTGTACAAGAGACTCACAGAGATGTAGTGACTTACCAAAAATGTTCTATGATCTAAGTAACAAAATTTAGATCATTTTAACAAAATGATATGTTATATGATCTAAGTAACAGATCCAGGATTTATGTCCAAGTTATTTATTATTTAGTTCCAGGAACTAAAGTCCAACTGGTACCAGGCTTTATGGCCAGTAAAGAGAGCCTAGGCCAAGACAAATGAATGGGTTTTCCCATCTCCAAAACAGAATGAGGACCTCCGTCCCCTATGAGATAAGACTTTCTCCCTGCTTACATTTTTCCCCTCCTGAGCCCACCTCTTCCCACACCAACCCTGCGGAGCTGAGCCTCTCCCTACCCCCTTGAAGTTAATGTACTGAACCAATCACTTTCTAGTTCCTCACCAGCCTTTAGAGCCCGTAGGGCCTCCCGCCACTCTGCATCCATCTGAGCCCTGTAGTCCCCAAACAAGGAGCGCATCAGCTGTCTCTTCCGGGGCAAGGGGGTTTTTTCACTGCGCAACGTTCGGATTGCCCCAACAGCCTGCTCTTCTGCAGATTAAAAAAAATAATAAAGAGCTAGTGACTTCAAACACACTCCATATCCTCCTACTACAAAAACAACTATTCCCATCCGGCTGGGGTGGCGCACGCCTTTGATCCCAGCATGCGGAAGGCAGAGGCAGGCGGATTTCTGAGTTCGAGGCCAGCCTGGTCTACAGAACTAAGTTTCAGTACACCTAAACAAAGCAAACCAACCAAAAGCAACAACCCCACCCCTTGGCAACACCATCAGTCCACGGAACTGTCACCGTTTACATTTCCCTAACTGTAGAGAAGGGGCCCTCACTCTGCTTCGGGGTGGGTCTCTGCGTCTTGAGACCCAGCTCCAGCTGTTCCACACACCAGGCCAGCTCCCGCGCCAGCTGCTCCGCCTGGGACAGAAGGGAGGACATGGTCGTGATGGGTAACGGGACCCCGCAGACCCCACTCCCATCCCTTCCGCGCCTTAATTCCGCACACCTAGCCCAGAGGCAGGCGGGTTAGCGCCCCGAAAGCTCGCGGGGAGTCCCATCCTTGCCTGGGCTTCGGCGCTAGGAGGAGCTTCGTCCGGGGCAGGTTTCTCGGAGGGCTTTTCGCTTCCATTTGTCCCAGGGACCCTGTTCGGGGTGTTCTTCTTCTTTTGCTTCATCGCCACTGCGTTGCCCACGGGATGGGTTCCGGCGGCGGAGTCGCACGCAGGTTGCACCGAACTGCGGAGGGGCGGATCCGAGGCACCGGAAGCTGGGCGGGAGGACCGGGGTCTGCGCGCGGCGCGCTGCGCTTTCCGACTCGAGGCTGCTGGTGCCTCCCGAGCAGGACGCCCTGGCTCCTGAAAAAACGTGGGACAGGACGAAATTCACAGGGTCTCCCCACCCAGGGCCCCGCCACAAAGTCGCCTTCTCCCACAGCTCACCGCCATCAGTCGGAGCGGCCGCCGGAAGCTAGTAAATCCTAACTACCAGCGCGAACTCAGTCCTCTGGGAACGCGTCTACGACACAAGGTTCCGCAGAAAGCGCCGCCGAGCCAGAGCGAGCGCTCAGCGCGGGACAGACAGCACTCGGGTGGACGGAGCGCTGCAGGCTGTGCTTGTAATTTTAGGAGGCAGAGTGCGCCGCCAAGAAACAAGACGATTGATTCCCGGGGAGAATGGAACCCGTGGGGTCGGGGGAACGCCCTGAGATGGGGCCAGGTGGATGAGGCAGGGCGGGGCGGGGCGGGGCGCCGGCCTTGACAGATGCTTCAGCTGGTCCCCTGTATACATCAGAATCCTGAAGAACTAGGCTCTGATGGCAATGAAGGAGTGAACTTTCCAGCGAAAGTCCGAGCAAGCGTGGACAGAGCAAGAACTTCCTTCTTCCATGACAATTATATAGGCAGCCACCCGAAGACGTGGCCCAGATTAAAGGTGCATCTTCCCACCTCAAACGAAAAATCAAGAAAAATTCCTTACAGGAATTCCTTACCCCTTGAGGTTTAGGATAATTCCAGATGTTGGTTGTCATTTTGACAACCAAGAATAGCAAAAGCTATCATAGCGGTCTAGCCCTGGAACTACAGATACCAGACATGGAGCTACAGGATTTGGTGTTTTCCCTACGGGCTTCTAATCCTGTTTTGTATTTCAGTATTTCTTCGCTATGCCTCTATTCCACACTTTCGGAATAGCGACATATATACTGTGCCCTGTTTCATCACAGCAACAGAAAAATAATTAACACAGGGCCACTTTCCCAAGAGTAAGTCTATGACAAAGTATGCATAATCACACACCTGAAATACCTATAACAAGCTGTATGCCAGTTAGACCCCTGTTGTATTAAGGGATGTCTCTGTATTTCCAGTTGTTAATTCTGTACAGGCAGAGAGCTAAGTGCTGGCAGGATTTTGGTATTGTCATTTCTTTGGCCCATCCCCAGGTTTCCTATTTTGTAAAGGTTTGTCTTCCAAACCTTCCCAAAAGATGAAGGTCAAGCATTGAGGAATGCCTTGGGCGACCTAAGAGACGGCCTAGCATGATCTTACTGCTGATTGGTTATAATAAAGACCTGACATCCAATAGCTGGGGGCGGAAGTATGGGGGCGGAACTACTGGGCGGGCAGAGAGACAAGGAATGCAAACAGAGGCAGGAGTATCTAAGCAGACACAGAAGGAGCAGGGAATGAAAGGGCTATCTAGGTGGCTGGGCCAGGCCGGAAGTCAGGTTAAGTTAGAAGCTAGCAGAGTCTGCCCTAGCTAAAGGCCAACAGCTTTAAACTATATAGAAGTCTCATGTCTTGTTTAAAGCATAAGAAGGTCCTTGAAAGCCCCACAATAGACCCCAATAAAGCGTCCTCGAACTCAGAAATCTGCCTGCCTCTGCCTCCCAAGTGTTGGGATTAAAGGCGTGCGCCACCACGCCCCGGCAGGGTTTCTCTTTCTAAT
Source organism: Mus pahari (assembly GCF_900095145.1). Lineage (NCBI taxonomy): Eukaryota > Metazoa > Chordata > Mammalia > Rodentia > Muridae > Mus > Mus pahari. The sequence goes on along the minus strand of NC_034606.1, from coordinate 41,967,557 downwards.
AGTCTTTGTTTCATTGTTACTTCATAACTGTAATTTTGCCACTATTATGAATCATAATGTAAGTATTTGATAGGGGGCCCCCAAAGGGGTTCTTGATCCATAGGTTGATAACCACTGTTCTAGACGGTCTGAAAACAAACACAGTTTACAGGCTTGGGGAGACGCTTAGTGGTTATAAATATTGATTATTCATCCAGAGGACCTGCGTGCTTCCTAGCACCCACATGACAACTAAAAACAGACTATAGCTCTAGTTCAAGAGGATCCAACACCCCCTTCTGACCTCTCAGGCATGCCACACATGTGATACACAGATAGATATGCAGGCAAAAATGTCCCCTGATATACACACTTTAAAAAGAAAAAGAAAAAGAAAACTAGCTACTTGGCCATGGTGGCACATACCTGTAAAATTCCGGCATGCAGGAGGAGGCAGAGGCAGGTGGACCTCTGAGTTCAAGGTTAATCTGGTTTTAGTGAGTTTGAAGCTAGACAAAACCACATACTGGGGTCCTATATAAAAAAATGAATAAAATCTACCATACTTTGTTCTGTCTGTCTGTCTGTCTGTCTGTCTGCAGGGTCTCTGTGCCCCTGGCTGCCTGTGTCTCCTGAGTACTGAATTTAAAGGTATTTGCCACCATGGTCAGAATAGTGGATTCAGTCTTTTGTTGCTGTTGTTTTGAGACAGTGTCTCACTCTGTAGGCCCTGGCTGTCCTGGAACTCTCTATGGAGACCAGATTGGCCTTGCCCAGAGGTTCACCTGTCTCTGCCTCCCAGAGCTGGTATTAAGGGCGTGCGCACTCACATCTGTGTGGGCTCACTATCGTTTCCTAATAAAACACTCAGTAAGTAATGGCTCAAGCTAGAAAGTTCCTTCCCTACTGCCCTGTCTCTTGGTCCACTCCAGTGACATCTCATCTTAGTCAGAGCTTTTTGAGCCTGTAAGCTACGGTTGGACTTGAGGAGCTTGGCCCTCACTCTGTAACCCAGGTTCCTTGAGCTCACTGTGTAGACCACTGTCCCCTCGAATGTGTGACGGTCTTCCTGCATCAGCCCTCCAAACACTAGATTACAGGCGCAACTCACTCACCCTGCGGTTTTCTATTGAGAGCTCGGGGTGGAAAGAGACCCTTGTGCTTGCTAAGCAGGCGCTCCCACTGAACCGTATCCCAAGTTCTTAAGAGTCATTTTAAAAATAATGTATATAGACGTGGGAGAAATAGCTCAATGGTAAGACCACCAGATTTGGGTCCCAGCACCTACATCAGGCAGCTCCCAGATGCCTGTAACTCCAGTTCCAGGACATCCAGTGTCTTCTTCTAACCCCTGTGGACACCTGCACACACATGGTGCACATCCATAAACTCAGGCACACACATACAGATGAACATGACCTGCAGATATGCCAGGGACAAACCTGCAATTAGTACTTAGGAAGCTGAAACAGAAGGAATGAGAGAACCGACTTCAGTAAGTTCTCCTGTAACTCCCACATGCGCATCATGGCATGCACACATGGTAAATTTTTTAAAACTTGTGTGTGTGCCTGTACTTCCTTTTACATGGGGGAAAGGTAAAGAGTACCTGGTGCCTTTATTTCATATTTTATATGCTTATATTAATAATATATTAATCTATATTATATATGATGGCGTATCATATTTAATATATACATTTATATTATATAATTAACAATATCAAATGTTACTTGTTTTATATCTTATTCTATTTTTAGGTAGAGCCAATAGAGTTTGCTGAGTGGGGTCTGAAGGGGCAGCTGAAGGGTGCTCAGAATCTTGTCCTGAGCCAAGGGGCAAACGGAAACTGCATCCTTGATGTGTAGAGTCCTAGAAAGGACAGCTGGTTCTTGCCAGTCTTCAGCTCCTATGCAGTCTCATCAGTGTGGGGCTCCCTTGGTCTTCCCATAAGATGGCGGGTTCCCTGCTCCCATTGCTTCCTCCATAGGGGCGAGGCCAGCATATCTGTAGGTCTGTCTCTTTCCCTGCTCCAGTCACAGCAGTCCTTCCTTTGACTAAATGTGTGTTGTTTCAGATTGCAGCAGTGAAGAGAAGGAGTTTTATCCCAAGGATCGCGTTTCTGAAGATTTGGAATCACAGACAGAAATACCAACAGTCATTCATTGGTCATGTTTCTCCATCTCCTAAGTTTGGAGGGCTCCCTGGTGAACAATTAGAAAGGGACTGGAATGTCTCTGAAGCTGAGAGCCTGCTCCAGCCCCTCTACTGGTAGGGAGACCTCACACCAGTGACCAGGTTCCTCAAGAGCCCCTTTAGGGGAGAAAGGTCTGATTTGTAATGGTTTGGACAAAAACCTTAGCTTGAGCCCAAGTCCATTAGAGTGTCAGGGAATCTCTACAGAAGAGAGGCCACGTCCATTCTACACCTCAGAGAACATTCAGCACAATGGATAAATGACCCGGAGGGACTTCCTACAGCTGAAAGCCCATTAAGATGTACTGAGTGTGGGAAAGTGTTCAGGGGAAACCTTGACATTGGTCAGCATCGGGGAGCCAACTCGGGAGAGAAGTCTTTAATGTGTTCCGAATGTGGCAAGGCCTTTAGACAAAACTCTGTTCTTAAAAACCACTGGCAACCCTGCCTACCTGTGAAAGCCTGCCAGGGTGGCGAGCGTACAGAAGTCTTTGTGGGGCACACAGACTTTGACAGGCATCAGGTTCACCACCACAATGAGGATCATGTGTGTAACGATTGCGGAAAAACCTTCAGCCAGAACTCGAGCCTTCAAAAACACCAAGAGGCTCACACAATCGAAAAGCAGTATGAATGCAGTGAATGTGGCGAGACTTTTAGGCGGAGCTCAGACCTCCAGCATCAAAGAATCCATTCCAGGCGGAGCTCGAACCTCACCAAACACCACAGGGTTCACACAGGTGAATGCAGTGGGTGTGGGAAAAAGCCTTTAGCCAGAGTGCACACCTCAGGCAACCTCAGATGGTTCACACTGGAGAGAAACCTTACGCGTGTAAAGAGTGTGGCAAGCATCAAACCTCATTCAGCCGCATCTCAAAACTCATTAAGCATCACAGGGTTCACACTGGAGAGAAACCTTATCCGTGCTGTGAGTGTGGGAAAGCCTTTAGCCAGAGTTCTAGCCTTAAGCAGCATCAGAGAGTTCACACCGGTGAGAAGCCTCACGCATGCGCCGTGTGTGGGAAAGCCTTTAGTTACAGCTCCGTGCTCTGGAAGCACCAAATCACTCACCCGGGAGAGAAGCCGTACCGGTGTAGTGTCTGTGGGAAAGCTTTCAGCCACAGCTCCGCCCTCATCCAACATCAGGGTGTACACACGGGAGACAAGCCCTATGAGTGCCAGGAATGTGGGAAGACCTTCAGTCGTAGCTCTAACCTCATCCTTCACCATCGAGTCCACACTGGGGAAAAACCTTATGAATGTACCAGATGTGGGAAGACCTTCAGTCGTAGCTCTAACCTCGTCCTTCACCATCGAGTCCACACTGGGGAAAAACCTTATGAATGTACCAGATGTGGGAAGACCTTCAGCCAGAGCTCAACCCTCATTCAGCACCAGCTGATTCATAACGGGTTGAAACCTCATGAATGTAACCAGTGTGGTAAAACCTTCAACCGAAGTTCAAATCTCATTCACCACCAGAAAGTGCACACCAGGGAGAGGCCCTACATGTGTGTTGAGTGTGGTAATGGCTTCAGCCAGAGCTCACATCTCATTCAACACCAAATAGTCCACACTGGCGAGAGGCCCTATCAGTGCAGTGACTGTGGCAGGATCTTCAGTAGTGTTCTGTCCTTACCCAACACCGAAGCAATCACAGTGGAGTGAAGCCCTACGCCTGCCCTGCTTGTGGGAAGGCTTTCAGCCAGTGGTCCAAGTTGGCTAAACACCAGCTGATTCACACAGAGTAGCCTGGAGGCTGGGAGGAATGACTAGCCGGGGGTCCTCTGGTTCTTCTGGCCCTCGAACCCAGCCAGGGAGCCAGTTCACTGATTACTGTGTCCAGCTGCCATAGAACCCGGGACCTCCTTTGGAATGCTCTTCAAGGCTGCCCTGCTGTTGCTGCCACCGTGTGACTTCTCATCTGCATTTTGTTGTGTTATGGTTTGAAAACAGACTCATGTAGGTTAGAAGGAAAAGATGACAAAGGCTAAGTGTTCAGAATTTATTATTGTAATCAAAGGGTGTGAAAACAGGTATTTGTGACCTTTTTGACTGGCAATAACCTCAGAGATTTTTTTGTTGTTGTTATTTAGCATTCAGTCATAGGGAGTGAGTTCAGATTCAGAGTCTGTTATTGATTGTTTATGTAAGAATTAGGTGAATGATTTTCAGATCCAATTGCCATCTTCCTTGGGGTAATACTGCAGGTGCAGCAGGGCCTGGTGGCGCAGGCCTTTAATCCCAGCACTCGGGAGGCAGAGGCAGGCGGATTTCTGAGTTCGAGGCCAGCCTGGTCTACCAAGTGAGTTCCAGGACAGCCAGAGCTATACAGAGAAACCCTGTCTGGAAAAACCAAAAAAAAAAAAAAAAAAAAAAAAATACTGCAGTTGCTGTCCCGTCCCACCTGATGTCTTACACCAGAGCTTCCTGTAGTCCTGTGTTCATTCATAGCTTGAGTCAGGTTAGCGTCCCCCTCACCGCTCTGCTGAGCCTCAAGCCAAGTCCTCCAGCTTCTGTGTCTCGGGGGCAGGACCCCAGAAGCGCTTTCTAAATAGTTCGGCTCTGTGGCCGCAGGTTCCAGGCCATCTTTTCACACATGTTCCCATCATCTTCTTTGGAGTACCCCCTGTTCTGTCCCAGGCAGTCCAAATATCCAGAAATGAGCCCACATTGGTCTATAGGAGGATTTCTGGCACTTAGATGAAAGCCAGGATTCCTTAGGAACTTGTGACGCTGTTTCCCATCTGCCAAAAGAAGTCATTTTCCACCCTTACCTCCGGCAGAAGGGACAACTGGCTCCACTGACATATACCTGTGTCTGCTTATGAGAAACCATCCCACCCTCCAGGCCCCCTCAGCCCCTTCTCAACAGTTGCTACACATATCAACGCTCCTGGCCCCGCTTCTCACCTCGGACCCCAGCTCTCTTATGCCTTATGCATCCCCGACTCCTGTTGGTCTCATTACCCCCCCCCCGCCCCGCCCGTGCTCTCTCCGGCTCTCTCACTTCCCTAGGGAGAAGGAGCCTTATGCAGGCTGCTTTCTCTCTCAGCTCTGGGCTCCAGATGCCTCCCAATAGTTTCCCTTTCTTATGCACAATAAAATCATCAGCCGGGCGTGGTGGCGCACGCCTTTAATCCCAGCACTCCGGAGGCAGAGGCAGGCAGATTTCTGAGTTTGAGGCCAGCCTGGCCTACAAAGTGAGTTCCAGGATAGCCAGGGCTACACAGAGAAACCCTGTCTTGAAAAAAAAATCCTTATCCCCCAATAATGGAGCTTTCATGTTTCATGTTGGCAGTTTCTCCACTGTGCCCTTTTGTTTACATCTGATGCCAAAACCCTGCTCAGACTGAACTATAGGAGGATTTCTGGGTATTTAATCTGCCTGAAACCCAGAACTTTCTAGGTACACACACACACACACACACACACACACACACACTGTACCAGCTCACTAATCTCTTCATTTTTCCAGAGCTGTGCCTTTAAGCTCTGAACAGGGAGAAAGCTCAGGTACAACTTATCTGTCCCCAGAAAGTTCCCTAGCTACTAGGTAGGTATGAGAGTGTCACATGACACACGCCAACCAGACCAGATTTAGCCTCTTTCAGTAAATAAACCTTTGCTAGAACACACCCTCGCCCATTTGCTTTCAGATCTCTAGCAGGTGTCGCACGCACGTCAGAATTAAGCACCGTCACAGATAGCACATGCTCCACAACACTAGAGTTTTTTTGTTTGCTTTCTGGCCCTTTTCAGGAACTTCCCTAGCTTTGCCAGAGTTCGCTGCCCTTTAGCATAGACTGCCTACCTGCTAGCATAGCAGGTCAAGTTGTGAAGAGGTGCTCAAAGTTCTTGCAGGAATGGAACTATTCCATGACTAGAAGCCCAATCAATGTGTGTCGTGCTTGCCTGAGGACAGAGGATGTTCCTGAGCCACGCTACTGCCACACGGTGTTCCTCCCTTCCTCCCCTTCCTCAGCATGACACATTCCCTAGAGAAATAAGACCTATTTTGTACATGAACTCTTTCTTTTCTTTTTTTAAAGAATTTATTTTATGTATGTGAGTGTAATGTCGCTGTCTTCAGACACCCCAGAAGATGGCATCGGATCCCATTACAGATGGTTGAGAGCTACCATGTGGATGCTGGGACCTGAACTCAGGACCTCTGGAAGAGCAGTCAGTGCTCTAAACCTCTGAGCCATCTCTCCAGCCCATGTAGTCAGAGTGGACCTGGTACGTACATACCTCCTAGTTTTTAGAAGCCTGGCTTAGGCATTTTCCTTCACAGAATATTAGAATCTCAGAATCACAACAAGAGCCAAACATCAAGGAAAGGCTCCAGAAACAGCTCATGAGACTGTCTATCCAGTTGGGAATTCCACCATCGGGCCAGGGAGATGTCAACTTCTCCGTTTTTAGCCTCGCTTTAATGCGGTGTCCAGTGGAGCTGTGGTCACGGTTACCAGTGGTTGCTGTCCACTGACAGCAAGACATGGGACCTGTAACGGAAAGACAGCAGAGAACTCTCAAAGTTTTCCATGACATTTTGAGTAATCAAACGTGTCCACTACAGCTTTCGTGATTGTATAATAATTTTTGGAGTTTTACATAGATGTGTGCACAAACACATTCAGAGCTCCCCATTTAAGGTTTGGTTGTTTTTTTTTTTTTAATCATGTTCCTTATAGACAGTTTTGTTTTGTTTTGCAGGAGTTTAGTCTGAGCAACAGGATGATACACTGTTAGCAAATGGCTGTTCATGACATACTTTAATCTCTAAACTTTATTAATATTTGGACAACTTTCTCAGTGTTTTCCTGTGTACAAAGTTGAAATGTTTGATCCTGTTCCAGGATACAGCCTTCTGTCGTACACACCTAGCTGTTTGGTCCTCCCCTCTGGACCAGTTCAGGCTAGCTTTCCCAATTTTGGCATGTTTGGAGCACACTTCCAGTTACTGTAGAACGTCCTTCACCTCAGGTTTGCCTATGTTTCCTGATAACTTCAGTAGGAACCCCCAAAGAGACGGGTCTTCACCAGGAAGTCTGAAGTGTTTTTCAGTCCTAGTGATGTTACTCTCATTACGATTTACCTGTTTGGGGATGGGAGGCGGGCACATACCACCACAGCACTTGTGTTGGAGTCGGAACAATTTGCGGGGGTCAGTCCTCTTCTACCCTGAGTTCTGGGGTTTCACCCACATTTGACACCCTTTTGGAGAGTACCTTTACTGACTGAGCCACCGCTAGCCCAGTGATGGTTACTCTTTATAACTCGGTTAAGATTTCTGAAGCTGGGCATGGCGGCTCATGTCCATAGTCTCAGTGTTCAAAAGGTGGAGGCAAGCAGGTTACTGCTGAGTTCAAAGCCAGTCTGGACTGTAGAGTGGGACTCTGTGCTAGTTAGGGTCTCTAGGGATATGATGAATCACCATGACTAAAAGTGAGTCGAGGAAGAGTTTATCTGGCTTACAGTTCCACATCGGAGTCCAACGCTGAAGGAAGTCAGAGCAGGAACTAGTACTGTTAACCGCGGAGCCATCCCCCCAGCTCCAATATTCATTTCTCAGAATATGAAATTCTGGACACTAAGCAAATTCAAATTCAGTTAAGTGAACTAGGATGGGTCAGCAGTTAAACATGAGCTGAACTACAAGGAGCAGTGTGGCTCAATTGGTCGTGGTGGGTTTCGTTTGTTCGTCTGGTTTGGTTTAGTTGGTTGGTTTTTTGAGACAGGGTTTCTCTGTGTAGCCCTGGCTGTCCTGGGACTCTGTAGATCAGGCTGGCCTCAAGCTCAGAAATCCGCCTGCCTCTGCCTCCAGAGTGCCAGGGATTAAAGGCATGCGCCACCATGCCCGAAGGCTCAATTTTTAAATTCTGTGTGTGAGTGTGTGTGTGAGGGGGGGGAGAGAGAGATTGAGAGTGATTGAGTGCAGGTGCCCACAGAGACCAAAGGAGTTGGATCCCCCTGGAGTGGAAGTTACAGGCAGTTGTGAGGTGCCTGACATGAGTACTGGGAATCAAACTCAAATCTTCTGGAAGGGATATGAATGTTCTTAACGCTGAGCCATCCCACTTAGCCATCTCCGCTTTTTAAAAACTTTTTTAATCATTACTATTTTACTTTTATGAGCGTTTTGACTGCATGGATATCTGTACACCACCTGCATGCAGTACCGACAGAAGACCAGAAGAGGGCGGCAGATCCCTGGAATTGGAGTTACAGGTGGTGCGCTTACACGGAAGTGCCGGTATCTGTACTCTTGTTTCTTTGGCAGATCCAGTGCTCCTAACCACTGAGCCTCCTCTCCGGCCTCTCTGACTCCATGTTTTAATGGAGCATTAGCCTCAGACTGCCTCCTCTTTGTGATCCCACATGTAGATCAGAAACCCTTTTCTGATAAGAAAGCCTGGGCGCTCTTCCTTCGGCTTTCCTCATCAGAGAAGCCGTAAGACCCTCCGGTCCAGTCTTAGAAACAGCCGTGCTGATGGTTGTTTTAGTTGGCTGCCATTGCTTTGACAAGCACATGGCAAAGGAAACTTAAAGAAGGGTTTCCTGTGGTTCAAAGGCCAGGTACAGTCCAGGATGGTGGGAAGACGTGTGCGTACGTTTGAGGCAGCTGGTCACATAGCGTTTGGGGTCACAGAGAGGAGAACGATGCATGCTCACACTCGGCTCAGTCCTTCTCATTCAGTCAAGAATCTAACTCATGAAACACACTTAGGGTGGGCCAGCCCACCTCAACTTAATCTAGGCCATCCCTTAGAGACATGCTCAGAGACTGGTTTCCCACGAAGGCGAGATTAGCTACCACACTACCTTCGTCAAGGTCTCTTGGTTCTTTCAAGCAATTTTGGACCCATGTAGAAAGAGACACGCCGCCGGGAGTGGTGGCGCACGCCTTTAATCCCAGCACCCGGGAGGCAGAGGCAGGCGGATTTCTGAGTTCGAGGCCAGCCTGGTCTACAGAGTGAGTTCCAGGACAGCCAGGGCTA
>NC_034606.1:41948700-41958258 GCF_900095145.1 Mus pahari | reverse complement strand
AGAGAGAGAGAGAGAGAGAGAGAGAGAGAGAGAGAGAGAGAGAGAGAGAGACATGCCTGACTCTCCCCCCAGAGAGCTCAACTGTATCAATAATGTATTCATACCCTCCAAAATATCTCTAGGGTCCCCATACCGTCCCTTCTGTTTCATGTCTCATGGACATCCATGGCCTCTCTCTACTGTGACTGCTTTAAAACTGGCTGCTTCAGAGGCTGGAGAGATGGCTCAGCGGTTAAGAGAACTGACTGCTCTTCCAGAGGTCTTGAGTTCAATTCCCAGCAACATGGTGGCTCACAACCATCTGTCATGAGATCTGATGCCCTCTTCTGGTGTGTCTGAAGACAGCTAAAGTGTACTTATACATAATTAATAAATAAATCTTAAAAAAAAAAAAAAAACTGGCCCCCTCTGGGGCACACACTTTGAACAAGCCGGGCGGTGGTGGTGCACGCCTTTAATCCCAGCAATTGGGAGGCAGAGGCAGGCGGATGAGTTCGAAGTCAGCCTGGTCTTCAGAGTGAGTTCCAGGACAGCCAGGGCTATACAGAGAAACCCTGTCTCGAGAAACAAAACAACAACAACAACAACAAATCCAAGAACAAAAACCTGGCTGCTCTGCTCCATCACCCTGATCCTCAAGAGCTGTTCTTGCTCCCTGTCTCCCGGACATTTCCTCCTCCAGCCCAAAACCATGCTTTGTGTGTAGCCTCAGGTGTCTTGGAACTCACTCTATAGACCAGGCTGGCCTCAGACTCACAGAGATTGGCCTGCCTCCGCAGGTAACAGAAGACAAATAACCAATACAATTAGAGAAATAAAAATTGAAGCCGTGACAGAGGTTGGATCCAGCGCTACTATGTGAGAGACTATATGCTTAACATACAAGAGTCCCTGACTTTAACTTCCCGCAGAGAATATGTGCGCGCAGGGCGACTAAGGCTCAGTCTGAGGAGCCACCCCCCACGGTGTTTTGTTGTTTTGTTTTTTGAAAAGGCTTCTCAACAGAACCTGAAGCTTGCCAGTGACGCTAGACTGGCTGGCCGTAGAGCCCTACATAGCTCGGTCTTGTTCTGTCTCCCCTGTGCTGGGGTTCTAAGCAAGCACTATTACCCAGACTTTTTACATGGGTACGAGTGATTAAACTCAGCCTCGTGCATGTTCGGCAAACACCTAGACTGTTGTATCCCTGTAGCCCTGGAATAACTTTTTTTTTTTTTTTTTTTTTTGGTTTTTCAAGACAGGGTTTCTCTGTATAGCCCTGGCTGTCCTGGAACTCACTTTGTAGACCAGGCTGGCTTCGAACTCAGAAATCCGCCTGCCTCTGCCTCCGGAGTGCTGGGATTAAAGGCGTGCGCCACCACGCCCGGCTCCGGAATAACTCATTTTTAAAAGCCTGCTTACACCAAGTGTGGGCAAATACAAACAGCAACTGGAACTGCCATACACTGCTAGACTAGGGAATGTGTAGTTGAGGACACAAGCCAGACTGGCCGTCCCTTAAGAAGTTGAACACATACTATACCGTAAACTAAACCCAAGCAGCCCGAGTCAGCCTGATGGGTCCCGGGATCAGTGGTCCAGGCTGCCTGACCACCAGGGAAGTCGCTAGAGGGCAAGCACAGATCTTGGCGGAAGTGACCGAAGGCCCCCGGGAGAAGAGGGGCGGCGGGGAAGGGGGCGAGGCCGGGAGGCACTCGGATTTGTAGGGACCGCGGCCGCCGCTTCCGCTACTGCCTCAAAGAGCAGGCGCGGTCCGGGTCAGCACGCGGTCTCTCTAGGCACAGCGGAGGCCTGCGCTCTCGGTGGCCCCGGGGCGCAGAGCATCAAGTCCCGTAAGAAGAGCAGGAGGCGGGCGAACCATTCGACCCTCGGGCGTCCCGGTCCGGGACTGGGGGATGGGGGGGTGGGGACCTAGGGGCGGGGTCCCCTGAGATTGACGACTGCGCAGACGGGGCGGGACGGCCCCTTTGTCTTAGGGAGCCGAAGCTGCCGCCACCGGGCGAGAGGTTGCGGCAGATGGTGAGTGGCGCTCGGTCGGCTGCGCGGGACCCTCTCCTTCATCCGCACCCAAAGCTCCGCGCCCTCGCGTATACCAGCCCTTCCCCCCGATGGATGGCTGCGGCCGGGCTGCTGACCCAGGCCGCACCCTCCGGTCCCTCGGACCCTCCAGGCCCCTCCCCAGGACCCCTCGCGGTGGCTCCCAGTAGCCCGGTCCGGAGTTCGGATGGTTCCGATGTGCATACGGTTTCTTACTGGTTGGTTAATTTGGTTTGGCTTCGGCAGTGGATGAGGTTTTTGTCTGGGGAAATAACGGCTTCTCAGACTGCCCTGGAAGTCCTGGGTTCGCACGATCCTCTCCCATTATCCGGACTACAGTCAGGCCACCCACCGTACAATATTTTAAGTCCCATGCATCCTCAGCAGCGAAGGATATTTCTTGTCAAACTGAAGGTGCTCCGCTCTGCTCCACATAGCCCAGCTTCTTCTTGGATTTGTTTTATTTTCTGCTGTTGCTCTCTTGTTACTTTGCAAAAACCCCTTTTTAATGGGTGACAACAACTTCTCTAACGTCACGTTTTCTGGTTTAATTTTTTTATATGTATTTATGTGCTTTGCCTGCGTGTGTATCTGTACTGTACATCATGTGCATGCCTGGTGCCAACGGAGGCCAGAAGAGGGCATCAGGTTCCCTGGAACTGGCTGTGAGCCGCCATGTGGGTGCTGGAAATCAATTGTGGGTCCTAGAAGGAAAAAACGTGCTCTTAACCGCTGAGCCATCTCTCCAGCCTCCACATTATGGCTCAGTTAGACCCCTGAATCTAGATGTGCTGACCTCCAGCTCTGGGGAGGAGGTCGCTGGGGCTTAGTAGCTTACTTGGCGAGTTCCAGGCCAATTAGAGACCGTGTTCCCCGCCCCCCAAACGGTGAAAGACTTCTGAGGAATAACACCTAAGGTTGTCCTCTGGCCTCCATGTGCTTGCTGATGTGTAGGTACACACGCACACACAGAAAACTTGTATATAATAATTCCCCCTTGTTAGCGGGAGATGAAGTATGGGCACAGTTGTATTCTCTAAGGCCAGAGAAGGACAGTGGATGTCATGCCCACTGGCCCATCTCCCCATCCCACAGTAATTCTTTTAAATGTTACTCTGCCTAGTAGCACCCTGACAGTGACTGCACAGTGACACTGGAAGCAGTTTTTCTGTGGATCTCTCTAGAATAATTGGAATCAAGCACTACTACTGGTGCGTGAGGACATTCTTGTCACTAACATAAAAGGAAAGTCCCCCCGAGCTCCACTCTATAGATACTCAAAGCTGGGTGGACATCATCAGTTCTGATACTTTGCACACTGGGGATTTCCGTGTAGGGGACGCAGAGAAGTGGAATGGAGCTAACTATTTAGCCTCCTTACCACCATGTAGGTGTCCAGTCCCTGGGGCTTTCTTGCCATACAGATGATTCAATTTCCACTCTCGATTAATATTTCTGATGTTGAAGCCTCTGCGTTTGTCTTTTAGTTGTTTGCATTCCTGATCAGATTGGCCACCAGCTCGTATTCTTTTTCTGTATGTTATAAACACACCTCCCTATGGTGTTTGTTTGTTTTTTTTACTCCATTGAGAAAGTGTTTTCTTTGATTTTATTTATTTATTTTACAACTAGAAGGATCTCGTTATTGGTTTTGTTTTATGGGCAAAATATTTTCCATTGAAGTATTTTGGCTTCTTGCTGTGTTTTTTTTTTTTTAAAGATTTATTTATTTATTATATGTAAGCATACTGTAGCTGTCTTCAGACACACCAGAAGAGGGAGTCATATCTCGTTGTGGATGGTTGTGAGCCACCATGTGGTTTCTGGAATTTGAACTCAGGACCTTCGGAAGAGCAGTCAGGTGCTCTTACCCGCCCTCTTGCTGTGTTTTAAGGGGCTTCCTCACTTCAAGATTATTTAATAAATAATCCGATTTTGTCTGGTACTTGTAAAGTACTGATTCTATATGGAATTTATTTACATAAGGGATGAAGTTAGAAAACAGCTTTGCACCCCTCCCCCTCAGTCGTCCCCATTGCTCACACTGTCCACTATCTATTGGATACTTTATCTTGCAGTATCTATTGGATACTTACTTGAAAACGCGCCTGTGTCTTATACTAAATTCTTCCCTGTGCTCGGGCCTATTTGGGAAGGGTTCTTGTGGTTCTCAGATGTGTCTATTTTATTTTGTGTGTATGGATGTTTTGCTTGTGTGCGTGTCTATGTACCACATGTGTACAGTGCCTGAGGAGACCAGAAGAGGATGTCAGATCCCCTAGAACTGGAGCTACAGATGGTTGTGAGCCTCCAAGTAGGTGCTGGGAATTGAACCCAGAGTCTCTAGAAGAACGGCCCTTGTCTCTGTCCCTGTTTTGGGAGTTTTGGGTGGTTTTGATGTGCATAAGGGTTTTTGTTCAATTGTGTGGTTGTTTGCGTGCCTTTGAGACAGGGTTTCTCTGTGTAGCCTTGGCTAGTCTGGAAGTAGCTCTGTAGATAAGGCTGGTGTCAAACTCACAGAGATTCGCCTGTCCTCTGCTTCCCGAGTGCTGGGATTAAAGGCGTGCGCCACCACCGCCCGGCGTACATAAGGTTTCTTACTGGTTGGTTAATTTGGCTGGATTTGAGGTGCAGATGAGGGCTTTTGTTTGGTGAACTAACCCAGTCTTTAAAACACAGATAGGTTTGTTTAGTATACCTCGAAGTGCACGGGAGCATGGCAGCTAGAGAACTGCCTGAGTATACTGTGGGCAGCCAGACTGGGATGGTCATGGGTAGAGAGGGTGAGTCGCTTCGTCTGCAGCTTCTCACTAGGCAAACAAGGGCAGTTCTGCTCTGCAGTTTCAGGTCATTGTCTTTGGCTACTGGTCCGTCGTTTGGCAGAGTGGAGCTGTGGCATTTAGGTCTCAAGATGCTCTCTGGCCCAGGTGTGGATTGGAAATCCATCCCCTTTCTGGTCTGTCTCCCACGCAGACCCCCCCCCCCAGTGTGTGCCTGATTTCCTTTGAGACATGATCCCTGTGTGGCTCCTGCTGATCTGGAACGCTTCAGATCCTCCTGCCTCAGCCTCCTCAGTGCTGGGATTACAGGTTTCTGCCTCCACCTACAGCTTGATGTGTTCTCTTTGTCCTTTAAAAAAAAAATCTCAAATCTTTTGTCTTGGCCCCACTTTGTGGCATTTTATTGAGGATTGTGTAAAGATTTTATTTATTTATTTATTTATTTATTTATTTTGGTTTTTCAAGACAGGGTTTCTCTGTGTAGACCTGGCTGTCCTGGAACTCACTCTGTAGACCAGGCTGGCCTCGAACTCAGAAATCTGCCTGCTTCTGCCTCCCAAGCATTGGAATTAAAGGCATGCGCCACCACCACCCGGCTTAATTTTTAATATTTAGCAAATACGTAAGCACTTAGTTAATCATCTGTTTTTCTAGCATCTTTGAGTCTCCCGGACAGAAACTGCTCCTGAGCTGTTTATTCTTCTCCTGCCTCTTTCCTTTTTGGTTGGTTGGGTTTTTTGTTTATTTTTTGTTTGAGACAGAATCTTCCTATGTAACTTAGTGTATAGTGAAGGGGTTAACCAGCTTGAGCATGGTAAACATGACTCCAGCAGGCTAAAAACTGTTAGACTACATTCCTAAAGCTAGCCACCGAGGTCAGCTAGCCACCGAGGTCAGCTAGCCACCGAGGTCTGTTCCTTCATTTGACCACTTCCTTCTCCAGTTACAGACTATCAGGCAAAGTATTGAATTCCAGCAATCAAAAGCCCCCTTTGGCTCACCTAGTAGCACACCCAATTAAATTTAAACAGCTCATTCGGATACAGGTTTCCCATTTTACCTTTATAAACCATTTGCCTATGGTCCAGAACTGTCTCCTCTCTAGGCAGAGGCCATCCTTTGCCGATGCTGCTCTCCCCTTTCATCCTTACCCTACCCTAGCAAACACCCCTCCTTCCTCTCTCTTGTTCTCTTCCCCCTCATGCTCTGTCTCCTGTCTTTGTCTCTTATTCCCTGCCCTCTGTCCCTCTGGGGCAAATAAATGTTCTTTGTGCTGAGAACTTGGTCTTGGGGGTCCTGAGCCAATACCGGTCTCTTACGTCTACTGGCTTAGAACTCACACTGTGTAGTCTCACGTTAGCAGCCTGCCCACCTCAGCTTCCCAAGTGCTAGGATTACAGGTGAGCGCCCACACTCCTGGCTCTATCTAAGCAAGCGCATGTGACCGTCATTAAGGTCGTTGGCCTCGTGGCAGCTGAAGCTGCTTTTCCCAGCTGGCTCCTTTCTTAGTAGCTCTGAGATGCCCCTGTGTTTGTTGAGTCTTCCTAATGAATAGAAAAATATTTAGTTAGGAGACCCTGTACCCCTATAATCTTTCATAAAAACGTTGATTGGTGCCTAGGGTGGTGGTGGCACATGACCTTAATCACTGGTACTCAGGAGGCAGAGGCAGGTGGATCTCTGAGTTTGAGGCCAGCCTGGTCTACAGAGTGAGTTCCAGGACAGCCAGGGCTACACAGAGAAACCCTGTCTCGAAAAACAAAACAAAACAAAATGTTGATGGATGTTGTGAATAAAGTATACAAATTAGCATTACTATGATTTATGGTGTCTGTTCTTTCATGTCTTGGACCAAGTGTCACTGGTGTGTAGGAAAGCTATTAGATAGATAGATAGATAGATAGATAATGACCATTTGCTTAGGGGAGTTTTTGAGTATTGTGTTTTTGTGCTTGCAGATAGTCTTTCGTACATGAGGATCTGTATTAAAGGGTTGCTGCACTAGAGAGGTTGAGAACCACCGCTCTCAACAAACATGCAAGATATTTAGGAATTCCAAAAGGAATAATTGGCTCCTGATTTCGCTTACGGAATGCAAACCTAGTAACAAGCCTAAATTCCCTGAAGGTCACAAAAGTTGCAATAGCCAAGAGCCAACAATTTCTAGGTCAGCCCTAAGAGCCTGGAGACCTGTCAGAGGTCTGAATGTGACTTCTCTGTATTCTCGTCACTAGACCCCGCCTAGGTATAGTCGGGACTCTGCACTGACTACCTGTCACTCTGTCAGTCAGGAGCCAGAGCTGCTCATTAGTGAAGGTCAATCTCTCAAGTACTTGAGGATGGAAATGTCACCCAAGTGAATGACAAGGTTAGTGACGAAGGCCTCACTGAGGGAGAGTAGTGCCCATAGACTGCCTGGCAGTGTGCCTACTGCCTACCATAGACTATCACCAAGCACTGACATTATTGGATTTCGCCGTGTGGAGATCAAAGGAATTCCTGTCAAGGGTTGCTCCAGGGTCCAGTGGATGTGACATCACGTGAATACAGTGGTCTCCTGTGTTCAGAAGGGGTAAAGACCACACGGGGTGAATCTGCTCCCATGGAAAAGGGTGACTGAGGGACCAGAAAGGCTGACCTGGTGGCTGCAGAGGGCTGGGCTAGTGTATCAGGAGGTGGCAGGGGTCAGATATGGGGGCCAGAAAGCAGGAGGCTGAGCACTTTATATTTAATCGTTTTCCATCTCGATACAAACATTACTAAATAAGGGTGGATACAAATATTACTACATAAGGAACTGAATTCTAAAGCCTACCAGGTTTGTTTGTTTGTTTGTTTATTGAGGGGTGGGGACACACATGCTTGTAAGAGTTGGTTCTCCCCTTCAACCCTATGGGTCTCAGGACTGAACGCGAGTTGTCCAGCTTGGTGCAAAGCCTGCTGAACTATTTTGCTGGTCCTAATTTTTTGTGGTGTGTGTGTGTGTGTGTGTGTGTGTGTGTGTGTGTGTGTATGCGCATGTGCGTACTTGCATATCCCTGTGAGCATGTATGCCATAACAAGTGTGGAGCTGCCTCTCTGCCACCATGTGGATCCTAGGAACCACACACCCTGGTCCTCAAACTTGACAACAGGAACTTTTACCCACGGAGCCATCTTGCCAGCCTGCCTGTCATCTTTTAGGTCCCCATGTCTACCCGTGCCTGACTCTAACTGCCCTGTCCTCGGCAGACCGACCCTGTGTTCGTGTAGATATTTGCTCCACGGCCCATACTCACTCTTCTGGATTCTTCTTCGCAGCTCTTCTTCCTGTGAACCCTAAAGGAGTTTTATTCAGATTCCTATTGTGTTCAAATGGAAGTTGCGTAAAGCTGTGCGCACATTTGGAGAGGAGCGCGCCTTTGAGAGGAGTTGAGTCAACCTCTCCCTCCTCATCACCATGCTCCCTTCTTCAGAGACAGCTTAGCTTGGGTTTCCTATGCATGCAAATATACATGTCTGACATTTTATTAAAAAAGAAAATGGGTAACCCTGACTTCCTGTCCCCCCACACACCGGGAGGTCATGATACCATGATGCTCACCTCTCTCTTCCCTTCCCCCCCCCACCCCCTCCCCAGACAAGGTCTCCCTATCTCGCTATGTGGTTCAGTCTGGCCTTTTACTGTACTGAGGAACCTTCTGCCTCCACCTTCTGAACCGCTAGAATGACAAGGCAGAGGAGCTGGGCTTAGCTTCCATCTCATCACCAAAGAGCTAGATGCCTGAAAAGATGTATTGTAGTCTTGGTCCTCGGTTTTGTTTTGTTTTTTTTTGTTTTGTTTTGTTTTGTTTTTCTGGTTCCATCCGCCATCAGTTGCAGGCTTGGCCCTGTCTCACTAGTGTAGACTACTCCCCAACACTTCAAAAGACTGAACCCATCCGCTACAGGACCAGCTCTGTGGGGAGAGCCCTCAGAACCCCCTTTTCCCCAGCCATTTAGTTGTGTGGGACAACCATGTCTCCTGGTCTGTTCTCCAGCACCCACCACCAAGTGTCCCCTTCCCCTTTGAGACAAGACATCGTTCAGGTCTCAGACTCTCTGTTACTCCAGACTCAGTTCACCCATAGCAACCACTGCTTAGGCTTTGTGTCTCCAATACAGAGGTTGAGCCTTGGTCTTGTCAGAGCACAGGAGGATGTCTAAGGCTAACTAAAGGGCCCCAGCTTGGGGTTTCCCACAGAAGTGTGGGCCCTGAGTAGGCCATCTGCTTCACACGCTGGAGGGAGGACTTCTTTGGGAGCTGGCTTGGCTTAATGCCGACAGGTCCCACGTGAGCCATACGAGTGCCTTGAGTACAGAACGTGTAGGGAGAGCTACTGTCCTTGTGAGCAGGCAGGATCATGGGCCAGGGCCAGGGCCAGGGCGAGCCAGCTGGCAGCCAGAACCTTCACGGGCTCCCCAACATCCAACAATAAGGACCCCGATAGTCTCGGGAGTAAAAAGTTGAAACTTTAAGCCCTTGGGAAACAGTGGATACATGGGTACCCTGCTTAGAAATCCTTATCATTTTTTTAAAAGATTATTTATCTTCATGTGTATGTTCTTATGGGAGATCATGTGTACCACATGTGTGTAACAGCCCATAGAGGCCAGGAGAAAGCATTAGATCCCCTGGAACTAGAGTTGTGACAAGCCTGGGTCCCCGGGTCCCCTGCAAGAGGAACAGGTCCTCTTAATGACGAGTCACAGAGCTGCCTTT
>NC_034606.1:41939012-41948285 GCF_900095145.1 Mus pahari | reverse complement strand
CCTGCCTCTGCCTCCCGAGTGCTGAGATTAAAGGCATGTGCCACCAAGCCCGGCTTCCTTAGCACTTTTTAAGTGGGATTTCCTGACTAAGCCTTCTAGATGGGACAGGCCCAGGAACCATATGTTTGCTCAGGACAAAGAACACCAGTGTAAACACGGGAGATGGGACAAAGCAGAACCATGGTGGCCTCAGCTTGGATATCACCTTGGCATGCGTTACACCGACTTCATATGACAGAGGGCCATCTGGGAGGCCAGGATCTGTTGGACCAGACTCTCATGTGTTCTCTCTTCTTTCTCAGCCCTACAGGATCGCCTGATTTCTGGTAAGAAACCAAGATGGCAGCAGCTGGGCTTCTACCACTGCCAGCAGCACCCCAGGTGAGTGGTCCCAGAAGCTTATTCGGTGACTTAACCAAAGCTCCTGTAGTCCTCCTGTGCCCGGGCAGTCTGAATACCACCACCTCTCCTGAACCCTATCCCCTCCGCCTATGGAGCTCACATGACTCTAAGGGGGCCCTCACCAATCTCCCACGTCACGTGTGCTGCCCTTCTGATGGACGGTTACTCAAAATGCTATCATTCCAGGCCAAAGTGACCTTTGAGGATGTGGCTGTTCTGCTCTCTCAGGAGGAGTGGGCCCGCCTGGGCCCTGCTCAGCGGGGCCTCTACCGACATGTCATGATGGAGACCTATGGGAATGTAGTCTCACTGGGTAAGGCCCCCATCTGTATATCTTTGTGTGCTGGACTCACGTGGGGGTTTCCCAGGGGATGCAGCTGCCGGGAGGAGGGGGATGTGGGCCAGACTGATGCTGAGACTTGCTAATCTCCCGAGTGTTCAGCCCCAATGGAACTCTTCGTTTTCACGGGCCTGCTGTAGCATGGATTAAGGGAGGATCTTAGTAAATACCGTGTAACACAAGGGCTTTCCTCCTCATGAGTAGGACTTCCAGGATCTAAGCCTGTTGTGATCTCCCAGCTGGAGCGAGGAGAAGATCCGTGGGTCCTGGATGGACAGGGAGCCGAGCCGAGCCAGGGCCTGGGAAGTGGCCACTCAGGTGAGTGGGGAGAACAGGGCCTGCTTTCACTGAAGGCATAACTAACTCAGACTGAGCCACCGATGGAAGAGGCTTCTGCTTCCATTGGTCAGGGAAGGGTCAGTCGTTCTTCCACTGACAGAATGTCACAGACCAGGAGGTCGTGGGCCAGGCAATGGCCCATAGGAGGAAATGTTCGGTAGTGGACAGACAGGGTGATAAACTTCGGTACAAAGGAGAAAGGACAGGGTAACTGAGCTGTGTGGACACCTGGGATTTTGTCGCTGCTCAGAAAGACCAGAGGTGGTGTTAGTGGGAGATGTGGGTTCTGATGGTTACTTGGTGGTTTAGAAAGCAACGAGGCATCTTAGTATAGAAGGAACTCAAGGTGAAGGGATGAAGTTCATCTCAGATAGAAAAGAACTCATTTCCCCTAAGCCACGAGATTTTGTTCTGAGGCTCCATGTATGAAATAAAGCAAAGTTTAAAAAAAATACATATATTATATATATATATATATATATATATATATATATATATATGAATTGGAAGGGAAAGTATTGTTTGAAGTTTATGTGATCTTTAACTTAGAAAAAAAAGATTGGTATTTATATGTGAATTTAGCAATAGGTAATAAAAGTATTTGTATTGTTATCAGCAATAAGCAAAGGTATAAATATTAAAATTATAACATTTATAATAGCACCAGAATGTTACTTGGGACATGGAGAGAGATGGCTTAGTGGTGAAGAGCATTGGCTGTTCTTCCAGAGGAACCAGGTTCGATTCCCAGCACCCACATGACAGCTCACAAGCTTCTGTAGCTCCAGTTTCAAGGGAACTTATGCCCATAGGCCCCAGGCACACAGGCGGTGCACAGACATACACGCAGGCACATAGGTGGTGCACAGACATACGTGCAGGCACACAAGCGATACATAGACATACATGCAGGCACACAGGCGGTACACAGACATACATGCAGGCACACGGGCGGTACACAGACATACATGCAGGCACACGGGCGGTACACAGACATACATGCAGGCACACAAGCAGTACACAGACATACATGCAGGCACACATGCGGTACCACAGGCATACATGCAGGCAGAGAACAGTCATACACATAAAGTAAATAAAACTTTTTAAAAATTATCACAAGATTACAGACGGGGAAGACGGCATATGGATGGGTCCAACCAGAAAGCTGTTCTTACAGTGAAGTCAGATGAAGAATCCCTGAGAGCAGCTAATGTCAGAATCTCAGGAAAACCACAGCCAAGCTGCTCTCCCTGGATGCTCCCCTCAAAGTGGGAAGGGCTAACATAGCAACGTTGTGCCGGCTGATTGGCTTCAGGGTTTCAGTGTAGCCTTTTTCCCCTTAAGAATTATCCCTACAGCCGGGGGCGTGGTGGCGCACGCTTGCTTCAATCCCAGTGGTTGGGAGGCAGGACAGGAGGATCTCTCTGAGTTTTTGGCCATCCTGGTCTACCGAGTGAGATATAGACCAGCCAGGGCTTGTTACACAGAGAAACCCTGCCTCCAAAACAAAGAAGCAAAAACCAAAAACCTTATTCCAAAGTAAACGTCTTACACTTAAAAAAAAAAAAAAAAAAAAAAAAAAAAACCTTAGTGTGATTCACAGTGTTACAGCATAAAAAAGAGACCTGTGCTCATTTGAATCCAGCCTTCACCCCTGATGAAAGTGTGGTAAACCAGGCATGGAAAAGATCTTGTTCAACATAAGAAAAAGCATCTAGGAAATAAATACCAACACCCAACATAAAGTTTAAGTAGACCACTAAGTGCTTTCTGCTGGGTGGTACGTCAGAAGTTCTACCAGACTATAAAGAATGAAGTAGAACTATTTGCGAGGATTGTGGTCAGCTACGTACACACTTCTGTGAGATCTACCTAAAAGCTATCAGAATCATGCACTTAGCAAAACTGCAGAATATAAGGTCAGGATAGAAAAGAGTGTAGTTCCGCATAACAGATAAACTATCCAGCAATGGATTTTTTGTTTGTTTGTTTGTTTGTTTGTTTGTTTGTTTTTTAAGCACAGACACGGGCACAAGAGCCCTGGCGATGACAGATTTGCCTTCTTTCCTTAGTGACTTCCAGCCTTGGCTCTTTTGACAAGAAGGGGTCAGGCAAGTCCTTGTGCTCCCCACTTCTAGACCTAACTCCAAGGCAGTCCTGGTCATGTTTACCTCTGGGAAGACCCGTGGAGGAGAGCCCTGGTCCCCATGGCTCCTTAGGCTGTGTCTTCACCCTTCTGAGTCCTGACCCATCTGTCTCCTTTGCCTCTGCCTCCTGTCTTCCTTCAGCTACCAAGGCCCTGTTGGATTTGAGAAAAGGGAGTCGTACAGAGCCTGTGGTATATTTCATAATAAAGGCAAAGGTATTCCAGATACTCAGCTACCAAGGTTCTGTGCAGACGCATGCCATACTGATTCATACTGTTGGTTCGTAAACATCTCAATTGGATTAATAGGTAGCTCTTCGTGGGGTGGGGTGGGCTGGTGATGTGCACAGAGGCTTAGATGCTGAGGTAGAAAAGGAAGAATTAAAAGAGAGGTCTGGTCTAGTACGGAGGAGGCAAGTCCCGTAGAGGTCTGGTGAACCCCAGGTTAACCCCTGAGCAGCAGCAGACTGACTTAATGTGGAGAGCGCCCATGTGTAGCGGGAAGACTGTCTAGTGGAGCAAGTGGTGGATTTGGGTTGACTGCCTGGTGCCCTCAGATGTGATTCTGAACCATGTCTGAAGAAGGTCCCCATCCCTACATACCTGTTTCTCAGAGGAAGCTTTGCTGAGCTCTCTCGTCTGAGCTGCTGCCATCTTCTAACAAGAAGTATTTAGTATGTCTGTCTGGCAGAGTAACCACCATTCCTTGGATATTACTAACCTCGCAGAGCAAGCCAAACATGGTTTGTTTGTTTGTTTGTTTGTTTGTTTGTTTGTTTGTTTGTTTTTGATGCCATTGTCAAAATCTTTCTCCAAACACTTGAGTCATAAACTGCTCCATGATTGTTCCTCTCTGTCATAGGAAATCCTTTTGCATTGTTCAGGTCTTTTATTTCAGGTCTAATTAAGTTTTTGAGGTGACCCATTACATAGTAAGTTCTGAACCAGAATAAAGTTTCTAGCTTAGAGATGTATAGCTCAGCAGTGACATCATTGCTCATCACATAGGTTAGATTCCAGCTTCACGCTCGAGCACCACAGCCCCACAAAGGATGACTTACACCTAAAGCTTCTTTTTCTTACCAGAGGCTATTACAACACAAACACACACACGCACACACACACACACACACACACACATACACGCGTGCGCGCACATGCACGCACACACACATACACATGCACTCACGCTCACACGCATGCATACACGAACGCACGCACACACACGCATACACACACACATGCACACACGCTCACACGCACGCATACACACACACGCACGCATACACAAACGCATGCACACACGCGCACACAGAGTTAATGAGAAATGCAAACTTCATTTATAGATAAAACACAATTAGACAATGTATTTTATAATCAGCAAAATTATACAGCCAAATACTGGACTCCAGAATGAAGCAGAGTTCTTTATACTACATTTAAGAAGTAAAGGGCCAGGACTAGAGAGATAGCTCAGCCGTTAAGAGCACTGGTTGCTCTCCCAAAGGACCCAGGTTCAATTCCCACCACCCACATGGCAGCTCACAGTTATCTGTAACTCCAGCTTGAATCCAGGGGATTCAATATCCTCACAGAGACATACATGCAGGGCAAAACTCCTGTGCACATAAAATAAAAATAAATAGATGTTTTAAAAAAAAGAAAAAAGAGCCGGCGGTGGTGGCGCACACCTTTAATCCCAGCACTCGGGAGGCAGAGACAGGCGGATTTCTGAGTTCGAGGCCAGCCTGGTCTACAGAGTTGAGTTCCATGATAGCCGGGGCTACACAGAGAAACCCTGTCTCGAAAAACATTAAAAACAAAAACAAAAAAAACTGCACTCAGCAGTTTTGTGTAGTATTAACCTTTTGTTGTTGTTGTTTGGTTTGGGGGGGGGGTGGTTGTTGGTGGTGGTGGTGGTGGTTTTTTTCTCTGTGTAGCCCTGGCTGTCCTGGAACTCACTCTGTAGACCAGGCTGGCCTCGAACTCAGAAATCCGCCTGTCTCTGCCTCCCGAGTGCTGGGATTAAAGGCATGAGCCACCACTGCCCGGCGGGTTATTGTTTTTTAAAGCAGCCCTTGTAGGTAGCCTAGCCTGGCACCGAATGAATTCACAGTGCTCTCTCTCGCCTCTCAGGTTCTGGGATTATCAGCCTAGGCCACCCACCACCCCAGCCAGTGTTAACCTTTTCATCTTGTGCTTCAGAATGCAAAGCCAAGGAAGAGAACCAAAACCCAGACTTGAATGTGCCACCGTTAATCTCAGACGAAGCATCGGCGACACTGGCGGAAACACCGCTGAGGAAGGCTGTTGAAGAACATTACAAAACAGAGCCAAACGTCTGTCCGAGTCCAAAGCCCGCTGGCCCCGAGAATGCCCACGCATTGAACCCTCGCCTACCAGTCGCCCGACCCCAGATGACTCCCAGTGTTGAGAGACCCTATATCTGCATTGAGTGTGGAAAGTGCTTTGGTCGGAGCTCCCATCTCCTGCAGCATCAGCGAATACACACTGGCGAGAAGCCCTATGTATGCCATGTATGCGGAAAGGCTTTCAGCCAGAGTTCGGTCCTTAGCAAGCACAGGCGGATCCACACGGGCGAGAAGCCCTACGAGTGTAACGAATGTGGGAAAGCCTTTCGCGTGAGTTCCGACCTTGCCCAGCACCACAAGATCCACACGGGAGAGAAGCCTCACGAGTGTCTGGAATGTGGGAAGGCGTTCACCCAGCTCTCCCACCTCATCCAGCATCAGCGGATCCACACGGGGGAGAGGCCCTACGTGTGTCCCTTGTGTGGGAAAGCCTTCAACCACAGCACCGTCCTGCGGAGCCACCAGCGGGTGCACACTGGGGAGAAGCCTCACGGGTGCAGCGAGTGTGGGAAGACCTTCAGCGTGAAGAGGACGCTGCAGCAGCACCAGCGGGTGCACACCGGGGAGAAGCCCTACACGTGCAGCGAGTGCGGGAAGGCCTTCAGCGACCGCTCTGTGCTTATCCAACATCACAACGTACACACCGGGGAGAAGCCGTACGAGTGCAGCGAGTGTGGCAAGACCTTCAGCCACCGCTCCACCCTGATGAATCACGAGAGGATTCACACGCAGGAGAAGCCCTACGCGTGCTACGAGTGCGGGAAGGCCTTTGTCCAGCACTCGCATCTCATCCAGCACCAGAGAGTCCACACGGGAGAGAAACCCTACGTGTGTGGCGAGTGTGGGCATGCTTTCAGCGCGCGCCGGTCCCTGATCCAGCATGAGAGAATCCACACAGGTGAGAAACCCTTTCAGTGCACAGAGTGTGGCAAAGCTTTCAGCCTGAAAGCAACTCTGATCGTGCACCTGAGGACCCACACGGGCGAGAAACCCTATGAGTGCAATAGCTGCGGTAAGGCGTTCAGCCAGTACTCGGTGCTCATCCAGCACCAGAGGATCCACACCGGAGAGAAACCCTATGAGTGTGGCGAGTGCGGACGCGCCTTCAACCAGCACGGGCACCTGATCCAGCATCAGAAAGTACACAAGAAGCTGTGACCCATGGCTGTCAGAAGCCGGCCCTTAGAACATGCACAAGACCTAAACAGCCTTCCTGCAGGAGGGAATTCTGTTCAGTCTGCAGAATGGTCCTTCCCTTGGGGACTCCGTTAAGGTCCCATGTCCCTCCTGGGGAAAAACATTCAGCAAATGTTAAATTTATTTTCCTCAACATCTTGGAAGTTAAATTGGAGAGCAATTCTACAATTGTAGATACTGGTAAAGACAGCCATAATTCTTGCTTTGTCTATTTGACATGAATGAGTTTATTGAAGCAACTGAAACGCTATAAAGCTTAGGGACTATTCACATTTCAAATGAAGTTCCTTTTCTTACATAGCTTCCTGGCGTTCCTAAATGTACCTGATCATTCTAATATTGTGCTTAAACTTAGACTGTTGGACCATTTTCGGTATCCTTTTAAAACACTTAAGTGCTATGTTGATAAGGTGTTATTTAAAAAAAAAAAAAAAAAGATCCTGGGCCATAGAGATGGAAAAAGCCCGATGACCTGAGTTTGCTTTCTAGAACCCATATGGTGGACAGAGAGAACTAACTTGCACAAGTTGTCTGACCTCTAGCTTCCATGTAAGTTCCAGCGCACACACACGTGCACACACACAAATAAAACCTATATTTTAAAATATTCTTGCCAAATATTCTGAAATGGCAGTTCTAAGTGTTTGGAAATACATGTTTTGTGTTTGTTTTTAAAAAACAAAATTTTTGTTTTGTTTTTTTCGAGACAGGGTTTCTCTGTGTAGCCCTGGCTGTCCTGGAACTCACTTTGTAGACCAGGCTGGCCTCGAACTCAGAAATCTGCCTGCCTCTGCCTCCCAAGTGCTGGGATTAAAGGCGTGTGCCCCCACTGCCCGGTGAAAGGTTTCTTTACTTCCATATCCCGGACCATCATTGAAGGATGTCAAGGCAGGAACTCATCCACAGGCTGTGCAGTAACTGCTTACTGGCTTGTTCCTCATCAGTTGCTCAGTCTGCTCTTATAAAAGGTCAGTTAGGATCCACTGTTGGTCCCAAGGTACCAGCATCTTTAAAATGCTGAGGCCACCACTCAAACTGGGCTGCGCCTTCATCAGTAGCCTCTCCTGCACTCTTCCCAGAGTCTACCCTATGGGGCCAAGTCTCAGCTTCTCTCCGTGAGCCCTTTAGCCCTGGGGCTTCTGTTAGAACAGACACTGCACCTTCATCAATGTCCTCTCACTGTGCCAAGCCTCAGCTTAAACCCACATGACCCCTTCATGACCTGTACCTCCTTGAAACAGCCTATACATTACTGAGTTCAGTTGCCAGCACAAGGTACAACCTTCACTGCTTCTGGAGCACAGCTCTGAAGGCTAACCCTGAGGAAACACTTCCCAGATTGCACTTCAGCTAATTCTTCCACTTCAACTGACCCATACTGATTATTCCAGCAAAGCAAAGGGTCACTTTAGTGGTTCTGGTCTCTTGGAAAGTTGATTCTCTACCCTCAGTGAACAAGAACCATAGATTCTTGATTGAAAATAATCACTGGGCATGGTGATGCGTGCACACCTTTAGTCCCAGTGCTTAGAAGGCAGAGACAGGTGGATCTTTTGAGTTCAAGACCAGTTTGGTCTACATATTGAGCTCCAGGCCAGCCAGAGCTACATAGTGGAATCCTGTCTCAAAACAACAACAAAGAAAAATGTCAGGCTTGGTGCGTGCCCTTAGTCACAGCACTCAGAGAGAGGTGAATTTTGGAGTTAAAAGCGAGCCTGGTCTACAGAGTGAGCTCCAGGACAGCCAGGGCTACACAGAGAAAGTGTCTCAAAAAGAAATAAGATATGGGACGGTCCCAATAGTCTTTACCAGGCTGCTCTCATCATTATCTTCTAAGTCCCCACGATAGTTCATTAAGCTCTGTGAATACTCAATGGATGCCCCACAATAGCTCATTACGATAGATATTGGTGCCAATTTCTCTTAGGGTAGCCAGTGCTGTAACAGCACCATGAACGGAAGCAACTTGAGAAGCAAGAGGGGGTTTAAATGGCTCACATTTCCGCATTACAGTCAATCATCTAAGGAAATCAGGGGCAGGAACATGGCCTCAGGCACATGCCATGAAGAAATGATGCCTACTGGCTTGCTCAACTTTTCTTTGACCACCTGCTCAGGGGTGGTACTGCTCAGAACGGGCTGGGCCCTCCCAACGGACTTGCCTATAGGCCAGTCTTACAGAGGCATTCTTTCCATTTAGAGTCCCTCTAACCAAATTGGGGGGTTGGAGGGAGGGGAGATAGTGCCACCATGTCATTTACCAGATAGAATGTCTTAAACCTCAACTGAAAATTTGACTCATGAGCTGGCAAGGTGGCTCAGTGGGTAAGAGTGCTCGTCACCAAGCCTGACAACCTAAGTTCAGTCCCCAGAGCCCACACAGTTGACAGGGAGAACTCCACCCTGTCCACTGACCTCCACACTCAAATGTCATGGTATGCAACCGCACACAAACATGTTTTTTTTTTTTTTTT
>NC_034606.1:41915433-41938387 GCF_900095145.1 Mus pahari | reverse complement strand
AAAAAAAAAAAAAATGAAAAGGCATGGACAGATGTTCCTCCCGTCTGCTGCCTCTTCAGGACATCTAAAGACTGTTTTTTTAATGTAAGGAGAGCTGTCTGCATGTACACCTGCATGCCAGAAGAGGGCATCAGATCTCTTCATAACCACTGACTCCCCGCCACCTGACCCCGATCCTCCAATCAGGAAAACAGTTTAAGTTGTTTCAGGGCAGGTCTCTGACAGTCTTACTGACAGGACCTTGGGAAGCAAGCATCATAGTAGCATGGAGACTGCTTTAGGAAGCATGGAGTTCTGTTGGGAACACAGCCCTCAAAATCAAGGCTATGCTCAGAGGACTGGTGACTCAGTAGTTCATTTCTAAGCCACACTGTTAAACAAACCCTTCCCTGGAGTAGAGGCTACTCAAGTCCATTTGGCAGTGAGCCTTGGTCCCCACTTAGCCCATAGAAATGAGCCTGTGTAATGGATCTAGTCCCCCACCCCCAGGGCAGGGCTTGTCTGTGTAGACCAGGCTGGCCTCTGCCTCCTGTGTGCATGTGCCATCATCACTACCCAGCCTGTCTGCCCTTCTAGAGCAATTCCTCCCCTATGACCTATTGCTTGGCCAAGACCAATAGAAAAGCAGTGGCAGCTTAAACTCAGTCCAAGCAGCCACACCTAGTGCTTTCCCGATACCCTCCCCTCCCATAAATGCCTGTCATCTATGGTGATCTCTGTGAATAAGAACCTGCAGTGGCTCACGGGTAGATGGAATTCATACCAAGAAGAAAAGGATTACACTCCAGCAGCGACAGGGTGCACACCAGGCAGAAGGTACCACTTTGCAACACTTCGGAGGAACACAAGCAATGGTCCTGAGCTAGTCTCTCCAGAAAAACAACCCCACAAGAAATACAATCATCTGCTACTCAAGTACATCTGCCAGGGGAGGGGCCTTGAGACACTTGTGGTTCCCATGGAATGCTATGACATCAGTGATCAATGACAAGATGCCACAGGATATGACCAAGTTTTTTTTGTTTTTTTAGATTTACTTTCATTTATCTGCATATACTGTAGCTATATTCAGGCACACTCCAGAAGAGGGTATCAGATCCCATTACAGATGGTTGTGAGCCACCATGTGGTTGCTAGGAATTGAACTCTGGACCTGTGGAAGAACAGTCAGTGCTCTTAACTGCTGAGCCATCTCTCTAGTCCGGATATGACCAAGTTTAAAGCTCATTGTTGTCTTGCCTGTCAGCCTGTCCCTAACTTGTGGTTCCTGCCTGGTCTATGACCCTGGAAGGTAAGCCTCAGAACTCTACATTGTCCCCGTGCTGCCTAGTTCTTAGTGATCTGTCCCCTGAATAGGAAAACAAACATGCCAGCTTGCTATTCCCTGTAGGGCGCTAGACATGTGGTTTCAGGTAGTCTGGGGCCATAGCTTTCAGTGTCAGCACCCACTGCACACAGGAATCTAGGACCAGCAGACAGCAGCAATCTCAAGCTATATCCTCCATCACTATCCATGAAGAAAGGTGGGAAGGGGTGACCAAAACCAGGATTTAAAGGTACAGAGACACTTCTACTCTGCATTGAACAAACCTTAATGTGTAACAGCTGCAGCCTTCACCTCTAGTGGAGGGCCACATTGGATGTCTAATATTCTTTGGGCAAAAGATACAACCAACGAAAAAATAGTTGGACATTCCAAGAAGTTTTTACACTCACACACACATGCCTGTAATTAAGAGCTTGAGACTAGCTTCTACTGCACCTTGAGAAGGAATGGGGGGGGGGGGAATTCTCCATCAATTACACAGACCCATTTGTATGGGCTGGGGACCAAGGCTCACTGTACTGTCATCACTAATCCCAGCAACTGTGGTCCACAGCATACATGTCAGCACCGCATATTATAAACTGAACTACCCAGCTGGGCAGGATGGCAACCCCAGCCTGATCTTTGATCTTCAGTGAGTTCCAGGACAGCCAAGGATTATGTAGAGACCTGGTCTCAAGCCAATGTCATCCACCCGGATCCCAGGACCCCAGCATGCCATGTTCCTGAGTCTTCTTGTAGCGTGGAAGCATCTTTCACTTCCCTGTTCCAAAAGGCTCCAGGCAGGGGTCCCCCACAAAAGAGGCTCACACACAGCTGTTAGCCAAAGGACATACTTTATTAGCTCCTGAGCGAGCTCTAGTTCTCCTTCTCCTGTACAGTCTTGGTTCCACGTAGCCGTCCAGTCCGGCGGGCAGCAATGAGACCCACTTTGCGCCCAGCAGGGGCATCTCTTCGGATGGTAGAGGGTTTGCCAATGTGCTGGTGGTTACCACCTCCAAAGGGATGCTCCACAGGCTGCGAAGAGAATGAAGTTAGATTAGAGAAAGGGTAATCTCACCTACGCAGGGAACGCAGTGCAAGACCCGACAGCCCAGGACCTCCCTAATGCAGACCCATCCAGCACAGCAACAAGAAAAGCCCTCTCAGTTCTTGGATACTTACATTCATGGCCACACCCCGCACACGTGGCCAGCAGTTCCTCTTTGCCTTGTACTTGTGGTAGGCACGGCCAGCCTTTAAGATAGGCTTGTCAATTCTGCCCCCACCAGCCACGACACCTGAAAAGTTACACAACACCTCTGAGACACACACCACAAGCCACTTTGGTGACACTAGTCTATGGCAGAAATCTACAATCCCACAGAAGTCCAGCAAGTTCTACCTAGGAAACTCCTTACACTCTGCAAACTGACACTTCTGTGACAGGCAAGGCAAAGGCCATGCCTGTATTAAAGCCAACAGTTGACTCAGCCCAAGTTTCCACTGGGTGCACCTCAACACTCAGTGCCTCAGACTCAGGACAGGTCCTTCAACCTCTGAAGACACCTCCCACACAAATGGACCGAACAAACACAGCATGCTTTGACCACGTGCCCTCAGAACTTATCCTATGCACAGATGAGGTTAGCAGACTCTAAATGTTTCCAAGTAACTAAACCTGAGACGAGTCATGTCCCCTTCCACTGACTTGTACATCTCTTAAAAGTCAATACTGGTCCTATTTTTTTCTAGAACGAACCAACTAAACTCAAGTGCAGGATCAAATTCCTAGGTCACAGTGCACAAAAATTTCAAGTGGTGTAATCTTTTTAACCTAATTTTATATATACAGGCATCTTTACCTACATGTCTGTATCCATACACCACATTTATACAGTGCCCAGAGACCCAGAAAAGAACATCAAGTCCCCAGGACAGGGTTAGTTGTGAGCTGGGAAAACAACTGGGGTGTTCTTTAGAGCACCAGTGCTTTTAACCAATCAACTATCTTGACAGCCTATCCGGCAACAAGTCCAGGGAGTAGGTATTGTGGCACTCTACAATTAAATCCAGAGTTGTATTCTGTATTCAAGTTAGTCCTCCTTCCCATGACCATAATAAGCAATGTGGTTCTAAGGCCTAGGCCCAGCAGTTCATATGCTGACCACCCCATCTTCAGGGCTCCACTGCCCTTGGCACTCACCAACAACGGCTCGGTTGGCAGAGGAAATGACCTTCTTGGACCCCGAAGGCAGCTTCACTCGGGTCTTCTTGGTCTCTGGGTTGTGGGAGATGACTGTGGCGTAGTTCCCGGAGGCTCGGGCCAGCTTGCCCCGGTCCCCAGGCTTCTCTTCCAGACAACAAACGATCGTACCCTCGGGCATGGTGCCCACGGGCAAAACATTGCCGATATTCAGCTGGGCTGTCGAGAGACGTGGCAAAGCGACTGATGACGCGAAAACCACACCGCTCCCATCCCACGAAGCTCAGCAGCCTAAGTCCCGGGCCCAACCCTTCCTTCCCCGCCTGGGAGCTCACCCTTCTTGCCGCAGTACACGAACTGTCCAGTGTGGATCCCCTCCGCGGCGATGAACAGCTCCGTCCGCTTCTTGAATCGGTAGGGATCCCGAAACACTACTTTGGCGAGGGGAGCGCCGCGGCCAGGATCATGAATGATGTCCTACGGGTCGGGGTGGCGTATTGTATCCTAAGGCCTGCTCGAGACGCCCCGTCTCCCGGCTGCCTGCCCCCCGCCGGTGCCCCCCGTACCTTTACGATGCCTTTAATGTAGCCGTGTCGCTCCGCGAAGTCCACAGCGCGCAGGCGCGCGGCGCCCTTACGGTGCTTCACGTGCGCACGGAACACAGAGCCCGCGCCTTTCCTCTGCCCTCGGATCACACGGCCCATGGCGGCGAGTCTGGAAAGGGCTCGAGTTCAGCGTCCAAAAAAATACCCAGTTCCCTGCCAGTCCCCAAGGCCGAAAGCAACGCCATCCCTCCCTCCTGATCCTGGACGAGTGGGCAAGGCCGCGCGACAGACCGCAAAGTAGTTAACGGTGGCGGATGGCGGTGGATAGTTTCAAGCCCGCAGCGGACAGAACACAACCTACCTGCCGGCAAGCAAAGCCGAAAGAGGAAATAGACGGGTCAAGGCAGCCTTATCTTCCGGGGCGGGGTTATGGCCCCGCCCCTTCCCCAGCGCAGTGCCTGTCGGGGCTTGTAGTCACATGCAGGTGTCCTGTGTGTCTATCAAATTGCTGAACCAAGGCTTACTTAACCAAGTCGTCCTGGTGAGAGGCGGACTCAAGAGTCTTATGGAGTGAGGGCAGGAGAGAGGAGGCTTCAAGAAGTGGAAGGATTTGTCCAGGGCCACGCAGAATCTTGAGCTTCCGAGCTGGACCCAGGGAAGGGCATCCATATAAATTGGGGAACTCCCGATGGTGGCTCCAGGAGACTGGATGTGCAGACACAGGAAACTTAGTGCTTTGCAGAATTAGGTTAGGATTTCCAGGCAGGGCGGTGGAGGCACACGCCTTTAATCCCAGCACTCGGGAGAATGGATCAGGCGGAGCTCCAGGACAGCCTGGGCTAAGAGAACATGTTCCCGAACAAGCTAGGGCTACAAAGAAAACCCAGTCTGGGGTGGGGGGGTGGGGGTGAGGGTGGAGGGGAGGAAGGAGGTGAAGAACAAGAAGGTAATACTTGGGGTTTAAGGAGGTCATCTGCAGAGTTCTCAAGATGTCTGGCCAAAAGTCGGTGGCCTCGGCAATTGGAAAGAGGGTGGGGGCAATGACACTGAAGAGCAAAGGCGGGGAGGGATCGCAGAGACGCAGGGCAATAAAGTGGCCTGTATGTGTCTTTGGTGGCCCAGAGCCCGAGGTTCTTCATCTGAGTGAAACCTAACTACTCAATGGCATAAAGGTGTACACTGAGAGGGAGGTAACTGAGGGTCAGGGTCCCAGTTGGCAAGAGAGGCTTGTTGTCAGAACTGGGAGATGTTGCATGGCAGAGGCTAAAATGGGCATGTTGATTAGGAGGAAAGGACATGGTTGGTTGGTATGACACACTGAAAAGAGGTAGGGACACCAAGTCATCGTCATGGCTCAAGTTCCACAGGATGCTACTGCACAGGGTATTCCAGAAGGGTAGTGGAGCTGTGGGTGGCAGGGATCCAGGACCTGCAGAGTGGTAAATCAAGCCACCCAGGGGCAGGGTAAGGGGTGGAGTCAGCCCAGAAGAGAACCAGAAGGAGAGATGCCTATATAGGAAAGACTGAGGGAGGATGCCTGCTAGTGCTTTGTCTTGTGAACCTTGCAAGGCATAGTTGGATTTCTGGCTGTACTCAGGGCCCTGCCAGCACTAGGGTCTATCTCAGCCAACTGGCCCACAGGACAGTTTTGTGAGTCTGTAAATGTATGTGCAAGGGTTCAGTCCCTGTCACACTCTTCCTATATAGGCATCTTCCACTGGGTTGTCCTTTCAGAGAACAGAGACATCTTTTTTAAAAAGAAAAAAGAATTATTGTTTATTTTATATGAGTACACTGTTGCTGTCTTCAGCCATACCAGAGGGCATCGGATCCCATGGCAGATGGTTGTGAGCTACCATGTGGTTGCTGGGAATTGAACTCAGNACCTCTAGGAAGAGCAGTCAGTGCTCTTAACCTCTGAGCCATCTCTCCAGTCCCTGAACAAAGACACCTTAGATATTTATTTATAGAGAGGGTTTCTCTGTGTAAACATGGCTGTCCTGGAACTCACTCTAGATCAAGAGGAACTCAAACTCAGAGATCCACCTGTCTCTTCTGAGTGCTGCCATTAAAGAGGTGCAGCACCACCATCAGGCAATTCTTTTTTTTTTTTTTTTTTTGGTTTTTCGAGACAGGGTTTCTCTGTGTAGCCCTGGCTGTCCTGGAACTCACTTTGTAGACCAGGCTGGCCTCGAACTCAGAAATCCACCTGCCTCTGCCTCCCGAGTGCTGGGATTAAAGGCGTGCGCCACCACCATCAGGCAATTCTTTTTTTTAAGATTTATTTTAAGAGTATGGGTGTTCAGCCTGTACGACTGCACCAAGCATGTGCCTGGTGCCCAGGAATGACAAAAGAAGTGATTGGACCCCTTGAGAATGGCGTTACAGACAGCTATGAGCCGCCAAGTGGGTGCTGGGAACCAAACCCAGGCCTTCTGCAAAGGCAGTCAGGGCTCTTGACCAGACTCAGCTCTCCAGCTCCCAAAGACACTCCGGATATGCCCAGCGGGCCCACTCCCCACGGAGAGGAAGGGAAAGGACTGGACGGGTACGGCGGACACATTCAAAGGTTTTACTCCACTAACCAGCAGCCGACGCACCAGTTGATCTGTCTGTAGGGTACTCTTGTGACCAACCTTCTCACAATGTCCCTCCTTCCGAGCACTCATCCTCAGCTGACCTGGCTCTAGTCAATCGTCACAAGCTGTACTCACGGTTTTATTGTGTGCTTTGGACTTACGATTTTCTGAGTATGAACATTTTGCTTGCAGGTATGTTTGAGTACCACATATGTGCCTGTGTTGGATGTCTTGGGGTTGGGTCCCCCCACCCCCAACTGAAGTTACAGAAGGTTGTGAGCCACCACGTGAATGCTGGGAATTGAACCCGAGTCCTCTTTGCAAGGGCAAGTGCGCTTAACCGCTGAATCAATCCTCCAGCCCTGTCTTCATGTCTTAATATTTAAAACACGTATTTAATGTTATATATGCGAAACATTATTTAATGCATATTTAGTATTTGTAATGTCTTCCCCCCTCTCAGCTTTCCACTAGGATGTCGGCCTCAGGAAAGCAGGAATTTAGGGCAAAAGAATAAACACGTCCGCAGCAAGAGCACAGGACTTAGGAAAGCAAATGAGCAGAGTTTGGGTCGTGCTGAGCAACCTTGTTGTATGTTGTAAGAGATCTTCATCAGGACTTAGCTCTCCACATGGCCCCATCCAGGAGCACATACCACAGCTGGGGAAGGGACAGGTAGGTTTAATTCCCTAGTAGAGTAACATGGTTTGTTTTGGGTTGGTTTGTTTTTTGGTTTTTCGAGACAGGGTTTCTCTGTATTGCCCTGGCTGTCCTAGAACTCACTCTGTAGACCAGGCTGGCCTCGAATTCAGAGATTCACCTGCCTCTGCCTCCCGAGTGCTGGGATTAAAGGCGTGTGCCACCACGCCCGGCCAAGTAACATAGTTTTAATAGTTGCTTTACCTCTTTTTTTTTTAAGATTGTATTTATTTTATGTATATGAGTATACTGTAGTTGTCTTCAGACACACCAGACAAGGGCATCGGATCCCATTACAGATGGTTGTGAACCACCATGTGGTTGTGGGATTTGAACTCAGGACCTCTGGAAGAGCAGTCAGTGCTCTTAACCACTGAGCCATCTCTCCAGCCTCGCTTTACCTCTTTAATTCAAAACTGAGCCTCACTATGTAAAACCCAGGCCGGCCTTACATTTCCCATTCTCCAGCCTCAGCCTTCCAAGCGCTGCGATTATAAACCGTGCCATGCCAGCCTGCCCAGCGGTTTACTCGTAAAACAAAACCCAAAAAGTCCCAGCTGTCTTTTCACTTAAAATACGTTCTTACATCCTCATCACCAGTGCGGCTGGGTTCTGGTACCAGCTTCAGCACCCACAGTACCAGGGTTCAGTCCTGCAATTTGCGCTCACACTTCTTCTCCAGCTCTGCCATCTCCTTAAGAACCAACGCTACGCTGTACCGCAGCTCCTGGAATTTGGCTATGGGTACCTCGAAGCGGTGTGCCGATCCATCCGTGAGCTTCAGCTGCATGAGAACACTCGGCTGCAGGGAGCGGGACTGAGCACTGGTTGAGATGGCCACATCCACCCGCCACCGGAAATTAGACACGCGAGGCAGCGAGGATCCCTGCTGCTGGGCTACAGAGTCGAGAAGAGGGCGTTGACTCCCAAATGCCAAACTGGCCAAATCCCCAATCATATCTTGGGGAATGCCAAGTGCCTGGAGTTCGTCCTGGAAGGCCTCTGGCTTCAGACTGGCAGGGGGCAGCCGGAGAGCCTGCTGGAGCAGGGTGTGTGTGCCCGCCAGCAGGATGGCCAGACGCTCCTCTGACAGGTTGGCGCTGGCACCAAGGTGCTGCACGGCTTCTCTGCAGTCTTTCCCATGCAGGGCCCCGACGACGAGTTTCAACAACTTTCTGAAGGTGCTCCTGTCTAAGTCCTTCAAGAGCTGAGCCACTGCCGTCACTTCTGCAGAGGGCTGGGAACCCAGGAAACTGACCCGGCCGCTGTGACTGTCAGCTGGATGATGTAAGTATGGAGCTGCAGCCCCCAACGCAGACATCCTTCCTTCCCCTTTCTTGACGAGGCCGAAGAGTAGGTCCTAACCACAGTAGCCTGGAGAGGTGAAGGAGAGACAAGTGACTTCCTAGTCAGGAGCTTCATGTACTAAAAAAAAAATGGGGATCGATGAGGGGGCCCCCATCTGCCTGTCTACCAAGGATAGATAGCAAATAGGATACGTGCTTGGGAGGTGGCGCTGAGCACTTGTGGCAAAGGAGCCCGCCTGAGGCTAGAAGGGAGGCGTCCCGGAGATTTAACAGTTGCCAGGGAAAAGAACCACGAAACAGAAGCGCGCGCCTAAGTTCTATGAAAATAGGAAACGAGGACCCCTCGACCCTGTGTCCTCATCATAGCTCTGGAAGACCTAAGCCTCACATTACAAATACAAACCAAGCCTTTAACGCCCTGCACCTGGAGGAAGCTATCCGCAGGAACTGGCTGGGGCTGGCAGCAGCGGGAACTTGGCCGGGTCTCAGGAAGTGCTCCAGACACTTCCGGGCCGCTCTAGGACAGCGCGACAAAGGCTCTCTGTGGTCCCCGGAGCCGAGCGCATGCGCCGCCCAGCCGCTCGCCTTCTGACAGTGTTTAGGGAAGCCAAAGCAGGAGGCAAAGGTTCAGTTAGCTTCCATGCGGGATGCATGGCTTCTGCTGGCCTTTGCCCAGGCAGCCCCATGTGAGGGGCAGACGTTAGATTTATTGTAGTTGAGGCCAACGAATTGCATATTTTAAAACAGTTAGATGGTCCAGGAGGCGGCCCACGTCTTTAATCCCAGCACTAGAAAGCAGAAACAGGAGAATCTTTGAGTTCAAGGCCAGTCTGGTCTACACAAAGAGTTCCAGCACAGCCAGCGCTACATACCCTGTCTGGAAAAACAACCCCCCCCTCCCAACCCAAACAATATCAATAAACCAAACAAAGTTCCCTGCAAAAAAAGGGGAATGGTACATTTGTGTGGTATATGCATTAGAGCCCCATGAAGCTTTTGGGGTAGATGATTAATTTTGCCAGCAAAAGTCTGTATGGACATTTTATCAAGGATGGTATGAATGGCTAATGACCCAGACCTGGTGATATAAGAGAGTGACCGAAAGAGCCTGAGACAGGGTGATCACAAACCCAAGGGCTATCTTGGGCTCCAAAGTGAGTTCAAGGTCAACCTGAAGAACTTGATGTGTTGCTTCATAGGAGATTGGAGGAAGTTGGGTGTTAGGGTGTACACCTTCAACTCCAGCACTTGGAAGGCAGAGGCAGACAGATCTCTGAGTTCTAGGCCAGTCAGAGCTACACAGAGATTCCATCTTAAATACACACACACACAACTTCCTAAGCAGTCAAAATAAATTTGGTGATATAACAGAAATATAATGGTTCCAGAAGCTATAAGTTTGATAGGACCATGTTCTTGAGCCTCTTGAAACATTAGCTTGCCATTAGCTTGCAGCTAAACATCCTTGACATTCCTTAGATTGGCTACATCACTCTAATCTCTATCTTTTTTTTTTTTTTTTTTTGACATAGTGTTTATCTATGTAGCCCTAGACCAGGCTGGCCTTGGAGATCAGACTGCCTCTGCTCCTGAATGCTGGAATTAAAGGCATGTGCCATGCCACCACTGTCTGGCCCACTGCCTCTGTCTTTAGGTGAGATTTCCATGTTCCTGTAAGCATTTTCATAACTTCACTTACCAGTACCATTTTTCCAAATAGTGTCCCGTTCACTCTCAGGTTCCGGAGATCTTAGGAATACAGGATATCTTTGGAAGAACAAAATTCAACCTAAATCTAATAAATGTTCATAAAAGTCTTTGGGGGAATCTTTTCTTTGAGTGAAGGGGATGTGCACTTCTGTGTGGGCTCACGTGTGTGTGTGGGGGTGCACATGTATGTGTAAATGCATGTGCATTTGTGTGCACGTGGAGATAGAGGCCACCATGGTTGGTGGTATTTTAAAGCAGGGAGTTGAGCCTGCTGTCTATTTAACATAACTGGAGCCATTTTGTATTCAGTCCCCATTTTGCTCATAAGTTGAAATTAAGTTTAAGTTCTCAGCCTCCACTTCCCAGAAGAAATTATCCATGGCTTGACACTGGAGACTGCTACTAAGGCAAAAAGTTAGGGTTCACTTATACTCTATTATCTCAATGTACTGTACCCCCCCCCCTTACTTCACCTAAGACCAATAAGCTCAAAAGTTAGCTGTCTGGTTAGCCAAAAATGTTATACGACTTCACTGCCTTTGAACTTTTAAACCTGATTTTTCCTATAAAACGCCTGCTCTGAGGACTGACTGATACATTTAGGCTCTGAGTCCTTTTTGTGGTTTTTTTCACCTGCCTCTGCCTCCCAAGTGCTGGGATTAAAGGTGTGCACCACCACGCCTGGCTCGCTGTTTAATTTCGTTTCCTTATGTATGTTTATATGTGTGTATTTGTATGCGTGAATGTGTGTCCCCACTTGAGGACAGTTTGCAGGAGTTAGTCTCTCCTTTCTCCATGTGGGTTCTGGAGATCTAACTGAGGTCATCAGACTTGATGGCGGTGCCTTTACCCACAGAGCCACCATCCTGGGCATCACCTTGCTTTTGGTTTTGTTTTGTTTTCAAGATTTATTTATTTATTTATTATATGTAAGTACACTGTAGCTGTCTTCAAACAGCCCCAGAAGAGGGTATCTGATCTCTTTATGGATGGTTGTGAGCCACCATGTGGTTGCTGGATTTGAACTCAGGACCTTTGGAAGAACAGTCAGCGCTCTCAACCGCTGAGCCATCTCTCCAGCCCTGGTTTTGGTTTTTTTGAGACAGGGGCTCTCACAGGGACATCCCTCTCCAGGGTCTAGCCCAGGAGGTGTAGTCCTCTTCTTTCATCAAGGAAATATCTCTTTGCAACAAATGAAGACCATGTTAGAAAAACACAACCAATCAAAATAGAGAGTTGACCCGGGCGGTGGTGGTGCACGTCTTTAATCCCAGCACTTGGGAGGCAGAGGCAGGCAGATTTCTGAGTTCGAAGCCAGCCTGGTCTACAAAGTGAGTTCCAGGACAGCCAGGGCTACACAGAGAAACCCTGTCTCCAAACAAAACAAAACAAAACAAAATGAAGAGTTGAGAAGAGCAATCCCAATGGATACATTTACAATCCATGCCCTGCATCTAAGGCTTGGAGATTGTCTTAGTTTTAGTTACTATTGCTATGATGAAACACCAAGGACCAGAAGCAAGTTGGGGAGGAAGGGGTTTATTTGGCTTAAACTCCCCACAGGGCAGTCCTTCACTGAAGCAAGTCAGGGCAGGAAGTCATGCAAGGCTGGAACCTGGAGGCAGGAGCTGGTACGGAGGCCACCGAGGGAGGAGTGCTGCTCGCTGGCTTGCTTGTTTACCGTGGTTTTCTCAGGTTGATTTCTTATAGAACCCAGGACCATCAGTAACATTAACCACATTGAGCGGGCTGTAGTTACATAATTAGGACTATATATGTGTGTACATAAACATACATGTGTGCACATAACAATAATTAATTTTTTTAAAGGCCACGAATTTTAAAGAGTGCGGGGGTGGGGTGTTCTGAGGGGGGTAGATGGAGAAAAGGGAAGGGGGAACAGATGTAATTATACACGAATCTCAAAAAGTAAGAATAGCCGGGCATGGTGGCACACGCCTTTAATCCCAGCACTCGGGAGGCAGAGGCAGGCGGATTTCTGAGTTCGAGGTCAGCCTGGTCTACAAAGTGAGTTCCAGGACAGCCAGGGCTACACAGAGAAACCCTGTCTCGAAAAAAAAAAAAGTAAGAATATTTTTTAAGATGCCAAACTTAATAGTTATTATAAAGGGGAAAGGAATAACAGCATGGGCGGTAAAGCAAGGACTCCCTTGGCCCAGTCTGTCCCTGAGCTTGCCAAGGAGCTGAGGCGGCCAGGAACTTCTGATCCCCCTATCTCCACTTTCTCAGAGTGCAGGGATTACAAGCAGGCACTATCACTCCTCAACTTTGTTTGCTTTTCCAAGACAGGGCTTCTCTGTGTAACACTCCTAGCGCTCTCTCTGTAGACCAGGCTGGCCTCCAGTTAACAGAGATCCACCTGCCTCTGCCCCAAGTCCTGGGATTAAAGGTGGGCTCCATCTCATGCTCATTTTTTACGAAATGCTGGGATTTACAAACCGGGGTTTTGTGAATTCTAGGTACACATTCAACCAAGCTACATCGGCAACCAGAAAGCACCTTGTGAAAGATGTGACAGCATGAGTCCCAGAATAGCACAGCATCATGTCTGGTGGTGGCCCAGTGGGAAGGACATTTCTGCACAGCTGCCAGAGAAGGTCACTTCAGGATTTTCCCATCTGTACCAGGCTGTAGGCATAGTCTGATGGCTCCATTTTCCCTCCTAGGCATTTGTGAAGCTTTTTTCAGACATAACCCTGTTGTGGCATCTGCCACCACAAAAGCCAGAAATGACCCACTTCATGGATCTCTGATGGCCATTTGGAAAGGACTGCCCACAGACTGGCCAGTCCTGGTGGGAAGCTAAGGTAGAGTCACTGTCACCAGGTGGTGGCTTCAAGCTAAGGGCTCCCTCTTGGTAATGGAGGGATCTATTTCAGGGGAAGGGAGTGTAAAGAGGTCCAGTGGAGAGGCTGGGCATGATGGCACACGCCTGCAATCCAAGCACTCCAGGGGAAGGGACAGAGTGTTGCAACAAGTTGGGAATCTAAGGATACCATGGTCTACACAGCAAGGGATACATATTGAGACCATGTCTTAAATTAAAAGAATAAAATAAAAAGCAAATGGGACAATGATACCAGCAATTAAGAAAAATGAGATAGGTGGAAGCTAGCATGTGCCCCCTGAGATTCTGAACCAAGGCCATACCAGCGCAACAGACTCATCCACTATTTGAGAAACAGGTGTAATGTGTTCCTGACCCCTGGTAGAGATCAGTTATTCAACCGCAGGATACCAAGCAACCATGAATACACAGCCCCTTGCCTTTATGGACTGAGTTCTGTCAGGCTTGCTGACCTACACAGTAGAGCAGATGCCCCAAGAACCAGCACAGGGTGGGTTAAGGTTTGAAGGAGTGTGAAATATTTTGAAACTTTGGACTACCCGGGCATTGGTGGCACACAACTTTAATCCTAGCACTTGGGAACCAGGGGCAGGCAGATCTCTGAGTTCAAGGCCAGCATGGTCTCCAGAGCCAGTTCTAAGACAGCCAAGGCTACACAAAGGCACCCTGTCTCAACAAAAAAAAAAAAAAAAAAAAAAACATTAAGTTTGGATTAGATAGGTCATCAAGAGGCTGGAGAGATGACTCAGCACTTAAGAGCATTGATTGCTCTTCCCAAGGTCCTGAGTTCAAATCCCAGCAACCACAGTGGCTCACAACCATCTGTAATGAGATCTAATGCCCTCTTTTGGTGTGTCTGAAGACAGCTACAGTGTACTTACATATAATAATAAATCTTGGGGCTGGAGCGAACAGAAGTCCTGAGTTCAATTCCCAGCAACCACATGATGGCTAACAACCATCTGTACAGCTACAGTGTACTCAGATACATAAAATAAATAAATCTTTAAAGAAAATAAAAAAGAAAGAAAGGCCATCAAGTGTCCTAAACAGAAATCAAAGAACCATTCTAGGAGGATCCAGGAAGGTAACTGCGGACAGTATAGCCCAGCTCATAAATTTCAGAGGGAAACAAGGTCTCTGTGAGAAACGGTCATTCATCTCTCTTGCCCTCTTGCTCTGTATTCTCATCCCACTCCCCCTCTCCTCATTCCTCTCCCCTCTCCACATGCTCATGGCCGGCCTCTACTCCTCTGCTCTCCACCTTTCTGTCTCTACTACCCTCTCAACTCGTTTCCCCATGCCCTGAATACACTCTATACTATTGAAAAATATATAATAAAAGAAAAAAATGGCACTTGTGTTATTTTGGCAGAGTCTTGCTGCCTTTTGCCAATATCCTAAGAACTGGCTTGAGGCTAATTAAAAAGTAGTGAAGTTGATGAAGAGATGGCTCAACAGTTAAGAACACCTGTCACTCTTAGAGAAGACCTGGGTTCAATTCCCAACACCCACATGGCAGCTTAAAACA
Source organism: Mus pahari (assembly GCF_900095145.1). Classification (NCBI taxonomy): domain Eukaryota; kingdom Metazoa; phylum Chordata; class Mammalia; order Rodentia; family Muridae; genus Mus; species Mus pahari. The sequence continues at coordinate 41,923,635 of NC_034606.1, read as the reverse complement.
GTCCCTAATTCCAGTCCCAGGGGAATCCAATTCCCACTCCTAACCTACACAGACACCTGGTAGAGACATAAATGCAAGCAAAACATTCATATACAGAAAATGAGTATTTTAAACACTCCTTACATAACTAACTCCTTTGGTTGGAGGAACTTTCAAGACAGCACAGTGTGGTGTGGCTATTACTAATCATTCTTATGGGGCGCTACAATGGAAAAACAGAAAAGCAAAAGAAGTGGAAAATAGGGGCTGGAGAGATGGTTAAAAGCACTGACTGTGCTGGGCGTGGTGGTGCATGCCTTTAATCCCAGCACTCGGGAGGCAGAGGCAGGCCGATTTCTGAGTTCGAGGCCAGCCTGGTCTACAAAGGTTCTAGGACAGTCAGGGCTACACAGAGAAACCCTGTCTCGAAAAAACAAAAGAGCACTGACTGCTCTTCCAGAGGTTTGAGTTCAATTCCAGCAACCACATGGTGGCTCACAACCATCTGTAATGGGATCAGATGGTATGTGTCTGAAGACAGCTGCAGTGTACTCTTATAAATAAAATAGATAAATCTTAAAAAAAAAAAAAAAAGAAAAGAAAAGAAAAAGAAAGAAGTGGAAAATGGATAGTGTGGAGAAGCAGCAAGCAGGAGGAAGCCATGATCGGAGTCAAGGTTAAGCTCACCAGACCGATAGCTATCTTCTGTGTAGGAGAGAGATTCACTTTGAGTTCAAAGTACAGGCTACACCCTCAGTGTGACACACACTTTTATTTAATGGGTAAATGTTAAAATATCACAGAAACAAATAAAACATTTCCTAAGTAGACTATTTAAGTACAAATCTGAATCTTCGTGCCGGGCGTGGTGGCACACGCCTTTAATCCCAGCACTCGGGAGGCAGAGGCAGGCGGATTTCTGAGTTCAAGGCCAGCCTGGTCTACAGAGTGAGTTCCAGGACAGCCAGGGCTACACAGAGAAACCCTGTCTCGGAAAACCAAAAAAAAAAAAAAAAAAAAAAAAAAAAAAATCTGAATCTTCCCTCTCGTCAAGTTTCTCACAGCATAAATTACCCAAATAAAATAAGGCTCCTGGCTTATTCATAGTTACATATTTATAGTGTGGTGGTTTGGATGAGAACGACTTCCAGGGGCTCATATAATCCAACACGTGTTCCTCAGTTGGTGGAATTGTTTGGCAATTATTGGGAGGTATGCCCTCTTTAGAGGAAGTGTGTAACTGGGGAGCCAGCTTTGAGTTTTTTCAAAAACCTCTCGCCATTTCCACTTAGATCTCTATGCCTAGTAATTGGCTGTCTCAAGATGTGAGCTCTAAGCGACTGCTCTAACATCAGGCCTGCCTGCCTGCCGCCATGCTCCCTGCCAAGACTGCCGTGAACACTCTCTGAAACTGACGCTCTCAGAAACTGTAAGCCCCACGTGAACTCTTGTATAAGTTGCCTTGGTCATGGTGCCAATCACGGCCAAGAGAGAAGTAACCAAGACGTTTAGGTAAAGTGACCTATCTCTTGTGAAGTTTTTGGTGCTGAGTGAGCTTTGCGATCTGATGAAAAGCCTTGCCACAGGCATTACATTTGTAAGGCCGCTCTCCTGTGTGCACCCTCTGGTGGATGATCAGGTATGAACGCCACCTGAAGACCTTATCGCAGTCATCACACTGGTACAACTTTTTTACAGTATGCACTTTTTTATGGTTCAAAAGGGTGGAACTTTCAGGGGTGTCCCCAAGTTCGTGGCACCCCTGGGCTCTAGTGTGTATTCTCTGGTGTTCCATAAGGTAGGAGCTCCGGCTGAAGGCCTTTCCACACTCATTACACTCATAGGGCTTTACTCGAACATGAATTATCTGGTGTTGGAAAAGGGTTGAGTTTTGACGGAAGGTCTTCCCACACTCGTTACACGTATAGGGTCTCTCCCCAGTGTGAGTTCTCTGATGGCTGGTGAGCTGTGTGCTCATGCTGAAGGCTTTGCCACACTGGATGCATTTATACGGCTTCTCTCCCTTATGGATCCTCTGGTGGTAAATGAGGCTGGAGCTCTGGGTAAAAGCTCTCCCACAGTCATCACACACGTAAGGCTTCTCTCCGGTGTGGATTCGCTGATGCTGAATAAGGTGTGAGCTCTGGACGAAGCGCTTCCCACATTCGTCACATTTAAACGGCTTTTCTCCGGTGTGAGTTCTCTGGTGGCGAATCAGTCGGGAGGTACAGCCAAAGGCTTTTGTGCACTTGTTGCACTTGTAAGGTTTCTCTCCGGAATGGACCACCTGGTGCTGATTCAGGCGAGAGAGCCACCTGAAAGCTTTGCCACACTGCTCACACTTAAATGGCTTCTCTTCAGTGGTATTTCCCTGACAGGCAATAAGGCTTGGGCTCTCCGAGGCTCTCGGCACTTGAGATTTCTCCCCTGTATGCATCATCCTCTGATGCTGGGCTAGAGTTGCTTTCTGGCAGAAGGCCTTGCCACACTCCTGGCAAGAGTAGGGCCTCTCTCCCGTGTGCGTCCTCCGGTGTCTGCTAAGCTGTGAGCGCTGGCAGAAGGCTTTCCCACACTCTTGACAAATGAAAGGCCTTTCTCCGGTGTGGATTCTCTGATGATGGACGAGGCTTGAGCTCTGACCAAAGGTTTTCCCACACTGGTCACATCGGTAAGGCTTCTCTCCAGTATGAATTCTTTGATGCTGAACCAGTTTTGCGCTCAGGTGGAAACCTTTCCCACACTCAGCACATTTAAATGGTCTCTCTCCGGTGTGGATTCTCTGATGCTGAATGAGTACCGAGCCCAGGACGAAGCGCTTCCCACACTGGTCACATTTAAACGGCTTTTCTCCGGTGTGAGCTCTCTGATGGCGAATCAGTCGTGAGCTAGAAGCGAAGACTTTTGTGCACTTGTTGCACTGATACGATTTCTCTCCGGTGTGGCTCAGCTTGTGCTGATTCAGGCGAGAGCGCCACCTGAAAGCTTTCCCACACTCTCCACATGGGTAACGGTTCTCTCCGGTGGCAACGCTTTGACGCTGGATCAGTTTTGAGCTCCGGTGGTTTCTCTGGTCCTCAGGCTGAGAACTCAGATCAGCAGCCTGCAGCTCCTTACATTCTTGGACAGCATCCTTTGTGGAGTTCTTGGGCATCATGGTCTCACTATTCAAATGGTGCTTCTGGAAAAGCGAGCCACTCACTCTTAGCCCAAGGCTTCTTGGGCAATTCTCTGACCAGACCTTAGAATCCAAATTGTCTCCAAAGGCAGGACTCTGCCTCTGGAGAGGGTTCGTGTACTCACAGGTCTGCTTGCGATCAGTTCTAACAGCAGAGTCTGAAATAAACATAAAGTAAAAATGTTCCTTACATCTGAGGTCTGCAAAAGGGCAGAGCCGGCCAGGGATGTGGGGAAATCTCAGCGCTATAATAACACACGCCAAGTGCAAAGTATAGCAAGGAGATACAAAGGGAAACCCTCACAGTGTAGCTCACTGGACAGCGTTGATGTGCTTATGCCTACAGGACAAACTGCCGAGAGCTTCGTGTCCTGAGAGGGTCCACCCTATCGGGCACCATGGAGCACTCTACAGTTTGCAAAATGAGCCAGGACCGAGCAAGCCCGAGGACAGAATGTCAGTCTAGAATTCATCAGAGACCACACCCAACAAGTATGCTATCTGACAAGGACAAAAGGGGGTGACCAAAATGAGATCGAGGCTGAAGAAAGAGGTGGTAGGTCTTAGCAGGGTGGGCCCAGAGCAGAAGAGGGTGCTCAACCTGTCTGTCCGTGGCTGTCCTCCAAGGCAGGCTTCTCTGAGAAGGACCCAAACCGCAAAGCCACACCAGGCAAGTCTTGCTGCTATAGGTGTGGCGGTTAGTTTTTACTGATAGACTGGCACCATTGAGGGCTGCCTGGAGAGGAAACCTCAACTAGCAACTCCAAATCAGTCTGTGAGATTGTCTTGATTAACGATTGGTTATGGAAAGACCTAGCCTACAATGGGCAGCGTCAATACTGGGCACCTGTGTCTGGGCTGTATAAGCAAGCAAGCTCAACCCCGGCTGGAGAGTAACAGAGTGACAGTGTTCCTCCACTGTTTGTGCTTCATGTTCTACACTGACTTCCCACTGCAAAGGCTTACTACCTCCTTCCTAAGTGGTTTTAATCAGAATTTTTTTTTTTAGATTTATTTATTATTATACAAAAGTTCAATGTAGCTGTCTTCAGACACAACAGAAGAGGGTGTCAGATCTCATTATGGGTGGCTGTGAGCCACCATGTGGTTGCTGGGATTTGAACTCAGGACCTTCGGAAGAAGAGTCAGGGTGCTTACCCACTGAGCCATCGCACCAGCCCATGTGCCACAATAAGGTTAGAGTGGCTATACCCAATAGTTTACACTGGCTCCTTCCCTGGGGCAAGTTTATGCAAGGGTCTTAGTGCCCAGAACCCCAAGGGGCCTTCATGACATCTACTTTCCTTCTAAACTCTCCAAATCCACACAGGCTACCTGGCTGTCCTGATCCCACAGGCCCGATTTCTCTATGACCATTCATTAAGTACATGATCCATAGCCGCTGAATAGACCAGTGTTTTGTGTCCTTGTCTTTTTGTGGGCTAGCCTTCCCAGAGGTGGCCACACACCTGGCTGGTTCTTTCTAGGGCTGGCTTCCTCTGCAATGTTCCTCAGAAGCCCAGCCTGGTGACCAGGACTCAACTCTGGCCTCCCACTGTCTCAAAGACCTCAGCTCAGCTCAGCTCCTTCTCATTCAGACCATCTCCGTGATAAGGCCTGGGCCTCACCTGTCTGGCAAATCCTCGGTGCCTCTGTCCCCTCTGCTCCCTGTAGATCAAGGACCCACGGCTCTTGTCCTTGCTCCAGCCGGGAGATCAGTTCAGGCTTAAAGACCAGGAATCCTGCTGTGTGAGAGAAAGAGATGCTGGAAATATGTCCTGGAACCAGCCACCCTCCTAGTTTCCAGCAAGGAGGGACAGGAGCTGCTGGATATATACACATATAGCAGCTCCTATATGCTGGTATGTGTAGAACCTATATACCTAGGGAGGGTGATGAGGGATAAGACACTGGATACACAGGAGTCCCTTCTCTCCAGCTTCTTAGACTAGACAGAAAGGGGCAGCCAGACTTCCATAATCTGCAGGGAACACTATCATCACAGAACAGGCTGCATCTACTTGGGGTGCAAATGGAGCAAGGAAGTTTTGGCCCAGGCCAGCACCACGCTCTGCAAAGCCATGTGTTTTCTTCCCCCCAGTTGAAAAGGCAAGGAAACTCCAAGAGCTGGGAGTAGCCAAGATACACAATGTAGTAGGGTGGTAGTGGTCACACCTTTAATCTCAAACTCAGGAGGCAGAGGCCAGCCTGGTCTACAGAGTTCCAGGACAGCCAAGGCTATACAGAGAAACCCTGTCTCAAAACAACAAAGCAAAACAAATAAACAGCAAACAAAATAGTAATGAAATGAATGAAGCAGATACACATGACAAATGGTGGTCCCAAACTCCCTTTATGGCCAGTTCCTAAAGTGAAGGCATAATCCAATCAGGGATCAAGGAAGCAGGGCTAGAGATGGCTCAACAGTTAAGAGCACTCATCCCTCTTGCAATGGACATTTCCCATCACCAGCATGACAACTCTCAATTGTCCGTAACTCCAGTCTCAGCAGATACACAGACATACATTCAGGCAAAACACCCATACACACTGAAAAAACCAGAAAGGTTCACAGAGCCCTAAGCTTGAAGATTCCGGGAGGCTTCTCACAACATGGTAAGAGAGGCAGCCAAGTGTACGAGACCCAGCAGGCATGTCTAACCTGCATCCTACAAGCCACAGGCAGACAAGGACAGTTAGGAATGTGGCCCAACACAAAACCACGAACTTAGTTAACATGTGCTTTGTTTTGGTAACTCAATTACCAGGCTATTGAATGGGAACCTTGTCAAGGATAGGTCACAGTATCAAAAGGTTAAACACACGGTAACCAACAGGCTCAAGCTTTACCTACAGGCAGGAGCACATATTCATCAGGAAACAAACATCCTTGGGTCAAGCCAGGCCAGGAGTTGTGGACCTATCAAAAAACATACAACAAAACAGCATAGCTGGGCTGGTGAGATGGCTCAGTGGGTTAAGAGCACTGACCGCTCTTCCAGAGGTCTCAAGTTCAGATCCCAGCAACCACATGGTAGCTCACAACCATCTGTAACAAGATCTGACTCCCTCTTCTGGTGTGTCTGAAGACAACTACAGTGTACTTACATATAATAAATAAATAAATCTTTAAAAAAACAAAACAAAACAGCATAGCTTAGAGGACAGTAACCACAAAAGGAAAATAAACAATGAATCATGAAGTGATAACTACGGTTTTTTTCTTTTTTTGCTTTTCCAGATAGGGTCTCTCTGTGTAGCCCTGGCTGTCCTGGAACTCACTCTGTAGACCAGGCTGGCCTCGAACTCAGAAATCCACCTGCCTCTGCCTCCCAAGTGCTGGGATTAAAGGCGTGCGCCACCACGCCTGGCTCGTAACCACTTTTATTATGAGTCAAATTCTATACAATGTAGCTAGAGCAGTAGATGAAGATAAGATTTTACATTTTAAAATACATTTACTATAAACAAGAAGCCAGGCATGGTGGCACATGCCTTTCATCCCTTAACCCTGGGTGATGGATTTTCTGTGATTTCAAAGCAGTCTACTAGTGATTTCCAGGACAGGGTTACATAGTAAGACCCTGTCTCAAATAAACTAACTGAAAAACGCTAACAAACTGAAGAAGCTCTGAATACAAAACCATAAATCTATATCAATAAGAACAAGAACAGCCGGGCGTGGTAGCGCACACCTTTAATCCCAGCACTCAGGAGGCAGAGGCAGGTGGATTTTTGAGTTCGAGGCCAGCCTGGTCTACAAAGGGAGCTCCAGGACAACCAGGGCTCCACAGAGAAACCCTGTCTCGAAAAATAAAAAGAACAAAAACAGTCAAAGTGGGCAGGAGTGGGCAGACACACAACAGGACCAGTTGGTTGACACAGTGCTTGCCAAGGATGCGCACAATGCTGAGTTAAATTCCTAGCATCATCATAGAAATTGAGCATTGTGTCCCAGAGATGTAAGCTTAGCAGTTGGGAGGCATTGTCAAGAGAACCACAAGTCCTAGTCATTCTCAGCTATGGTGTGAATCAAAAGTACACGGAGGTCAGCTTTGCATTCCTGAGACCATCTTAGGAGGCATGGGCAGATGGGTTTCTCAGCTCAAGGACAGCCTGGTTACAGAGGACAGCTAAAACTACAGAGAAACTGTACTTGGGAAGAAAGAAAGAAAAGAAAGAAAGAAAGAAAACAACCAACCAACAAAAAGCAAAACCAAGGAGGAAATCTGTGAAAAGATGATGAAAGCCCTTTAGTAGAGCCCATTAAGATCATCATAAAAAGATGCTGATAAAAAAATAAATTAAAAAAATCTAGGGGCTGGAGAGATCCTCATAACCTCTTGTGGTGTGTCTGAAGAAAGTGACAGTGTATTCACACACATTAGATAGATAAATAAATAAATACCTAGCCAGGCATGGCACACGCCTTTAATCCCAGCCCTTGGGAGGCAGAGGCAAGTATATTTCTGTTGGTGTTTGGCCAGCCTGGTCTACATATTGAAACCCTGTCTCAAAAAATAAAAAGGACAAGCCGGGCGTGGTGGCGCACACGCCTTTAATCCCAGCACTTGGGAGGCAGAGGCAGGCGGATTTCTGAGTTGGAGGCCAGCCTGGTCTACAGAGTGAGTTCCAGGACAGCCAGGGCTACACAGAAAAACTCTGTCTCGAAAAACCAAAATAAATAAATAAAAAGGACAAAATCTGAAATACTCTACTGGGTAGAAAATGACAAACTTAGTAAACAACAGAAGCTGAGCAGATGATCAAACACTGAGGAAACACAAATGAGTTCAAGGTCAAGACTGGGCAGTAGAGTGAGACTGCTGTCTCAAAAAGAAAAAAATGTTCAGTCACTTGGCGTGGAGACACGTTTATTATAGAAGCAGAAACTGAAGGGAAAGACGAACAGAGTCCCTTTTTGAAAGCCGGGCACTTGGAAGGCAGGTGGAATTCTGAGTTCTAGACCAGCCTGGTCTACAGAATGATTCCAGGATAGCCAGGGCTACACAGAGAAACCCTGTCTTGAAAAACCAAAAAAAAAAAAA
>NC_034606.1:41908081-41913081 GCF_900095145.1 Mus pahari | reverse complement strand
AAACTCAGATTCAAGGTTTAGCCCCCAAGGCCCAAGCCGTTAGCACCCACACCTTGTCTCTGACAAGGGCTTTGGTTTAGCAGATCTCCCAGGGGGGAGCCTCACCGAGTCCTGCCACGCTGCTGTGGTTCTCCAGCATCACCTCCCTGTAGAGGGCCCTCTGACCAGAATCCAGACACTGCCACTCCTCCCGAGAGAAGTGCACAGCCACGTCGCCAAATGTCACCGACTCCTGTAAGGACACACACCAGCATCCCAGCTCTACTACTACGGCCCTACAATGTGGTACACCTCAAGCGGGTACGGTATACCTCCAGCAGGATTGGATCCTTTTGGCTCTTAAATGTTATGAGAAAAGAGGGACTTAATCCAAAGGAGTGACCTTATGCTCCTCCCCACTAAACAGACACAGCTAAACTCTGGTCTGGACGGACATTTATTCACCCACTCGGGGACTGAGCCTGGCCAGAGCCACAGAGAGGGTCAAAGCTAGGTATGTGATCAGGCCCAGTGGAAAGGGTAGGATGTGGGGGCTTGACAGGAGTGGAGAGGGAATACAGGCAGCAACCAGGCTCCCTACCATGAGATCTGGAGGGTGGGATCCGCTTGTCCTGACTCAGACACCTGTGAGAAATCATAAGGAGATCAGAGGTCAGAGGGGAGGAAGCTCCCCAATTCCCAGGGTGCCTGGAGGGGTTCTGTACCCCACTGCTTCTTTACCACCCAAGCCAGAGACACAGACACAGACTGGGCAAAGGCAGTACTGACATTTGAATATCAGCTCCTGAGCCTTCTTATCTGTGTGGGAGTAAGCCATGATGTACAGCTGCTGCGGGTTGTGGGTGTGGGTGTGTGTGTGTGGGTGTGTGTGTGTGTGTGTAAAACACACCTTTAGTCTCTGAGTTCGGGGCCAGCCTGGTCAACAGAATGAGTTCCAGGACAGTTAATGCTACTCCGAGAAACCCTGTCTCGATAAACCAAAAATGAATGAATGAATGAATGAATGAATGCCATAGGTCATGCATTCAACTGAACAAAGAGAGAGACTTCATGGGACATCTAGTAGAAAAGACAAATAGCCACACATAAAATCACATCAACAACAGTGCTGAAATATGGGGGACTAGTAACGTGTTTAAATGAGAAACTCTCGTAAAGTTTAAAGGATGCCTTCCACCAGGGACCTAGGCCAAGCTGGTGGCTGAGGTAGGAAACGCACTGCAGGACCTGAAAATGGGGCCAAGTGAGGCAGTCTGTGAACCAAAGGAGAGAAGGAGAGTTAACTGGAGGCAATAGCAGACAGGGCCAGGAAAAAAAAAAAAAAAAAAAAAAGAGGTCTTCAGAAGGAAAAATAGAATCCCTGTTCACCTGTACCTAAATTCCAGAACGAGCTACAGCCACCCTAAATCACAAGGATGACGACAACAAAGGATTCGTTAAGTCCCCTTCTGCTAAACCAAAGCCCTTGGGCCCCTCCTGGCACACACAAACACCCACCGTCAGGTCAAAATAGGAGGGAGGAAGCTGCCTTTCCAGATAGCTTTTGGCCCAGGTATCTGGCCACTGGCTAGATTGGCCAATTAGCAGTGAACTCTAGAAAAGGATTTCCCTCTCAGACCCCAGCATTTGGACCACCAATGGGAAATCGCAGTCCCGGATACAGAAGAGCAAATCCTGAGGTGCCTTCTGAGTCCGCAACCGTGACCGACTCCAGGTCATTCAGGTGCAGAAATGAGAGGAGAGATAGTCCCTGAAAGGGATTACTCACGAGGAACGAGGGAGGTTGCACCCAGCCCCAGGACTGGAGGGAAGCAGCCTTGCCCAGGCTCAACACTGGAGCCCGGGAGCAGGCTAGAGAAGCTGGGATGCTCGGCTATTCAACTCCGCTGGGATCAAGTCTTCTGCCAGGCATTCACAACAGCACCGAGCCGCCCACGCCTTCCATCCTTTTGGGGAGGAAGATGGAAGTGCCTCTTGCTCTGAAAACAAGGAAAGCGACTGCGCCTACTCACCTGCCCGGGCGCGTGCTGGATCCCAACAAGAGAGCCACCGGAAAGGGCTTTGCAAGCTTATCCCACTGTGCTCCACCCGGCCGACTTCCGCTCGCTGGCCAGCGCGCCCGTTTGTTTTCCAGCTTCGCCCCCCCCCCCCCCAGGTTACAGGGGTGGGGGCGGGGCCAGAAGTTGTCGCGGCCGGTAAAGGGCTGGGCTAGGAGACTGAGAGGCAGGGCTGGGAAGTGTGGCTGAAGGTCACCGAAGGCTGGGGCGCGACCGGGAGGCGGAGCCAGAGGATGCATTTCTGATGAGAAAGAGCCTACCCAGCCAGTGTCACTACCAACGCCAAAAACCTTTACCAAAGGCTTTCTCTTACCCAAAGTCCCTTTGGGTCCCTGAACCTTAATGATAAGAGTTTTGAGGAGAAAGCTCATCCTGACTTCTCAAGAATGCCAGCCACTGAATAAACCTGATTTGTTTCCTGCCAATTCTCCTTGCCCTAACATGTTCTTCAACTGTCGGGAGAGCCTAGGCCTTTAAATTCTAGTAACATAGAGAGAGGGAGGTTGGCAGAACTAAGTGAAGGATGGCATCGCTGGTGATAAGTGTTTCAAGGAGGATAGAGGGCCTATTGTATCTGCACTGCTGAAAGGGTGTGAGGGGAGAGAAGGTAGCCTTGAAAAGTGGCAACGAGGGAGCTATGAGGAAGGAGAGTGTGTGTGTGTGTGTGTGTGTGTGTGTGTGTGTCTGTGCTGTGAGTGCTATGTGTGTGTTTGTGGTGTATCCACATGTGTGTTTGTGTCTGTGGCTTCTCTGTGCTGTGTGTGTGTGTGTGTGTGTGTCTGTGCCACATGGGTCTGTGTATGTGTATGGTGTATGTGTAAGTCTGCACAGTGTGTATGTGTGTGTGTGTGTGGTGTATGTGTATATGTGTATGTGTCTGTGCCCTGTACATGTGTGGTGTATGTGTATGTGTGTGCCGTGTGTGTCTGTGTGTGTGTATGTGTGCATGTGGTTTATGTGTATATGTGTATGTGTATGTGCCCTGTATGTGTGTGTGTGTGTGTGTGTGTGTGTGTGTGTGGTGTATGGGTATATGTGTATATGTGTGTGCCGTGTGTGTATGTGTGTGCTACCCCTTGGTTTGAGCTTTTTCATCTCCCATCTGAAGGCTTTTGGAGTCACGTAATCATTATACTATGTCCAAAATGAATGAAAAAAAAAAAAAAACAAATGAAATAAAAAAGAAAGGGACCTGTCTGCTCCTAAGGTACGGTGGAGGAGAAAGCTTATTGACTATAAAAGAGAGAGAGCAGAGCCAGAGGCAGGGACATATGGCGGAGTCCAGAATGGACAGGACACTGAGCCCTGTGAGGAGAGAGGAGATGATGGGGGATGCCATGGACTGAACTCAGTCGGTCCCTCAACCTACTACTCAGGTGGGCAAGGGGTCAGCAAAAATGACAAACAGACCCTGACACAAGGAAGTGCGGATCTGAGTGTAATTTTTCAAAGTGAGCCTCTGACTTTTTTTTTTTTTTTTAAGATTTATTTTATGTACAGACACACCAGAAGAGGGCATCAGATCCCATTACAGATGGTTGTGAACCACCATGTGGTTGCTGGGAATTGAACTCAGGACCTCTCTGGAAGAGCAGTCAGTGCTCTCAACCACTGAGCCATCTCTCCAGCCGCAAGCCTAGGACTTTTATTACAGAAGAAAATAAGGAAGTTAGGTGACACATCAGCCAAGGTTACATTGAGGTTACCCGATGTTTAAAGACTCTTTACACAAAACAGAAGAATGCAGACTGGCAGGAATCAGGCACTGTAACAACTGAGACAAAGTCAGCCCTATCTAAGGTCAGCTATATTCTTAGAAGCCAGGGGTGAGGTCTTTATGTTCCTGGGGCAAGGGCATTTAGGACCAAGCCATAGTTCTAATTCTGATTTATTGTTTAACCCACCACCAGCCAGCTCTTAGTAAATACCTGATTATGCTATTCCTCTGGACTAGTGAAGGTACATGCCAGGGATTTCCACTCTAGCTTACCTTCTCATGAATAATGCAATACATTAGTTCCTCCTTAAACCACAGCCCATTCTTCTTCCTAAACCATTGTAAATTCCTGCATACGGGGAGTGACTCAGCTGTTATTCTAAATGATTTTGTGGAGGACTTTCTTCCATTAAGTAATGTAGTCTGCCATACATAAATATAATAAGAATTCTAAGCTTACTTTGTTAAGCTTGCCCTGAAATTTCTAACTATTTAGTAGATAGTAATGCCTGATTTCTTTCTCTCTCTTTCAATACAGGAGGCAATTCGTCTGAATAAGTAACATTCTTACTAAATTCCAAGCCCGGGTCAGCTCAGGGACTGCCTAGAACATCTAGACATTGGAGAAAGCCCAGAAAGCAAAGTTCAGTCTAACTAGCTATTTGTCAAATCATTCCTTGGGGGGGGGGGTCCTTTAATAAAATAAAACAATACTGAAGGAAAGCACACAGGACCATTCACTGACTATCAAAAGGACAAATCTGGAGCGTCTCCTTTTATGGGACGCCAGAAACTTTCCAGGAGACAAGTTTCCCTGGCTGTCCTGGAAGTCACTCTGTAGACCAGGCTGGCCTCGAACTCAGAAATCCACCTGCCTCTGTCTCCCGAGTGCTGGGATTAAAGGCCCACGCCCAGCGTTCATTCTGTTTTTTATTTCCGAGTGTCCATGGGTGCCAGAAGAGTGCAGGAACCCGGGACCTGGAATTACAGATGGTAGCAAGTCACTTAATGCAGATGAACAGCAAGCTCTTGGCCACTCCTCTCTCCAGCACCCACGTGCTTTAAGCACGAGTTTGTCATGAAGCCCCTGTTCTTTCTAAACATTAAATGTAATTACAAAGGAATTGGCATAACCACCCAGCGAGCCCGACAGCTTCCGTGGTGAACTTGTGCTTAGCATACCTTCAAAGTATCCTTTCATTTTCAGAAAGAAAGAAAAAAAAAAA
>NC_034606.1:41906089-41907126 GCF_900095145.1 Mus pahari | reverse complement strand
AGCAGGACATAAATTTTCCCAAGCCACCTCCTGATGACAGAAATTTTTCAGGTCTCCATCAGGAGATCTAGCTCTGTAGCACAGATATCTCTTTAACCTCCAAAAGTAAATTCCCTGAGAGGTTAGGCAAAGACACAGTACAGTTTGAGTTTTCTTCAGAAAATATCAGCATTAATTACAGCATTTCTGGAAAAAAAAAAAAAAAACCTTTCTCCCCCACAAACCCAGAGAAAGACAAAAGAATCAACCATCTCTCTAGTTAGTAGGGAATTCAAACTTTCCTGTCAGAAAACCAGCAGAAGCAACAGAGGACAAAATGTCTCTCAGGAGCTGGTGACCGAGCTAGGTCAGTCAGTCAACAGGGTCTCAAGGGAGGGAGGGAAGACTGAAAAAGAAAAGGACAATTAGACAGCTCTATAACATGGATCCAGCCAGTGCTGGGGCTGAGGCAGCTTTCCTTCTCCTCCCCAGCCTACTTTTACATCATTCTAGGTACATCAAAAAAACAAAAAAAACAAAAAACAAGGTCAGTTGCCACACCCACTCCAGTGGTGACTGTGTGACAGGACCAAACACTTGGACACAAAAAGTTTCACCAAAACTTAGTCTTCTGGAGCCTTGGGACCCCATAAAACCAATGCTCCAAACCTGTCCTTGCATTAGTAGGTGAACGGATCTGTGTGCTTTCCTTCAATATTGTTTAATTATAAGTGCCTCTAAGGATTAATTTTGACATATAGCTAAGTTAGATTAGCCTCCGCCAGTGTTCCAGTATCCTAGGAAATCATTGAGCCAACCTTGGGCTTTGATTCTTGTAAGAATGTTACTCTTTCAGATAAAAAGCCTGAGTGTTGACAGAGAGACAGTGAAAGAAACCAGGCATTATAATTTACTGGAATAGAGCTAAAATCTCAGGGCTAGTCTACAAAGTATACTTAGAACAATAGCCTAGTCACTCCCATACACAGGAATGTACAATGGCTTAGGAAGAAAGAAGGTTGTGGTCTAAGAAGGAACTAGAGTAAATACTTAGAACA
>NC_034606.1:41899528-41905297 GCF_900095145.1 Mus pahari | reverse complement strand
AGAGAGAGAGAGAGAGAGAGAGAGAGAGAGAGAGAGAGAGAGAAAGGAAAAGCAAGCAAGCAAGCTAGCCGATTAGTTAAAATGGTAGACAGGAAGACTTCTTGGCATGTTTGGTTTTCGAAAATGCAGTCCCCACTACCACAGATTTTTCAGTTGAGTTTCCTACATTTTGGGAAATTGCAAGGGTCGATTCATCCAGAGTACAATGGATAAGCCTTGCCCTGGGTTAAAACCACCTTTGAGATCACGGTGTCTCCCCCGCCAGGTAAGCATGTATGTTCTTTCTTTAAAATTTTTTCTTTAAGGGCTAGTGAGATGGCTCAGAGGTTAAGAGCACTGATTGCTCATCTGGAGGTCATGAGTTTAAATCCCAGCAACCACATGGTGGTTCACAACCATCTCTAATGAGAAAGTAATAAAAAACCTATGGGCCAGAGAGAGCGGTTGGGGTGTGTGTGTCTTTTCATAAGCATGCATGTATTTTCTTTAATTTTTTTTTTCATTTTTGCCTCCATGTATGTCTGGGCACCTTGTGCATGGAGTACCCACAGAGGCCAGAAGAGGGCATCAGATACTCTGGAACTGGAGTCACAAACAAATGTGCATTACGTGCATTCTCCCGAAACTTGAACCCCAGCCCTCTGGAAGAACAGTCTGCACTCTTTAACTGCTGAGCCATCTTTTCAGCCCCAGTTTACTAAGTTCTACCTAGGGCAACAGAAAAAGGAAAAGGCACTGTGAAGATGTATCAGCGTAACAGGTTTTTTTCCAAAACAAAACAAAATTCTGCAAATTCAGAAACAGAATCAAAGGAAGCTTTGTAGGCAGGAGGCTACTCAGAAGACCCAGGAAGAAGAATGGAACAAATTCAAGGCTAGCCAGAGCTACAGAATGTCCCTTTGAAAAATAAACAAAGCCTTTGTTTCTATTTGGCCTAAATGCCCACAGGTACATTTGAGATTACATCAAGACTAATTTTTCAACAATTTCCACATCTTATATTATGGCAATAAATTTTAGGGCTGGAGAAATGGCTCGGCACATAACAGTACGTGCAGTCTAATCTCTAGACCCTTAAGTTTGTGTGCAGTGTGTGCAAATTATTTTGGGAGAAGACAGTCCTTGGTTTTAAACAATCTTTCTTTGTTCTGCCCAACTCTACCTCCTTTGTTTTACTAAGCACTTTTTTTTTTTTTTTTTTTTTTTTTTTTTGGTTTTTCAAGACAGGGTTTCTCTGTGTAGCTCTGGCTGTCCTGGAACTCACTCTGTAGACCAGGCTGGCCTCGAACTCAGAAATCTGCCCGCCTCTGCCTCCTGAGTGCTGGGATTAAAGGCGTGCGCCACCAAGCCCGGCTAGCACTTCTTTTTCTGGAGTCTCTTTACATAGCCCAGGCTGTGCTGAAACTCACTGTGTAGACCAGGCTGGTCTCAAACTCACAGAGATGCACTTGCCTCTGTCTCTCAAGGGCTGGAATTAAGCCTGGGCTGTTTTTTTGTTTTTGTTTTTGTTTTTTGAGACAGGATCTTGCAATATATTTCACGGTGGCCTGGAATTCTCAACCATCATGCCTCAGTTTCCCAAGCTCTGGGCTTAGAGACTTGGGTGTCACAAACACCCAGCCGGGGTGTTAGTTATTTAACTTTATTTGCAGTCCAGTACAGATCTTAGCTGGTTGAACCAGAGAGGAGACCTCGCCAGCACTGGCAGCATCCTGGCGAGCATCTCCCAGCCCCGCCCAGTCCGTGCATAGGGGCGCCTTTCTCGGAGACCCTAAAGAAGCTCCGGAAGTGCGCGGCGACCGTGGCCGCGCGTGCGCAACTCGGCTGTTCCGCCCCCAGTCGACAGTCAACTTGCCCCCTCTGCGCGGGCCAGGCTGGATGTAGGTGGGTGCCTGGTCCCGAGGCTGAGGGGACGCTCCCGCGTTCCCGTCGCCCTGCAGGTGGGCAAGGACAGCCAGCAGGCAGGGGCTCGGACTGGCTTGCCTCAGCTTCTGGCCAAGGGCGCCGATGATGCCGCGACACCTGGGAGGAGGGATAGCGGAGGAGGCAGCGGTCGCAGCCACAAGGGCCACCCAGCAGCGGGAGAACCCGTGGGAGGGACAAGCCGCTGGCGGCGACGCGGCCTTGGGAGGCATGGATGTGAAGGACGATGACCTTTAGGTTTTTGCCCAGAGCTAGCCCTCGTCGCCTGTGTGTCCACTCACACCCGTAACCCGGTGAGGCCTGTCGCGGCGAGGCCCGCAGCCTTTTCCAGGCTGGCGCTCTAAAACTGAGGCGGTGCTATGCGTTCACTCTGGGTGTCCTGGCGCATGGCTGGAACTGCCAACTCGCGCCGTGCTTGGGGGCAGTTCCCAGTTTGGATAGCGGCACGGGACAGGTCACACGCCGGCACTCGCGGCTTCACGACACTCCAGAAGGCCACTTCCGAAGCAAGATCGGTCGTCGTCTTCTGACCATCCGGCCACTGCCCATGCTGAATGGGGCTGAGTGTGTCTGTTTTCTCTCCCTGAGAGTAAGTCGGGGAGACCCCAGGCCGGGGCTGCCTCCTGCCTACCACGGATTCCAAGGTGGTTCACAGCCCAGATGGCTGCCAAGTCCTGCTCCCCGACTCCGGTGAGTAACCTCCTCTCTACTGCCCTATCACAAGCTGTTTCCTCGAGAGCTGTCAAGTGAGCAGATAGTGAAGTTGGGGGAAAAGATCAAGATGCAGACGACAATCTCTTGTAAGAGTAGCGCGCTCTGTGTCCAGTTGGGCTTTGCCTGACCCACCAGTCTCAGTTCTGTTACCCCGGCAGGGATCAACAGGGCACACCCCTGGTGTACTCTCCGGCATATTGTCATTCCAGGGTGAGATGCCTCTGACCTTCCAGGATGTGGCTGTGTACTTCTCCAGGGCTGAAGGGCAGCAGCTTAGCCCCCAGGAGCGGGCGCTGTACCGGGATGTGATGTTGGAGAACTATGGGAACGTGGCCTCACTGGGTGAGAACTCCCTGGAGTCCTGGTCCACACTGGGGAGTCTCTGCGGATCACTTGGGCTGATTTGGCTCTTTGATTCCGGAGAAGGGAAAATCCTGCTCCTATCCCCAGGTACCAGTCTACACAGTTCTAGGGACTGTCCTCCTTATTGCCAGTGACCTCACAGTGCTATCCCTTTCCCCTTCGATCGATGAGGGCGTAGGCATTTGAACTCTCTGGTCCCTTGGCCTCCTCTGACCAGTGTGCCCATGCAGGCAGAATACCCTATCTAGTGAGGAAGACCCAGCAGACAGGGGTCTGTCTGTCCCCCCCACCAGGCTGCAGCAGCTCACCCAGGGTCCTCACCATTAACAGGATTCCCAGGCCCTAAGCCAGAACTGATCTCCCAGCTGGAGCAAGAGGAGGAGCTATGGGTCCTGGATCTTCTCGGGGCTGAAGAACCAGAAGTCTTGAGAAGTTGCCAGACAGGTGAGCTTGCGCTGGGTGCTCAGGCATGGCCGCACAGCCCAGCCCTCTGTGAGGGAAAGCATAGCTACCCGATGCACTTGCTTGTAAGGTTGGCCTTTGCCTTATAAGGTCTATTTGCTTTGCCTTAAAAAAAACAAAACAAAACAAAACAAAATCAAACAAAAACCAATATTGTGGTTTCGGGTCATAATGTATTTTGTTCTTTTACACCTTCATTAACTTTCTATTTGTTTTCACACCAGCTACATGATCTGTATCATACCTCTCTCTCAACTCTTCTTCAGCTCTCAATTTCTCCTGTTCTCTTTCTCCTTCTTTTTTTTTTTTTTTTTTTTGGTTTTTCGAGACAGGATTTTTCTGTATAGCCCTGGCTTTCCTGAAACTCACTCTGGCCTCGAACTCAGAAATCTGCCTGCCTCTGCCTCCCAAGTGCTGGTATTAAAGGCGTGCGCCACCATGCCCAGTGCTGATTAACTACTGCTGATTCATCTCTCTGGCCTGCCTGACTTTTTCTTTTTTTTTTTTCTTTTTCATTTTGGTGCTGTGTGTTGAACTCATGCATGCTAGGCAGGTACCCTACCAATGAGCTATAACTGCAGCCCTTTTTAGTGTCTTACTTTAGTTTGAGATAGGGTCTGAGTTGCTCATGGTGGCTTGCTTTAGACTCATGCTCTATTCTAGACTGGCTTGAGTTTGAGGTCTTACCTCAGCCTCCTGAGAAGTCAGCGTTCTAGGTCCACTCTAGCACATATTTCAGGAATTTTCCATATGCTTTATTAACTTTTAGTTCAAGATGTCCTTTTTGGTTTGTTTGTTTGGTTTGGTTTTGGTTTTCAAGACAGGGTTTCCATGTGTAACCTTGGCTGTCCTGGAACTAGCTCTGTAGACCAGGCTAGCCTCGAACTCACAGAGATCCACCTACATCTGTCTGCCCCACAAGTGTTGGGGTTAAAAGTCTATGATGCTGCCACTACCATCTGGCCTTTTTTTTTTAAGATTTATTTATTTATTATATGTAAGTACACTGTAGCTGTCTTCAGACACTCCAGAAGAGGGAGTCAGATCTCATTAAGGATGGTTGTGAGCCACCATGTGGTTGCTGGGATTTGAACTCTGCACCTTTGGAAGAGCAGTTGGGTACTCTTACCAGCTGAGCCATCTCAACAGCCCTTAATAACTTTTCTGTTTCTGTAGTTGAATGCCTTCTCAGAAAGCAGCTTAGAAAAGAAAGGGATTCCTTTATTCTGGCTTAGCGTTCCAGAGTGACGGGGCCCGTGATGGATGGGAACTTGCAGCAGCAGGAGTGTGTGGCCCACCTGTCTATCAAGACAAAGTGATCACATGTCATCTGCAAAAGGAGGTGGCACGGAGACATGTGGGTGGGGACAGGAAGTCCTTAGCAAGGCACCATCTCCTAAGGGTTCTATAACGTTTCCCAAGTGTACCACCAAGTAGAGACCAAGTATTCAAAGTATTCAGCCTGTGGGAGACCTTTCCCTTTCCAACCACAACATCTATGTAAAAAAAGATGGGTGTTCTGTGTCCTAGGATTGTCCAGTGTCATTTAAGTTGACGAGGCTGATGGCGTGGCTCCGGTTTTCCGTGCTCTTCCTGATTTTTGTTGTTGCTTGTTTGTTAGTCGTTCGTTCAGGAGCTAGGATTATCCGAGGAGGTGAAGTTGTCTTCCCTTTGATTCAGTCACTGTCTGCTGGCTCCCTTTTGAAGCTGTGGTACTGACTTGTTCTCATTTGGCAGATACATCTAAAGAGACGCTGAGAGAGCAGCTCCAGCCTTCCTGCTGCCTTTGTTCACGTGGAGTAAATTTTTGTCTATTTCTTTTTGTTTTGTTTTGTTTTGTTGAGACAGGGTTTCTCTGTGTAGCCCTGGCTGTCCTGGAACTCACTCTGTAGACCAGGCTGGCCTCGAACTCAGAAATCCGCCTGTCTCTGCCTCCCGAGTGCTGAGATTAAAGGCGTGCGCCACCACTGCCCGGCTGTCTTATTTCACTCCAGTTGTGATGGTTTATATTTACACACACACACACACACACACACACACACACACTGTCTTCCAGATAGCACACAATAGGGTCCCATTTTCTAGTCACGTTGTCTTTTAATTTTTGTGTTCAATCTGTTAGTGTTTTTTGTTTTGTTTTGTTTTTTTATTTTGTTTTTTGTCTCCCACCTCCCCCCATCTAACATGCCAACACAGACAAGTACATGCAGGCAAAACACCAATGCACATAAAACCAGGGAGTGTGGAGATACACACACATGTATACTCCCAGCACATGGAAGGCAGAGGCAAACAGACTATTTATAT
>NC_034606.1:41896606-41899378 GCF_900095145.1 Mus pahari | reverse complement strand
AGGCTGGCCTCGAACTCAGAAATCCGCCTGTCTCTGCCTCCACGATCCTGTTTCAAAACAGACAGAAAAGTAGAAAGTGTCTTCCGTTAAATCATGGTAAATTGCTGTAATTGGGATCTGAAGTGTTCCCCAAGGCTTGTGTTGAAAGCTAGCCTAATGCACCACTAGGAGGTAGCAGGGACTTTAGAACCTGGGATCTGTGAAAGGTCACTGGGAGCATGCCATTGAGGGAAACATTGAAACGCTGACTTCTTCCTTTCTTTTTCTTCCTGGTTGCCAAAAGGTAAGCAGGCCCCCTCCGCCCTGTCATGATGCTCTGGACCGCTACGGTGTCAAAGAAGCAGGGACAGGTAGCTGCACAGGATGCTAACCTGAGTATAAAATAGTTAGTTATCCCAGGGATTTTGTCATCTTAACGGGAAGCTGATCACCAAAGATGGAGACATCTCTATATAGTTTATCTTAAAAGAGAACATGAGCTGAGGCTATGGCTCAGTTGTTCCAGGGCTTGCCCAGTGTGCACGAGGCCGGGGATTTGATCCCCGAGATGGGATAAAACTAGACCTGGTAGAGTATACCTGTAGTTTTGGCACTTGGGAAACAGAGGTAGGAGGATCAGAAAATTAAGGTTAATCTCAGCTCTGTACACAGGAGTTTGAGAGCCAACCAGGGCTATATGAGACCCTGTCTCAAGAAAGCCCAGCTCATTGAAACAACTTTTTTATTTTTTTTATTTTTTTTGGTTTTTTGAGACAGGGTTTCTCTGTATAGCCCTGGCTGTCCTAGATAGAACTCACTTTGTAGACCAGGCTGGCCTCGAACTCAGAAATCAACCTGCCTCTGCCTCCCGAGTGCTGGGATTAAAGGCGTGCGCCACCACGCCCGGCTGAAACAACTTTTATGGCTCTCAGAGAACTGAGGTCAAAGTCAACTGTGCAAAGTAGGGAATATCTGTAAGTGACACATTTCTGGATGCTCAGTGGGGACTAGTCTGAGTTGAAAACCCCAAATGGCGGGCCAACGAGTGTCCCCAGTGAGTAAAGGCATTTGCCACTAAGCTGAAATCAGTCACTGGAACCCACAACTCTAGCTGGTAGAAGGAGAGAACCAACTCCTTTCACAGGACACTATACACGAGAACACACATACCAACATTTAAGAAACAAAACAAAGAAATCAACCAACCAAAACAAAACTGGAACCCAAGGAGACTAGGGAGAGGGAACATTTTTCTGAGTTATATTTGGGAACTTTGCCAGGACCTCACAGTAAAGACCATGAGAAAAGGGAAAGAAAACTATTTTTTAAAAAAAGATTTATTTATTTATTATATGTAAGTACACTATAGCTGTCTTCAGACACTCCAGAAGAGGGTGCCAGATCTCATTGCAGATGGTTGTGAGCCACCATGTGGTTGCTGGGATTTGAACTCAGGACCTTGAGAAGAGCAGACAGTCCTCTTAACCGCTGAGCCATCTCTCCAGCCCCCAAGAAAACTTATTTTGAAGTATGCCAGACTGGATCTCAACTTAAGATGACTATTCTTCAATTAAGCAAAATTCCCAGTGCCTTTCTGGCCTGAGGAAGGAGAATCCTGGCACCCTCCAGCCAGTCTGTGCAGCTGCCTGAAACTCAAGCTCACAGGAAGTGAGAGCCACTAGTGCTGTGGCCCGCTCCCCTCCCCAGCCCTGAGCACCTGCTCACATAGCTCCTTCTGAGCACATCTGCTTACCAGCCAACAGGAAACCGAAGAGCACGAGAGAGTATTCTTAATGAGACATACCCCTATGGAGCCCAGATTAGCCTCTCCCATAGTTCCTGATTCTGACTCCTGATTGCTGGAATCTCAGGTGGGCATCACTATATACAGGGTCAAGAAAGCAATCTCAGACATTTGAAAGTGCACTTACCAACATTTGTGGGATGCACGGAAAGCCACTTTCACTACAAATTTATGTAGTAAAGGCATATATATATATGAGTGTGTGTGTGTGTGTGTGTGTGTGTGTGTGTGTGTATGTAGGTGGGAGTGGAATGAACAGTTTAATACACAAACAGGAATGTGTCAGGAAGATTTCATGGTTCCCATGCATAGTTTTGCTTTTCTATGCAGCTTTCTTTGGAGGAGACCTGGACAGGGGTTAGCACTGGCGAGACTGGAGTCCTTTCTCAGTGTCTGGGGGTAGGCAAGTGCGTTGATCTCCAGGCAGCTTTAGCTCTGTAATAGCTTAATTAGCTGATGTAGGTATGATGTTGTTCCTTTGCTGTCGTTTCAAGCCTTCTCTTCATTTACGCTGCTTAGTTGACTGATTCTGAATCCCCTTTCTAGGGACCATGTTAAGAGCTTTACTCATCCATGTTTTGAAATTCAGAAGGTTCCAAGCTGATTGCTGTAAGACTTGTCTTTGCCACTCCTTCATTTAGCCTTTCCCTTCTGCCTGTTACCATGGGATCCCTTGGGTAACAGAAAAGGACCTGCTGGCCTCCTTCCTAGAATATCTGTTTCCTTAAGTTATGAGTGGACTTCCCTCGGATTTGGAATTCTTTCCTTTTTGCATTAAGGTGCTTGTTCACTAATCCAGGATGCAATTAGGAAAGATCATTATGTTACTAAGGTTTTACCTGGAATGTTATTTCTTCGGGTATGACCAGCATCCTTTAAAAAAACAACAATGGGCTGGTGAGATGGCTCAGTGGGTAAGAGCACCCGACTGCTCTTCCGAAGGTCCAGAGTTCAAATCCCAGCAACCACATGGTGGCTCACAACCACCC
>NC_034606.1:41894737-41896426 GCF_900095145.1 Mus pahari | reverse complement strand
TGAGTTCGAGGCCAGCCTGGTCTACAAAGTGAGTTCCAGGACAGCCAGGGCTATACAGAGAAACCCTGTCTCGAAAAAACCCAATAAATAAATAAATAAAAATAAAAATAAAAATAAATAAATAAATAAAATTAGAACTTTAAAAAACTCTCCACTGCCAGTATGGTGGTGGTCCATACCTTAAATCCCAGTACTTGGGAAGCAGGGGAGAGGTGTATCTTTGAATTTGAGGCCAGCCTGGTCTACAGAATGAGTGCAGGACAGCCAGGGCTACACAGAGAAACTGTCTTCAAAACCAAAACCAAACAACATAAAAAGCCCAACTCTGCAGTCTGAATATAGGGTGAGGTAGGGTGCTGGTGGCTGAGGTAGGGGGTCAACAAATAGTACAAATATTTTAAAGCAATATTCTAATCGACCTTAAGAAACTTAGAAGTACAAATTATTAACAAAACTGAGAAGAAAAGATTATTGACATTGAAAATAGGAAATTGATAGAGAAAAATCAATAAAACTAAAGTTGGTTCTGTGACATAATTATCAAGTTGATAAAATCTAGTAGAACCAGCCGGGCGTGGTGGTACACACCTTTAATCCCAGCACTTGTGAGGCCTTTAACTTTAATCCCAGCACTTGGGAGGCAGAGGCAGTCGAATTTCTAAGTTCGAGGCCAGCCTGGTCTACAAAGTGAGTTCCAGGACAGCCAGGGCTACACAGAGAAACCCTGTCTCAAAAACCAAAAAAACAAAACAAAACAAAAAACCAAACAAACAAACTAGTAGGACCAACTTTAGAAAAGGGAGGTAGAAATTACAAATATTAAAAACGAAACAAGTCTGGTGTGGCACATGCCTGTAATCCCAGCATGCAGGAAGCAGAGGGAAGTAGATCTTTGAGGTCATCCTTGTCTACAGAGCAAGTTCCAGATCAGCCAAGCAACATGAGAAACTCTTGTCTAGGAAAAATAAATAAATAAATTTTAAAAAAATACATAAAGGTGTAGGGGGCTGGACATGGCTCAGTGGTTAAGAGCTCTGGGTGCTCTTTCAGAGTTCTGGAGTTCAATTCCCAGCACCCACGTACTAACTCAACAACCTTATGTAAGTATAGTCTCATGGGATGTGTGCTTTCTTCTGGAGAATAGTTGTATGTGCAGACATAACACCAAAATATAAAATACGTAGATCTTAACTGAAAGAGGTCATCATTACAGCTACATCTCTTGGGCATTCAAAGGGTGATAAAGCATTGGTGTGGGCAGTTCACCCACATGAAGTGAACCAATTCCTTGAAAGATACCCTCTCTTAAAACACCACAAAAAGGAAATGGCAGTCTGAGTAGACCTGCATTTAGAAAACCTGCCTGTTTCAGGTGAGTTCCCTTGTGGTTCTGACAAATGAGGAAGACACTCCTTAAGAAGATGAAAGAGCAGGCCCTGGCTGCGAGGCCAGCATTACCTTGGCCGCAAAATCAGCCAAAACAGGGAAAGAACACTGCAGACAGGTTCTTCTCATGACCACAGATGGGACAGTTTTCAAGAAAAATGACAGCAAATCAACCTCCACACTGTAAGAAGAGCACTGTCTGGGGGTCTCCTCCCTTGAGTCCCCCAACCCCTTTCTTGGTAGTTATGTCTCACTTTTCTTAATTTGTTAGCTCTCCTTAAAAAAAAAAAAAAAAAAAAAAAA
>NC_034606.1:41890084-41893617 GCF_900095145.1 Mus pahari | reverse complement strand
GACTCCCTTCTTCCAATGTCCTTATATGGTCCCCAGCAGAAGGTGTAGCCCAGATTAAAGGTGTGTGCCACCACACCTTTAATCCCAGATGACCTCGGACTCGGAGATCTCCCTGTCTTAATCTTCTGGATTCAATCACCACTGTGTCTCAAGATCTCCATACCAAGATCCAGATCAGAAACCTCCAGCCTCCAGATTAGGTTCACTGGTGAGCCTTCCAATTCTGGATTGTAGTTCATTTCAAATATAGTCAAGTTGAAAACGAGGAATAGCCACTACAATGAGCACCAACAAACATTTCAGTGGGTGTTTTATTTTATTTTTATAGCAAAGTAAATGACCTCAAATAGCTCATTATTGAAGCAAAAAAGCTGATGTCATATTTTTTTTACATGACAAATGACTTTTTTTTCCTTTTTTTTTTTTTTTTAGATTTATTTACTTATTATATGTAAGTACACTGTAGCTGTCTTCAGACACTTCAGAAGAGGGAGTCAGATCTTGTTACGGACGGTTATGAGCCACCATGTGGTTGGCTGGGATTTGAACTCTGGACCTTCAGAAGAGCAGTCGGGTGCTCTTACCCACTGAGCCATCTCACTAGTCCCAGCTGATGTCATATTACCTGATCTCAGGACTGAACTATAAAGTTTTTATTACCAAGGCAGTGTGGTATTGTCAAACATAAATGGAGTGGTCTAGCAGTGGGTGGAACAAGCATAGACAATGCAGGTATGAAGGACTTTGTAAATATCTACTGCTAAGGGAGCAGGCATACACAATGGAGAAAGAACAGGCTTCAACAAACACTAGATGTCTACATGCCAATTAGAAAGATTACAAAGGGCTGTTGAGATGGCTCAGCGGGTAAGAGCACCGACTGCTCTTCCAAAGGTCCCGAGTTCAAATCCCAGCAACCATATGGTGGCTCATAACCATCCGTAACAAGATCTGATGACTTCTGGAGTGTCTGAAGACAGCTACAGTGTACTTACATATAATAAATAAATAAATAAATCTTTTTTTTTTTTTTTAAAAAGAAAGATTACAAAACGTTAACAGTCTTGGTTCATACTTACTCTGCAGCTGTTACAGCTCACTGCTTAACCAGCAGAACCATTTATCACCTCTTTGGGAGGCTAAAAGTCTTTGATCAGGATGATATGGTATTAGACTCTGGTGATTTCAGTTATGGATGATAATCTCATTTTGTCCTGGTGTGGTAGACAGAGAAATGGCCCCTCTCTCCCCCACCCCTCTCCTTCCCTCCTTCCTTTTCTTCAAGACTTTCTACATAGCCCTGGCTCTCCTAGAACTCTATGTAGACCAGTTTGCAGGTTGACCTCAAACTCACAGAGATTTGCCTGTTTCTGTCTTCTGAGTGCTGGGATTAAAGGTGTGCTTCTCCGTACTGGGTTGGTTTTCCCTTTAAACAGAGCAGGCCTCCAGAAATGGCATCTTAAAAGGTGCTTATCCCCTTGTGAGAATGAGCTCCCATCACCTTTCCATCTGACCCGAGTTAACCTCCCAAAGGCACAGTTCTAAATGCTATTTCGAGTTATGATTTCACCTTATAAATTAGAGAGGAAAGATAAAATTTAGTCCAAAATACAAAACTCTGAAGCTTCCAAATGATAACAGGACCAAAGGTGTTCTGAATATTCAGATATAGCACCAAAGACAATCAGTAAAGCTTGATTGACAGTTGAAATGTCATTAAAATAAACTGCAAAGAGAAACAAGTCTGGAGACTAAAAATATTTGCAAATATCATATCTAGTAGATGGCTACTCCTATCTACTACAGCATCTATTACATCAGCCCCTCTTAGAACTCAGTAATAAAAAACTACATTTAAAATGAGCAAAAGACCTGATCAGACACAAGAAAAGATACAGATGACAAGTAAGCATAGGAGATGTTTGACTGTGTCCCCAAGGAATTACAAAGTAAAATATTTTATCACTACATATCTTTTAGAATGACCAAATCTAAACCCTGAAAATATTAATACTGGTAAGGTTATGGTATAGTAGTAACTGTTATTAATGGCGTTAGAATGCAAAATGTAGCTGCCTTAAAAGACACTTTGTATCACATAGAACTTAACATGCTTGTTAAAAGTTCCAACAACCAGCACCCAGGGAGGCACAGGCAGGCAGATTTCTGAGTTTGAGGCCAGTCTGGTCTACAAAGTGAGTTCTAGGACAGTCAGGGTTATACAGAGAAACCCTGTCTTGAAAAACCAAAAAAAAAAAAAAAAAAAAAAGTTCCAACAATTGTTTTCTTGGCCTGCATCCAGATAATTGAAGCTTTCTATAGCCAGACAAAAATTTGTACATGGGTACCTATAGCAATTTTATTTATAATTACCAATACAGTTATCTAATATTTCAGTTCATGAATAGATAAGCTGATCATTGAAAATGATTAGTTTTATGAACCCACTGAGAGAGAAGAAGGAATTTAATTTAATTAATAATAATTTAAAAAGTGTTTTGAGCATAATCTCACTCTAGTCCTACCTGGGTCTTTGTAGACCAGGTTGGCCTTGAGGTCATAGAGATTCACCTGCTTGTGACTCCCCATTTTAAGATTGCAGAAGTGTGCCACCACATCCAGCTTGACACGGAACAAATTTTTTTTGTAAATATTTATTTATTTGTTTAACATATATGAGTATTTTATCTGCAGGCCAGAAGAGGGCATCAGAACTCATTACAGATGGTTGTGAGCCACCATGTGGTTGCTGGGAATTGAAGTCAGAACCTCTGGAAGAGCAGCAGGTGCTCTTNNCNNCNGAGCCATTTCTCCAGCCCCTTCTATGTCATTCTTTTGTTTGTTTGTTTGTTTTGAGACAGTAGCTGTATGGGGTTCAACTAACACAAAGAGGCAGGCTGAAGACCAGAGGCTTCAGTCTTTAACTGGGGTTCAGGGCTATGACAGAAACATGGTTGGGAGCTGAGGTAACACAGAAAAAAGACTCAAAGCACCCGTGGCAAAGCTCATGCTAGGGGTTTGATCTAGGTTGTCAAATTAGCCAGCTAGAGATGGAGCAGGGCTTGGGAAGTTGGCATCCACACAGGAACTTTGAAGGAGCCATTGCAGAATGCAGTCAATGCTATGGTTTGGTCTAGTGTCCCCCAAAGGTCCATGTGTTAAAGGTTTACAGCGATGACATCTCCTAAAAGGGACTGTGGTACATTGCCAGTCCTCCGTGGTTTGTGGTCACAGTGTACGAGTTCAGTTCCCAGCACCCATGCTGGGTGGTTCACAGCCATCTGTAACTCCATCTCCCGGGGATCTGACACCTCTGGCCGCTGCAGGCCTCTGTATTCATGTGCATGTATTCACACTGTGACCAAGATGTGTACACATGTATGATATTTCTTTTGTAAAAATATAATCTTAGATTTTTTTATTTATTATATGTAAGTACACTGTAGCTGTCTTCAGACACTCCAGAAGGGGGAGTCGGATGGTTGTGAGCCACCATATGGTTACTGGGATTTGAACTCAGGACTTTCAGAAGA
>NC_034606.1:41875604-41890073 GCF_900095145.1 Mus pahari | reverse complement strand
GTGTCTAAAGACAGCAACAGTGTACTCATATACATAAAATAAATAAATACATCTTTAAAAAAAACTGGGATAACCATTTAAAAATAAGATTTATTTGTGTGTGTGTGTGTGTGTGTGCTTTGTCAATATGTACATATGCACACCAGAAGTGGTCATTGGATCCCAATTATAGACAGTTGTGAACTGCCATATGGTGCCGGAATTTGAACTCGGGACCTCTGACAGAGCACCCAGTGCTCTTAAACACTAAGCCATTCCTCCAGCCCCTGGTCTCTACTTCTTCCAGCCAGGTTTCTTATGGCTTTCAGCAGTTCTTACAGTTTATGCATGCTTGGAAAAGGGGAGGCCTAGTGTACCTGGTCATTTTCAGAGACTTCCTGAAGGTTTTGAGTTGTTTAGTTCCTGAGGCAAATAAGCTTCCATACTGGGATGGAATGTTTCACCTCTTTAAAACATCCTGTATCAAATGAGCTTTATCCCAAGAAGCAGGTTTACTCTGGAGAAAACTCCTGCACAACAGCTTTTAATAAACTACAGTTTGTAGCACTTTCTCCAACATAAGTTTCAAAAGTAGATTTGGAGTTAGAGAGTTCTCAGAGTACCTGTTGCTTTTGCAGAGGACCCAGGTTGAGTTCCCAGTACCTGTGTGTTGGCTCACAATCATCTATAACTCCAGTTCCAAGAGAGCTCATCTAATGCCTTCTGACCTACAAGAGCCTCAGGCATTCATGGGAAGCATACACATAAACACAGGTAAAGCATTCATATACATAAAATAAATCTAGCGGGTGGCGGTGACACACTCCTTTAATCCCAGCACCCAGGAAGCAAAGGCAGGCAAATCTCTTAAATTCAAGGCCAGCCTGGTCAACAGAGCGAATTCCAGGTCAGCCAGGGCTAAACAGAGAAACCTGTCTTGAGAAAAATATAAACAAACAATAAAATAAGTCTAGAGAAATGTATTGAGTTGATTTGGAAGAATTTTCTATGATTATCACATACGTGTGCCTGTTCATTGTCTTTTTCCAACCATACCCATGTATGAATGCCTTAGCGTGCACATCCCGAAACATGGATATTTCTTTTCCCTGTTAACATTTTAGCTTTTCAAGCCTGTAGAAGAAGGTCAGAACCATCTTGAGTCAAGAATCCAAATAATCCTGGTATGTGGCTTTTTTTTTTGTTTTGTTTTTTTGTTTTGTTTTTCGAGACAGGGTTTCTCTGTGTAGCCCTGGCTGTCCTGGAACTCACTCTGAAGACCAGGCTGGCCTCAAACTCAGAAATCCGCCTGCCTCTGCCTCCCGATTGCTGGGATTAAAGGCGTACGCCACCATGCCCGGCAGTATGTGGCTTTTATGTCTAGCTATTCATTTCCTGAGAGATGACATCACGCAGCCCTTCCTTTGGAGAAGCCTGGGTTGTTTGTCCTCTGTTGCAGCCTGTTCACAGCCCAGAGGCTGGTGAGTCCTGGGCCTTCGCAGAGCTGAGATTGCTTCCATGTGAAACATAGAACTGGTTGCTGTGGTGGAAGAGGAGGCTGCATTGATGACGCTTTTTCTGATTGGTTAGGCCTCCTGGCAGTTAGTAGGTGTCTGAGCCCCTTGGGGAGATCTTGAGTACTGTCACTTGAAAGGGAAATCAATATTTCATCTTTACAGTAGGGTTTGGTGACCATACTGAGTGTGGTTATCTCAGTGCACTGTGACCTCTGGTTGGTAGCCTCATGCTGAATTCTTAGGCATGGATACCATATATTTGCACCTCAGATATTGACGCTGACCTAAAAAAAAGTCTTTGTCTAATGAATCAATGAGTTAATTGGGGTCACTTACCTGAGTCAGGGTGAGAGGTTACTTACGAGTGCTTGAGTGGCTCAGTGGGCAGCTACAACACCAGATGTCTCCCCTCCCCCCTCAAATGCCAAGGACTCAACAACCTCTTACTTGTGGTAAATGGGGTCAGACAAAGGGACCAAGCAGAACTTAAACTCCTTCAAATTAAGGGCTGCATGGCGTCAACTAAACTATATTTTCAGCTCTTGAATACAATTATGTCAAAAGAATTTTACTTGGAGATAAAATGTATTACAACCTCAGAAAACAGTTTATTGGGGGAAACTAATATTTTTTTCAAAGCTTTATTTTGTGTATATTTTGTCTGTCTGTATGTAACCACTCATGGAAGCTGTTTCCTTGGAGGTTTATAACCAAATTGCTTGTACCTTGGCTGGTCAGAATCTTTTTTCCCTTATACTTGTTTATTGTTTTACAACCCTGGGGAGGGTCTTTGTGAATCTTGTAAATTTCAGGAGCTTTCTGAGCTTTGTAAATTTTGTTTCTTGAGTATAATGGACCTTCCTCCAAGCAGAAGTATTTCATTTGAAAGAAATTGTTTAAGTTGCTAAGAGTACAACAGGCACTTGTCTAGAATGCATAAGCTTTTGGATTTTATCCCCAGCACGTAAAAAAATGAAAGAAAATGGAATTAAAGAACAGAAGAACAAATGACCAATATGAGGATAGTAACACCGAGACCAGCCTAGGCTGTGTGGTCAGGTCTATAAGCCAACCTTGCCTCTAGAATGAGAACCTGTCCAAAAAAAAAAACAAAACATAAAAAAAGGTGGTGTGTGTGTGTGTGTGTGTGTGTGTGTGTGTTTGGGGGGGAGCGCGACTGGATCAGTAGCTCAACAGTTAAGAACATTGACTGTTTTTTCCAAAGTACATAGGTTTGAGTTCCAGCACCCATATGGTAGCTGACAACTATGTCCAGTTCCAAAGCCCCCTTTAACTTCTGTGACAGCCATAAAGCACTCACCCATATTTAAAATGGAAATAAATCTTTAAACACACACACACACACACACACACACACACATAGAGTTGACACAGACCATGAAGGTTGTATTAAAAGGACACTTTGACACAGGGTCTCATGTAGCCACTGTTTGCATCAAATTTGCTGTTTAGTGGGAAATTCCTTAAAATTCCTGATCCTCAGGGCTGGAGAGATGGCTCAGCGGTTAAGAGCGCAGACTGCTCTTCTGAAGGTTGTGAGTTCAAATCCCAGCAACCTCATGGTGGCTCACAACCATCTATAATGAGATCTGATGCTCTCTTCTGGAGTGTCTGAAGACAGCTACAGTGTACTTACATATAATAAATAAATCTATCTTTAAAAAAAAAAATTCCTGATCCTCTTGCTCCACCGTCTGAGTGCTGAGATCACAAGCTTTAACCATCACTGATGTGCTCATGAACACATTTACATTAAAATAACTTTACTTGGAGAGAAAATTACAAATATCTCAGAAAATAGGGGCGAAAGCAATATTTTTTAAAGGATTTATGTGTATATTTTGTCAAGATATATACATATGCACCATTGCATGCCCGGGACCTTCAGAGGCTGGAAGAGGGCGTCAGGTACCCTGGAACTGGAGTTCTGTGTGGGTGTGAGCCACCCTGTGGCTGTTGGGAACCGATCCTGGGTTCTCAGTGAGATTAGCAAATACTCTCGACTGCTGAACTGTCTCCCCAGCCCCAAGACTAATAAGCTAGACTCACCAGATTCACTTAGGAACAAATCATTTAGTATTTAACCTTATGCTTCTGGCTAATTTCAGTAAACGTAATGATTTCTAGTTGTATCCATTTTCCTTTACAACTAAATAAAATTCCACTGTGCATATATACTACAGTTTATTTATCGACATATCTGTTGGATCTCACTGGTTCCAATTTCTAGCTATGGAAAATAGTGTGCCAAGAGTATATGCTCAAGAGTGGTATAGCTGGGTCATATGGAACATCTATGTCCAGTGGTTTGGTGGTGGTTGGTTTTTGTTTTTTTTTTAAAGATTTATTTATTTATTATATGTAAGTACACTGTAGCTGTCCTCAGACACCCCAGAAGAGGGCGTCAGATCTTGTGAGCCACCATGTGGTTGCTGGGATTTGAACTCCAGACCTTCAGAAGAATAGTCGGGTGCTCTTACCCACTGAGCCATCTCACCAGCCCCTGTTGTTTTTTTTTAAGACAGAGTCTATTTAGCCCTGGCTGTCCCGGAACGTACTGTGTAGACCACGCTGGCCTCAGACTCACAGAGATCCTTAGTGTTTTTGAGGAGGCTCTGGCCTGACTTCTGTGCTGCATACACCAGTTAACATTCCCACCAGCACTGTGTGAGGGCTTCTTTCTCCACATTCTCGGCAGCATCGGTTGCTTGTATTCCTGATGGTAGCCAGCCAGGCTGGAGGGAGGTGGGATTTCAGAGCACATTCAGTTTACGGTTCACTGCTGACAGAGGGTGCTGAGGCGCCTTTCAAAGCCGGGCCATTTCTATTTACTTTTTGTGTGTATTGTTATATTTTTGTTTTGAGATTAGAGTTTCAGGTTGCTCAGTTCGGCATGAAAATTGTGTAGCTGAGAATATGGTCCTCCTGCCTTACAGTATCTGACCACCATACTTGATACCATTTCCATTTGTTCTAAGATTCTGTTCATTAACTCATTTAATATGTGGATGGTTGCAGAGGTTTTCTTGTTTAATTTTTGTAATTGTTTACAGATTTCAGTTACTAAACTGATGTCTGATGCATAGCCTGAAAGATTTTTTTTTTTCTCTGTAGGCTCTGATTTTTTTTTTCTTCCGAAGCTTGTTTAGGAGCAATGATTGAAAAGCTATTTATCATTTCTCATATGATAATGTAAGCAGAGAAATAGAGCCTGGGGTTAGAGTCGGGAGGACAACTCCAGCTGTCAGCGATAATTAGCACACAGCGCTTCCGTCTAGCAGCTGGCAATGAGTGATGAAGGTAATGGGCTCTTTAAGGACATAGGGTTCTTCACAGCAACAAGGAAAGGGTCCGACTCACACTCCCAACACCACCAACCCTGGGGCCACACATCAGTACTGGGCTGCTCAGGTGTCCAGCACATGAACTCACACATACACTTGGTTGTGATTGGCTTGGGGTTGTTCCACAAAATGGAGGCTCTCAGCACTTGCCTTTCCTTCTAGAAGTTTCTTAACCTGGGCCTGCTTTGCCCTCTGCCGTCAGTCATTACCATCAAAGTTGTCTCCGTTGTCCAGTGTGACGCTGTAACTGCAGTAACCAGGATTGGACACTGGACCTGTGGGACAAACCAGAAAGCGGCTCAGCTTTTTAAAATTATTGTTTTAAAAAATGTTTTGCAGCCGGGCGTGGTGGCGCACGCCTTTGATCCCAGCACTTGGGAGGCAGAGGCAGGCGGATTTCTGAGTTCAAGGCCAGCCTGGTCTACAGAGTGAGTTCCAGGACAGCCAGGACTACACAGAGAAATCCTGTCTGGAAAAAAACAAAAACAAAAAGACAAAAAAAGGTTTTGCAGACCTAAGGGATAGGGCTCACCAGGTAAAAGCACACGTTCCTGGGCCTGATGGCCCACATGATCAAAGGGAATTGTGAAAGGAAAAATAGCATTTCACGGGCTGGAGAGAAGGCTCAGTGGTTAAGAGCACTGACTTCTTCCCAGAAATCCTGAGTTCAACTCCCAGCAACCATATGGTGACTCACAACCCTCTATAAAGGATCTGATGCCCTCTTCTGGCCTGCAGATGTATATGCAGCAGAGCACTCATACATTAAATAAATAAAAATGTTTAAAATTCACAAGTTATCTTTTTATCCACACACACAATAAAAGTTAAAAATTATTTGATGGTTCATCGGTTAAGCACCTGCTGTTCTTGTTGAGGACCCAGATTCAGTTCCCTGTAGCCACTTCAGGTGGCTCATAAACCCTTGTAACCCCAGTGCCAGGGGACCGAGCACCCTCTCCTGACCTCTCTGGGAGCAAAGGTGATGCAGGGGAAAGACACAGAGTATAAATAAGAAGGGAAAATTCACTAGGGTAACTTTCTCTTTCCTGAGCATAGTGATGTCACTCCCAGCACTCTGGAGGGAAAGGCAGAGGTTGATGCCAGCCTGCTCTATAAACCTACTTCATAAACTTTTCCTCAGAGAAGTTGCCATGGCAAGATGACTTCAGCAACTTGCACTAAACATTTAAGGCAGAAATAGTACCTATATGTGCTTTTTTTTTTTTCCTCTGAGTTTTAAAAAATGGTTTATTCTATACATCCAATTTTGGAACTTACTAATTTTTATAATATAGACTTTCCTTGAATTCAATGTTCTTCCATTACTGTGTAGGAAGGTATTGTGCTCTCTGAGCAAAGGTGGGTTTAGGCAGTCATCTGGATTTTGACATTTTTTTGTCCTTTCTCATTTCTCCTTGCTTACAAACAGCATTTCAGTTATGGCCATGCATTCACATGGGATACAGTCTCTTCTAAAAAGATTTACTCTGTGTGTGTGTGTGTGTGTGTGTGTGTGTGTGTGTTCAGAGGATGCTTGCATAAGTCAGGGGATGGCTTCTAAGTCTTGGGGTACATCCTTAGAGAGTATTTTGGGGAACAGGGGCTATGCAATCTATTGCTTCTTAAACCCGGTCTTCTCAGCACCTGTCCCTGTCTCTCCGTGCCTGTCCCTGTCTCTGCCACTCACCTCTTGCTCTGGTCATGGTGAGAGTTCCTTAGTCCTCGGACTGGGTGCCTTCCTCCTCACATGCCAACAGTTGTGCGTCGTCTGCCCCTGCTCACCGGTACCCTTAACTGCTTCAGCTCCACCCTTCCTCATGGGATCTTCTGACTGTATACACTGATTCCATGTTTCAGGATTTATCAATTCCTTCTTGAAAATGGCACCAGGTAACTTAATACCAGCACTCAGTGACAGGGTCATGATTCCCAAGCCACCATCTTCTACACAACAAAAACTCTTGATTCAAGAAAACAAAATGGGGGGATGGTGAGATGGCTCAGTGGGTAAGAGCACCCGACTGCTCTTCCAAAGGTCCGGAGTTCAAATCCCAGCAACCACATGGTGGCTCATAACCATCCGTAACAAGATCTGACTCGCTGGGCGTGGTGGCACACGCCTTTAATCCGAGCACTCGGGAGGCAGAGGCAGGTGGATTTCTGAGTTCGAGGCCAGCCTGGTTTACAGAGTGAGTTCCAGGACAGCCAGGGCTACACAGAGAAACCCTGTCTCGAAAAACCAAAAAAAAGAAAAAAAAAAAAAAAAGAAAAGAAAAGAAAACAAAATGGGGGCTGGAGAGATGGCTCCGAGGTTAAGAGCATTGACTGCTCTTTCAGAGGTCCTGAGTTCAATTCCCAAAAACCACATGATGACTCCCAACCATCTGTAATGGGATCCGATGCCCTCTTCTGGTGTCTCTGAAGACAGCTACAGTGTACTCGTCATATACATAAAAAATAAATAAAATCTAAAAAAGAAAAGAAAACAATAACTACAAAAAAACCATCCTCTGCCTTCCTGAGCTCATGCTCTTGAGAGCAGAGACGGTGTCTGTCTGTCTCCTATATGTTCCTTACCTGGAACATGAGTGGCCTTATATTTGTTGAATAGATTAATTTGCTAATTTAACACTGGCGGTTTGTTGGACTTGGCTTTGCTTTGATGACTAGTGAACATTGCTGTCTTTATTCTGCTAGTTAGCCGTCTTTATTTTTAGGTTTTGACATCTTCTACTGAAACATCTGGTTTTTGCATAATAGCTTTATTTTTTATTTTCTATTTGTTTGTTTGTTTAGAGACATGGTCCTATGTAGTCTTACTGTCCTGGATCTTACTGTGTAGACCAGGCTAGCCTTGTATTCACAGAGATCTATCTGCCTCTGCATCCCAAGCGCCAGGACCAAAGGCGGGTGTTCATAACTGGTGCATCCTAACTTTTGGGAACATGAAGCCAATTGTGCTTTCTGCTGACAGGGGTTTCTCTGCTCATTTATTTGTGCTTTTTGTTTAACAGATTCTGAGATCGAGACCGAGAAGGAGCTATCCATTTTAAACCAGAAATGTTCCGAAGAAGTAAAAACCCCAGAATTCATATCACAGAAATTCCCAAGGGCTAGTTCACAGGCATCTGAGTCCCAGGAAGCTTGTGCCCATGACGGTCAGGGAGATGGGAGCCACGGAAGCTCTGCTACTCAGGGATTGAGGAGCGTTGCTAAAAAGGACACAACGGTCTGTAGGGAGCAGCTTCCCGAGAACGCCCAGACTTCTGCCTTTGACAAACACTTGAATCCCAGCCAAAGTGTTGTTACAATTCAAAGAAATAAAACAGGACAGAGAATCTTTAAATGTGACATATGCAATAAAACGTTTAAATATAATTCAGACCTAAGTCGGCACCGCAGGAGTCACACTGGGGAAAAGCCTTATGAGTGTGGGCCGTGTGGGCGGGCCTTTACACACAGCTCAAATCTTATTCTTCACCAGCGAATTCACACTGGGAATAAACCATTTAAGTGCGAGGAATGTGGGAAAACTTTTGGGCTCAATTCCTATCTCCGTCTGCATCAGAGAATTCACACCGGAGAAAAGCCGTTTGGGTGTAAGGAGTGTGGGAAGGCCTTCAGTAGAAGTTCGAGTCTCATTCAGCACCGTATAATACACACGGGGGAGAAACCCTACAAGTGTGATGAGTGCGGGAAAGCCTTCAGCCAAAGCCCCCAGTTAACCCAGCACCAGAGGATCCACACCGGGGAGAAGCCCCACGGCTGCACTTGGTGTGGGAAGGCTTTCAGTCGGAATGCGAGCCTTATTCAGCACCAGAGGATCCACACGGGGGAGAAGCCCCACAAGTGCGCTCAGTGCGGGAAAGCCTTCAGCCAGAGCTCCAGCCTTTTCCTCCACCACAGGGTCCACACTGGCGAGAAGCCCTACGTGTGTGGGGAATGTGGCCGGGCCTTTGGCTTCAATTCTCATCTTACCGAGCACGTTAGGATTCACACTGGGGAGAAGCCCTATGTGTGCGGCGAGTGTGGCAAAGCCTTCAGCCGTAGTTCCACGCTGATGCAGCACCGCCGAGTGCACACCGGGGAGAAGCCCTATCAGTGCGTGGAGTGTGGGAAGGCCTTCATCCAGAGCTCCCAGCTCACCCTCCACCAGCGTGTTCACACCGGGGAGAAGCCTTACGAGTGTGGGCTCTGTGGGAAGGCCTTCAGCAGGAGGTCAGCCCTCACTCAGCACCAGCGGGTTCACATGGGTGAGAACCCACAGGAATTTGAGTGTGGCCCCGATTTTGTTTATGACTCCAGCCATCTGTCCGCTGGAGAGAGACATGGCAGGGCCTTCAGCCACAGTGCGAAACTTGTCCTGCAGTGGACCATTCGAAGTGATGAAAAATCCCGGGGTTGTCATCAGTGTGGGAAAACTTACAGCACTTCCTCACAGTCCATGGACTATCAGAAAATGCAGGCCGGGGAGAAACCCTACAAATGCCAGGAATGTGGTGGTAAAGCTGGTAGTGGGGTGTCGCCCCTCACTCCACACCACGTGACGCGTGTTGGAGAGAAGCCACAATTGAAGGACGGATCCGAAAGATACTTAATTCAAATCAAAAAGATTTTCCAAGAAAGACATTTTTAATGTGACAAATGTGGGGAAAAAAGCTTAGAAACTTTGCTTTATATTAGGTAGGATTGCATAATGCAAGTTAAATGAACTGTTACTTCCACTTTAGGAGGCTGGGGCTGTGTAGTCTATTGTGTCCACCCAACCCACACCCCATGCCCAAGGTCCTGACCGACTTAGAACAGCCACCTTAGCATCAGGTCAACTTTAGGTTTTTATCACAGGGTTGAATTCCCACACTAAAGAACAGTTGATGGGAGGTTTCAAGATAAGGATGTATCTTCATTGGCAATTTTAAGAGAGAAACCCAGAGAACTAGGGGATTTGGCTTGTCTCATTTGAGAGTATTGATGATGCGATATGGCCATGACTGGCAAGCAGGTGGATGGTTTGGGGACCGAGGTATCTCTGTCAGTGGCTGGTGGGACTAAATGTAGGTTCTCTAGGTGCAGAGCAGACAGAAGCTTTGGGGGGGGGTGGGGGGCAGCCACTGTGAGGCGAAGGGTGAAGGCTGCAGAGACATCAGCACAAACCGACAGCTGTGGTGACCAGAGCTTAGGGCTAGCAGTGACAGGGACAGCTACAGAGAGTAAAACTGCTGGAGATTGTCCCGGTGGCTGTAACTTAAAGATCTTTCGGTCCTCACTGAATTAGTCATGTGCAGTGTACAAATGTTGTAATTTCCATTTTCCTCTGCCAACACAGCCTGACTGCTGCCAACTCCCAGGTATCCTCATTACCAGACTTTCCTTTTTAACAAAGCACTGTCCGTGTTTTGTTTTTTTAAAAGTCTTGCCAGGAGCCTGAGTGCCAGAGACAGGTGGGTCTCTGTGAGTTTGAGGTCCCGGATCAACCAGGGCTACATAGACCCTCTCAAAAAAAAAAAAAAAAAAAAAATTTTGAAAAGTCCTTTCATTGTCCTTTTTTTTTTTTTTTTTTTACAATGACTCCTTGTTTGTTTGTTTCTTACTGATTTTTGTTTTGTTTTGTTTTTGTTGTTTTTGCTTTAATGGGGGGGGTTGGTTGTAGTCCCCCTTTTCACCATCTACTGGGGTTATCCTGTGAGGTTGGGTGCCTCCACTCTGACAGCAAATGGATTCAGAATCTACCTTTTTGTTCCTTTGGAAGTTGAGCAAGCTGTGGTTTTTCTCCAACTCCATATAACATTTCTCAGCAAAGCAAGGTTGGCTGGACACTAGTTGGCAGCAGAGCTGCCTGAATCCAGCCTACATACTCGCCATACTGTATACCCCAGGGTCAGTGTGGACACCGGGAGGTTCTTGATGGTGTTATTCATATTGTACTTTTTTTACTGCAAGATGTACACAAATAAGCCATCAATGTTGTATTTGCAGTGGCTAAGGAATTCTTACACCCAATTTCCTTGGACTTAATGAAGCCAATTAAAAAACTGTGAAAATCAATATCGCTCTGTAGTGATGGCATGACTCAGCACAATCCCTGCCTGGTATGTACAAAACCCTTGGTTTAGTCTCTAGCACTGTAAAAACTGGGCGCCTTGATGCACACTTTTAACTTTAGCATTCCAGAGATTGAGGCAAGATGATAACAAGTTCAAGGTCACACTTAGCCACATAGCAAATTCACGATCAACTTAGGCTACATGAGATCCCACCTAAAACAAAACAAAACCAAATACATAGATAATTAAAACTAGCAAGCAATGCAAACCTAGGGGTTGCTAGTCAAATTAAAGTTGAAAATAAACATGAGGGAATTCATCTTGGAAAATAAAGTAGTTTGTGTGCAAGTTACTGTTGCAGATCAGCTGTATGGCATCACAAGGCTGAATGACCGGATGGCACTAAAAGCAGTACCAACTGGTTCTTTCAGGCCCCAACCTTTAACCTTGAATGACTACATGCCCCAAATATCTAACCTCATCTTATACAAATGACCTATTTTTCATGCCCACAACTCTTGACTGCCAAGGAAACTAACAGCGATGTTGATAACCTCGTTCTGGTAGTCCCCAGATGGGAGGAGAAGATCATCTGCATATTACAGTAGGCACATCTAGGTATTGAGACAATTCTCAATACTGTTCAAATATCTGGCCAAACACATTAGAAGAATTATGGGAGCCCATT
Organism: Mus pahari; assembly: GCF_900095145.1. Classification (NCBI taxonomy): domain Eukaryota; kingdom Metazoa; phylum Chordata; class Mammalia; order Rodentia; family Muridae; genus Mus; species Mus pahari. Next base: position 41,878,477 of record NC_034606.1, on the reverse strand, counting down.
AATATTGTTGCTTTCTCCAGGATGGGGGTCTTCCCACTCAAAGGCAAAAAGGTCTGTTGGCAGCCTTATGGTGCAAGCTCAAAAGGCATCTTTTCAATCTGTTACCCTGAACCACTATTGGGGTCTTACTGAGGAGGGTGTATGTGTTAGGGACCACAAGGTATTTACTTTTAACAATGTTTACTCTAAAATCTTGGACTAATTGATACGAACCATCTTACTTCTTTTTTTTTTTTTTTTGGTTTTGTTTTTTGTTTTTCGAGACAGGGTTTTTCTGTGTAGCCCTGGCTGTCCTGGAACTCACTCTGTAGACCAGGCTGGCCTCGAACTCAGAAATCTGCCTGCTTCTGCCTCCCAAGTGCTGGGATTAAAGGTGTGCCGCCACCACACCCGGCTTCATCGTACTTCTTGATTGGTAGAGTTGGGGTATTGAAGGAGGTCATACAGGGCTTAAGAAGTCTGTTTTTCATGAGCTCAATGGTAGGTTTAAACCCTAAGCTTCCCTCTAAGGGAATAGGATAGGATAGGATAGGATAGGACCTTCTTTTAACACGTGTATAGGGTGTTTCAGCTCGATTTGGATGGGAGGAAGGACCCTGCAAGTCACACCACCGACTTCCTTCTTGGGCCCAAACATTAGGTTTGATTTGTTTTTCAGCCCGGGGAATCATCAAACCAAGGAAAACCTTGACTTCATCCTGAAATATGTTCATTCCAACTCCTAATTTGGATATCAAATCTCTCCCGTATAGGTTGGTTCCTGCATCTGGAACACAAAGAAACTGCTATTCTTTGGCTATCCTGAAAATTGATTGTAGATTTTCAGAAAGTGGAGGAGAGAATTCTCCTCTCACCTTGGTTACTGCCAAGGAATTCCCCTGATCAAAGAGAAATATGATTTCTTCCTCCATAGGGACTGTCATGAGATTTATCAGTGAAAAATAGACCCTTTGATTCCCTTCCCCAAATTGTCATTAAAATTTATGAGGCATTCTTTCTCAAAGTATCCCACCTTTCCACATTTGACACATTTGTTTTCTCCTGTCCTTATCATTTCTCCTCCATTCCTAATCTGCCGTAAGCATTCTGGGGCCTCTGCTACCAGAAAGGCATAAGGATGACATCGTTGGGATCCTAAGCCTTTGTCCTGGTCCAGGGGCATTTGGTTCACAGAGGGAGAACGTGATCTTAGCTTTCTGTTTCTGCTTCTCCTCATGTCTTCACACATGCTCTTCCTGGGCCTCTACAAGCAAATCTTTTAAGTTCTCTACCCTTCCAACTTTCTATCTTTAGTAACTTTAAAAAATGTCTGGCCAACTGTTGGTCATAAAATGTAACTTTAGCATCCCATGACCAAAGGGATCCTCCAGTTTTAATCCATACTATTTTCTCTTTTGGTCCTTTAAGAATTCATCTACAGGGGCTGGAGAGATGGCTTAGTGGTTAAGAGCACTGACTGCTCTTCCAGAGGTTCTGAGTTCAAATCCCAGCAACCACGTGGTGGCTCACAGCCATCTATAATGGGATCCAATGCCCTCTTCTGGTGTGTTTGAAGACAGCTATAGTGTGTACTCATATACATAAAATAAATAAATATGTCTTAAAAAAAAAGAAAAAGAAAGAAAGAAAGAAAGAAAGAAAGAAAGAAAGAAAGAAAGAAAGAAAGAAAGAAAGAAAGAAAGAAATTCATCTGGGAAGCCAGGCAGTTGTGGTGTATGACGTTAACCCCAGCAATCAGGAGGCAGATGCAGGTAGATCTCTTGAGTTTGAGGTCAGCTTGGTCTACAAAGCTAGTTCCAGGACAGCCAGGGCTACACAGAGAAACCTTGCCTTGAAAGAACAAACAAGAGAATTCAGCTGGAACTTCATCTTTCTTGTTTAGCATTAAAAGCCTTAATATTCTGAGATCAGGGAACTGATTTTCTGCCTCCCAAGTGCTGGGATTAAAGGCATGCGCCACCACGCCTGGCTGGAACTGATTTTCTTATTTCCCTAATAATAAGGACCCTCAGGTTCCTCCTATGTTCCCAGTGGACTTTATTGTCACCATCCCATCGGGATCCTGATTAGGACATTTAAGGACATTTAGCAATGACTACCAGGACTCTAGGTCCAGCTAGGTGCTCCCTTTCCCAGATAATGCTCAAAGCCATTTTTTAAAAAAGATTTATTTATTTATTTATTTATTTATTTATTTATTTATTTTATGTATGTGAGTACACTGCAGCTGTCTTCAAACACACCAGAAGAGGGCATCAGATCCCATTACAGATGGTTGTGAGCCACCATGTGGTTGCTGGGAGTTGAATTCAGGACCTCTTGAAGAGCCGTTCATGTTCTTAACCACTGAGCCATCTCTCTAGCCCACAAAGCCATTTTTATCATCATCCATTCTTCCCCTAAGAAAACAAAACCCAGGATTGATACAAATTTACCCCATGTATAAACCTGGAGGCCCAATAATTGATCCAGTTGGTTTGATACTCCAAATGGCTCACCCAGAAGAGGTGTCAGCTCTTTTAAAGATTTTAAGTTGAAAACTATTAAGGAGAACATAAGTCCAATTTTCCCACCCCGTAAGGGAACTTCTGTAGATGGGTACATTGAATGGGAAGGGTCCTTATGTGGTTGAGCTTTGAGGATATTGGAATATGAAACTTTCTATAGTCATTGTTACATTGTTCTAACTCCTGTCTTAAGGTAGGGTTACTGGGACTTCTGGGAGGGAGTTGGGAATTGGGTAGATAGAAATGGGAGATAAAGTGTTGGTAGAAGAATAGGTTCTATATTTCTCCACCGAACAATATGTTCAGACCTGTAATAGAAATACCCCTGGGGCTGGTGAGATGGCTCAGTGGGTAAGAGCACCCGAC